>NC_056682.1:105823705-106136546 GCF_018350215.1 Panthera leo | reverse complement strand
AATCCACAGCATTTTCTTGTTTCTTCTGGGTCCCATGAGACATTATCATTACTGATAGTTAAAGTTTGAAGTTTGGAATATACATTTCAGAAGGAAAGTACTACATGATATAAAGAATGAAGCGCACGTTAAATTTAGAATGGCCAAATGCCTTTTATCACTGTTTCTCTGCAAGCTGTGCACTAACAAAAGATGCAGTCCAACTGGTGGTGTAATTACTTTTAAGATACTGAACAAAATACTCTGATCAATGGACAGTGTGCTTGCATTGCCTAAAATAGCCAAACAGTTACATATGGAATTTGTTGCGGACAGTGTTTCTGAGTTAGGAAAAGTACTACCTATTTTACCACAATAAGAAGTCTCTATTTGGTTTTCCTAGCTATTACTCAGCTCTTGGTTCTGACAGCTCAATTATGAGTACTATTTGAGGTTAACTAAATCAGTGAGGAATGACAAATAGAGGTGCAAAAATTAGGACATCAAGAAATGAAAAAAAAAAGATCAAATTTGTTGAAAGCAGCCAGGAGGAAACAGTGAAAGAGAAGAGCGGTGCCTTATGGAAATTATCAAGAGTTTATTCAGAAAAATACATATTTACCTTTTTGAAACTAATTTTAAATATAGAATTCATCAGTCTTTCTATAGGAGTATACAATGGCTGTGACCGTTTTGTGGCATACTAACTAAATATAAAAAAATGCTTGTATAATTCCTGAGCTGAAACTTCTATTTATATTTCTGTTTGGCTTATTTTTGGTAGGCTTTCCAACTCTACCTCTGCAAATGCAATAGGTTTTGCCTTCAGATAATGTACATATCAAAGTGAAGAGCACAAATACTTATGCGTAGATGTGAAATGTTATTTTATTACTAAAAGGAAGGCCATTATGAATTAGTTTAAAATTGTGTATAAATAAGGGTGCCTGGGTGGCTCAGTTGGTTTAGCATCCTACTTTAGCTCCAACTTAACTTGGTGCAGTTTCTGGCTCACCAAGGAGAGAACTCGTGTTGGTTCACTTACACATGGAGGGAACACTTACGAAAAGCCTGGAAACCTTGCTGAATTGAGGAGAGACAGGAGTTAGGAGATGCTGAGGCCACTGGTATTTGCTAGGCATAGTAACTGCAGAGAAAGTTAGGTGATTCAAGTGCTCCAGAACTTTGCATAAGTGTTCTCTAGATTCTGCTACTAGTATTAAGTCCTACATGCATAAGGTTAAAATATATGAGGCCAACCAAAGAACGATGGAGGAAATATACAAGTTTCCAAGAATCCCAACAGGACTAGGAGACTTTTAAGTTTGGAACAATTAAAAATTAGAATTTTCGGGGCAGAGGGGGTGACTCAGTCAGTTGAACATCCGACTCTTGATGTTAGCTCAGGTCATGATCTTACGGGTCGTGAGATGGAGCCCCCTGTCAGGCCCTGTGCTGACAGCATGGAGCCTTCTTGGGACTCACTCTCTCTCTCTCTCTCTCTCTCTCTCTCTCTCTCTCTCTCAAAATAAATAAAGAAACATTAAAAAAAAAGAAATTAGAATTTTCTGGGAATACTTGTGAAACTCTACTTTCAGTAGACCCAAGGAAAAAGTAAGGCAAAACTTGCCCAAAGGAAAAAGCTAATTCACATTTGCCCACATGAAGTTTTTAAGAAGTCTTGAAAGGATCAAGGTGCCCTGCAAGGATCTTTACTCTGCCAGAAAGATCCAGCCCTCGACAGTGTGAAATTCACATTGTCTAGTATCTAATAAAAATTACGAAGCAGAGGCTTGTTCAGCTGGAACTATCCATCAGAATGCCTGTATGTGGCCTCTCCATATGGTATTGTCATAGAGCAGGGGCTATAGGCCCCAATAATGAGTTTTCTTGTGAAACAGGCAGAAATTTTATGGCCTTTTGTGACCTACCATTAGAAGTTAAATCATAGCATTTTTCTGGTCAAAGTAGGCACAAAACTTTCAGGCTCAAGGTAGAGTAGTATAGAATAGTAGTATAAGGGGAAGGTGGGGAACATAGACATCACCTCAGTAAGTAGTATACCACAGTATTTGTGGGTAATTTTTAGGTATCTACCTTCTTTCCTTTGGTGACAAATGTTTCCTTTCACATTAAATATACACTGTTTCTCCCTTCTGCAAACAAAAGTGTCTTGCCAATATAGCCACAGTCTTGTTTATTACGTAGGAACTTGAAAGCTAAATTTGATCCAGGCACTGAAGGGCTCCTTGGGTTCTTTCCTTTGTTACACTTGTTCTTCATCTGAAGACTTGTGAACTAAAGAGAGGTTTCTGGCACCCATACACCAAAGGCATAGGATAAAGGCAATAGACAGTTATATTCAAGATGTAGGCTCAGTCCTCTTCCCTGGGAAATGGTGAAAGATAATACATGTGTGTGTATATATATATATATATAATGTATAATACATATATGTATTATACATATATATAAAAGATATATATAGAAGATATATATAATATATAATATATAATATATAATAAAAGATATATATATAAAAGATATATATATATATAAAAGATAAAAGACCCTAGAGGCTAAATAATGTTAATTTGTTCATGTTAATTTTTGTTTTTCTGATATAATTGTCGATTATACTATTAATTATGGAGTATCAAATATACCACAGTACTTCAAGAAATTAACATTCCATCAAACACCTTCCAGTAGAACCAGGAGAAGAATGGAAGGCTCCATGTCTATTGTTAAATCTTGGGAAAAGTATGTTTTAAAATGCTGTATTGATTTTGTTACATGAAACACTTGATTTAAAAAAGTAGGTAGAAAGTTGCACTATAATTTAGATACTATATCTTAAATCAATACTAATAATTAGTTCTTTTCATTAGGTATGCAATATAACATTTTGATGTTAGTATTTTATCATTTATTATTTATATAAATAGCTTAGCTAAAAACCTCTTTTCAATTACTTATGCGTCTTTTTTTTTAGCATATGTGCTGCTGAAGCGAGCACACTATGTGTCTTTTTGAAATGTGATTTTCCAAAATAGATAAACTGACATTGATTCTGAATTTCGATAAGATATGAAGTACATTCGGAACTTTATCATATAGACATTGCCTCATCTTTTAATATTTTTCTATCTCACAATGTAAAAAATATGTTTGTATACCTCTGTACTAAAAACCTTCTAATCATTCAAATTTAGATAACTCAAGTAAATGAAATAAATATCCAAATACTAGGGATGACAACTGGGTGTTATGTGGAAGCATTGAACCACAGGAAAGATACCTCAAATACCAAGAGCATACTTTACACACTGTATGTTAGCCAATTTGACAATAAATTCTATAAAAAAGAAACAAACTAGAATTTCATAGCATTTAAAGAAGTAATATATTGGAAAATAACTGCTTCAAAAAATCAGACCCTAGTCACTTTAAATCAATATTTGTAATTAGCATAACAAGTAGTCATAATTAACTGTGATCACCAAATTTTTAGCTCCATTAAGCAAAGCATAATACAATTTAGCTTGTGCGTGAAATTACAAAGTCTCTTGAGATTTGACTGATTCAGTCTTGAGTAATTAAAGAGATATTTATTATATTTAACTCATTTTTATAACTGATAAGACATGTGAAAACAAAGACTGCTTAAAAACACATTCTGCAATATGATTGAATATTTAATTTCTAAGGAAAAACCTTAACATAGCATTTCTAAATTCTAAAACACCTTTTTGCAAATGTTTTTATTAGTTACCTAGCAAGTAAAAATAATATGAAGCATTGTTTAAGGATAAACTCCTAAAATAGGCTATTAAAGGCAGTCTCTCACTAAAATTGAATAATTGGTAACAATTAAAAACAATATTTAGTAAATTATTTTGTCAAGTGCCACTTTCATTGAGCAAAATAACCTCGAACCCACCTTCATGGAGCTTACAAGGAGATTTAGAGGACCTGAACATTATACATATAATTGGCAGAAAGATAGTGAAAAATGCTAGACAAGGAAGATGGATAAGACAATGAAGCAGAATGTGTGTGGTTGCTTTTGATAGGGTAGACAGAGGACAGGGAAAATTTCTTTGAATAGGACACATTTGAATAGAGAATGCATGAAGTTAGAGAACACCACACAAGTATCTGGAGAAGAATGTCCTGTGACATAGCAGTCCAAATGCTTTGAGGCAAAGGCAAGAATGATTGTTCCATAAACAGCAGAGGCCAGAATAAGAGTGGAATGAGAGGGCTGACAAAGGTAGAGTGGTGGGGCATACCATGTAATGCCTTGTAGAACGTGGTAAGGACCTTGAAGTTTGGTCTAAGATTGACAAAAAGACTATTTGAGCATTAATTTAAAGGGGCACTTTGGCTTCTGCATGAAATAACTATTTGTGGAAGGGACAAAAGTACAAAAGTATCACTGCAATTTGTAAACATTACAATTGAACTACTGTATTTCATGACTCTTTTTTTCCTTTCCTTTTTTTTTTTTTTAATATCTAAATTTGGTGCTGCCTATGAAGTCATTAAACAGATGAGGGATATTCCCGTAATCCTAGTATTCCTCTATTTTTTTAAAACTCATTTGGTTACATAATGCATATGATGTGGAATATAATAGGAAACCCCCTATATGATTTTCTACATTTAGAAAACAATGCTGCTACAATTATGTCTATGTCTTTGGTAGCCATGTTCAATTGACCAGTAGCCATTTCCTAGATGAATTCTTCAAAAGACCTACTTTGACAGAATCAATCCCTCTCCAATGATTTCTATAGGATTTCCCAAATTTTTTTCTCTCTAGGGGTCTGTATGTACATATATATATATATACACATATATATATAATAGATATATATGATATATGAAATAGATATAAATAAATATATAATATTTATAATATTATAAATATATTATATATATGAAATATATGTAAATAAATATATAGTGTTTATAATATAAATATATATATGAAATGTATATATATATATGAAATATATATATATATATATATATATATATATATATATATATATATGAATTCATGGAACCCTGGGTGGCTCAGTCAGTTGAGCGTCTGACTCTTGAGTTTGGCTCAGGTCATGATCCCGGGGTTGTGGGATTGAGCCCTGCACTGGGCTCTGTGCTGAGCATGGAGCCTGCTTAAGATGCTCTCTCTCTCCTTCTCTCCCTCTGTCCCTTTCCCCAGCTTGCGCTCTCTCTCTTTAGAGAAAAAAAAAAAAAAAAAAAAAGAACTCAAAAGTTAAAGTGCCATGAAAAGTAAATGATCATTTTAGCAGTATTGTTGCAATTCTATTTTGATGCTAATATAGATGGAAAATTCCATAGTATCTTAACTGTTTTAAAAACTTTGTGAACAGAGTTAATCTAACTTCAATAAGCCACATATATGATAAACATTATTTTTATACCCATTGTAAATGCCATTACTTTCTATTTCTGCATGAAAGAAATGATTCTTAGAGTTACTTAAAGCATTGACAGATTCTCCTTTAGAGAGATTTATGATGTTGACCTAAGGGTCATAAAACACTAAAGTAATTTGAGAATCTTCTGAGGTGGCTATCCTTTGAAGTTTTGTGTTTTTTGGGTTTTTGTTTTATGTTGTTTTGTTGTTGTGTTTTATTTCTAATTTACTTGTATTCTGATCCTTTAAACAATGCTTCAAAATATATGCTGAAAGAGACTAATATTCCTTTATGTATTGCTAGTTTATATGATTAATTTAGATATGCTAAGTCTGGTAATAGAACACTTATTCCTAATTGTTTAAAAGTGAATAATGATTTTTAGGAATATCCAAAAATTATAACTGCCCAAATAATATTAGGAAATTTTAAGCAGACTGGCACATTATACTGTCCTTTCTCTTGATGAGGACTTTCTCATTCAGTGAGAGTCTTTCGTCAACTCTTTCATTCTTCCGTTTATTACACATGGATTAGTGCTGAATTTCCCCATCTAGAAACTCTGCTACATGATATAACAAAACTCAGTTAGAAGAAGCTTTCTCATGCAAATATCCCAATGCTAGTAAGCATAAAAATGGATTATTAGTGAGCTTGAATGAAAAAAATATATTTAAGTTTGTTTTTCCTGAGGCTTTGAGAGTTAAGTCATGATATGAAATTGATTCCTGTTTCCAGAACAAAATGGCAACATAGATTGCACCTGATCTCTCCACAAAAACTTCTCAGACCTATTTCTCCAAGATTTAGATTTCCTAGTTTCATGCTAATTCTGTCCAATGACTGTGCAAGCAGTTAATGATGAAGCATAACTATCCCCAGCTGAGCTTAAAGGAAGCATAGGCTCATTTACTATATAGAGATAGAAAGAAATGGGAGTTACCATTTATTGAGAGATTACTCTGGCCTTCTACTCTGCTCAGTTCTTTATGTATGGTAGAGTTCATTTAATTCCCATAACAATTCTTTAAAGTAGGTACCATTTCCTCCACTTTAAAAATGAGGAAACTGAAGCTCATAGAGGATCGCAAATTGCCAGAGTGAAAGCAGGAAGTTGAGCAGTCTAACTCAGGATGGAATGTTTGTTGCCAGAAAATTGGTCAGCCCACCACCAGCTCTGTGGAAAGGACATCATGCGGGCGAGGATGAGTGATGGGTATCTGTTTTTGAGGTTATTTAGAGTTAAATGACTTCAGGGGTACTGGGGAGAGGGGAAGGGGCTCTTGTGACCTAAGTCACCTGGAGCACAAGGCAATTTACGGGCAGAGATGGATCTTTCTTGTGGCATTCTGTATATGGTATAAATATGAAGACAACACTGGAAGGAAAGCAGAATGAGGAGGAGGCTGATTTCCCTTGGCCTCTGGTATCCAGATGGCTGGGGCCAAGTGCAGGGAGAACTTTTACACTGTGATTGCTGCAGCTTTTCTGGCTATTACTATCCACTGACCACTCTAGCTACAGCCCCAGTTCTGGACATACTGAGCACATAGATCACATTGGTGGCACCTTCGATGTCCTATAAACCCCTGTTTGCCCCTGAAAAATATATCTAATAATTTTTAACTGTTGGCAGTCACAGGGACATGTAGTTGAGTGTGACTTTCTTAGTATTCATTTACTTATATAATTTAAGAATATGTAATGTTGCAAAAGAAAACCAAAGCTGGAGACATGACAATCCCAGACTTTAACCTATACTACAAAGCTGTAATCATCAAGACAGTATGGTATTGGCATGAAAGCAGACACATAGATCAGTGGGATACAATAGAAAACCCAGAAATGGACCCACAAATGTATGGCCAACTAATCTTTGTTTGACAAAACAGGAAAGAGTATCCAATGGAAAAAAGGCAGTCTCCTTAGCAATTGGTGCTGGGAGTACTGGACAGCAACATGCAGAAGAATGAAACTGGACCACATTCTTACACTATACACAAAAATAAATTCAAAATGGATGAAAGACTTATATGTGAGATAGAAAAGCATCAAAATTCCACATGAGAAAACAGGCAGTAACCTCTTTAACCTCGACCACAGCAACTTCTTACTTGACAAGTCTTTGAAGGCAAGAGAAATAAAAGCAAAAATGAACTATTGGGACCTCATCAAGATAAAGAGCTTCTGCACAGCAAAAGAAACAATCAACAAAACTGAAAGTCAATGGATGGAATGAGAGAAGATATTTGCAAATGACATATTGGATAAAGGGTTAGTATCCAAAATCTATAAAGAACTTATGAAACTCAACACCCAAAAAACAAACAATCCAGTGAAGAAATGGGCATAAGACATGAATACACACATTTTCAAAGAAGACATCCAGATGTCAAGACACATCCAGACACATGAAAAAATGCTCAACATTATTTATCATCTGGGAAATACAAATCAAAACCCCAATGAGATACCACTTCACACCATTCAGAATGGCTAAAATTAACATCTCAGGAAACAACAGATGTTGGTGATGATGTGGAAAAAGGGGAACCCTATTGCACTGTTGGTGGGTATGCAAACTGGTGTAGCCACTCTGGAATACAATATAGAAGATCCTCAAAAAATTAAAAATAGAACTGCCCTGTGACTTAGCAATTGTACTACTAGGAATTTATCCAAAGGATACAAAAATGCTGATTCAAAGGGGACACATGTACCCCAATGTTTATAGCAGCATTATCAACAAGAGCCAAATTAGGGAAAGAGCCCCCCCCCTCCCACACACACTGGAATACTACTCGGCAATGAAAAAGAATGGAATCTTGCCATTTGCAACAACGTGGATGGAACTGGAGGCCATTATGCTAAGTGAAATAAATCAGTCAGAGCAAGACAGATATCACATGATTTCACTCATATGTGGAATTTGAGACACTTAACAAGTGATCATAGGGAAAGGGAAGGAAAAATAAGTAAAATAGAAAGGGAGACAAACCATAAGAGACCCTTAAATACAGAGAACAAATTGAGGGTCGATGAGGGGTGGAGGAAACAGTTAAATGGGTAATGGGCATTAAGGAGGGCACTTGTTGGGATGAGCACTGGGTGTCATACATAAGTGATGAATCTCTGGGTTCTACTCCTAAAGCTAAGACTACACTGTATGTTAACTAACTGGAAAATTAAAAAAAAAATAAACAATGTGCTTATGATTTATGGATTATATATTTTTCAATTTTTTAATGTTTCTATTTATTTTTGAGACAGAGATAGAGCATGAGCAGGGGAGGGGCAGAGAGAGAGGGAGACACAGAATCTGAAGCAGGCTCCAGGCTTTGAGCTGTCAGCACCAAGCCTGACGCAGGGCCCAAACTCACGGACTGTAAGATCATGACCTGAGCTGAAGTCGGACGCTTAACTGACTGAGCCACCCAGGCACCCCTTATGGATTATATTAATCTCATTTGCCTTGAGGTATCATATATTTACATGAATGAATAAGTTTCAAGTAATTTTTAATTAATGAATACTGTGTATTATGGACATTTTTGCAGTTAATCAAAGCCTTTAATACATGCTAAAATGCCTTAACTTTTAGGGATTATAGAAAAAAAAATTCTAAAGGAGCAAATAATCATGGAACCAAACTGCAACTGAACAGTGACTGAGATAGGGTCAGTGATGAGAGAGAATAATAGGAAATTACACGTGCAAAATACCATAGTGATAAATAGCATAGAAATTGTGTGAGCATTGCAATAAGCCTGCACAACCTTATCTCTTGAATACTGATCCATAAGGTGGGGAAATGCTTTCTACATTCAAAAGTGATGTTTCCCTTTATGTTTAAGTTTTTGAATGCCTAGCAATAATTTTTGCAACAGGTTATTGTCAGACTTTATATTTATATTTATATTTCATCAAAAGCAATAACTGGATGGAATCACATTTTATCAATCTTGGTATCCCCATTGCATTGAATAGTGCCTGGCACAAAGTCCTTAGTACATATTGCTGAGTAAATGTTTTAGAAATTAAATGGTGCCTGCAGAGAATCAGATTTACAACTGTCTTTATAATGAAATATGTGAATAAATAAATGAAATTGATTGGCAGCATATTAATTGCCTAATCAGGTAAAGAACATCAAACTCAGTATCATTATGGTAGTACTGTTGCAATTTGGCTGAAATATTAGAAAGAAGATCTTATGATCAAAACCTTCACGTAATATATGAATCTTCTCCGTAGCTCCTGCTGTAGGTAGTAAGGTTTTTTTTTCAATTTTTTTAATGTTTATTTATTTTTGAGAGGGTGGGGAGGGGTAGAGGGAGAGGGGGACAGAGGATTTGAAGTGGGATCTGTGCTGATAGCACAGAACTGTGAGCACAGACCTGAGCTGAATTCAGACACTTAACCGACTGAGCCACCCAGGCACCCCTGTAGGTAGAAAGTTTTGTTTGGGTTACTTACTAGTGAGGAAAATCAACCCTTTAGTTGGCAGTTCATTACATTTCCAATACTTGCAATAATTTTGAGGTTTCCTCACACTATCTCAAAATTGCCCTGCTGAAATATACATTCTCTTAAGCATTTCAGTACATATTAATATATGTGTATGTGCAGTTTTGTATATATATATGTTTATATACATGTGTGCATACATGTGTGTATGTTTATGCATATATATACATATATGGGTATTCCATCCTTAATTATATATGAGTATATATACATACACATACATATATATACATACATAATTAAGAATGGAATTTGAATATTTTGAATTGTGCTTAACTTTAACATTAAGAAATAAGTATTTCTCTGTGATATAATTTTAAAAACACTCTTTTAATGACCATGAAATAGACTATAATATAAATGTACAATTTCCATATTATTTAATGTTTATTTTCATATTTTTGATTATAATAAGATGTAGTGAAAACCAAAATATAAAGTTTTCCCATCTGAATTTTCTTTTAAATGTTTACAGAATATTTTGAATGTGCAAATAAATTTAGAGAATATAATAGAAAGAGCATTTATATTCCCAATGCACACATTAATTTTTTTTAACATTCTTATATATTCGTGGTCTTCTTTTAAAGGAGCTATGACATTATGAACTCAGTTTAAACCCTTTGTACCATAATCAATGAATAGTATTTTTGGTATTTTAAGTGTTATATATGATATCATACTACACCTTATTGCACAATTTAATTTTGATTTACCCAACATTCATTTACAGAAATGAAAAATTCCATCCACTTCGTTCTCATTTTTAACTACTAAATGGAATGTGAGTAAGAAGAAACCATTACTCTCAGAAGATGACAACATTCAGGCAGAGCGACAGCAACTGTGGACATGCCAGCTGACTCCGGCTTTCAGCTTTTCTTCCCAACTGCTGGTTCCACTGACCAGCAGAATTTCCCTAAGCATCTGGCTGTAAGTTTTTTTAGCGTTGTCAGGTTTTACACACCTGTCTATGAGTTCTCCCTTTCTGATTCTTCTTTGATGGTCAGACATGCAAAGCATCTGGAACTTTCCTACAAACTCAAACCAACTATCTCTCACCGATGCTTCAGCCCTTCACTGTCTCTGATCCTCCAAATCCCTTCAATTACCGAGATTTTCCCTTCCCCAGTATGTCCTATATTTATGTAAGGTCTAATTTCTGTTGTAAATCATCCATTCTCATAAAACATTTGCTCTATTTTCCTAAGTAAGTACTGACTGATACACCATTTATGGCTGAACGTTTATCGTCTATAGATGTAATTTTCTATAGTGTTTTTGCCATAAATAAGCATAAGCTTATGATAAACAGATTTTTTTGCAATAAACCCTAAGAAAAAATCAATTACTAAAATTGTAATGAAGATAAATACATTAAAATTTAGTTTTGATTTTCAGTAAGTCTAAAATTATTGAAAAGTGTCAAATCTTATAACACCTTGTTGTGATTCTTCCTATTGTTAAAAGCACCTTGTTCAATGATTTTATGACACTAATTAATATTATTATCTAGCAGACTACATGTTCATTTTATAGACATATAATCACAGATACTAGTCAAACTGCTGATCTGACACATCATTCAACTTTGCTGAATCACTAAAAAATTAAAATGTCCTTTTTAATTAGAAAGTCCAACAATGGTCTTTTAAAAGATATTGCAACATTCATCATGAAACAATCCAGCATATAGTTTTTATTTATTACTATTTTCAAAAATTAAGTGTTTATTTTTGAGAGACAGAGAGAGAGGGAGAGAGAGAGAACAAGCAGGGGAGGGGCAGAGAGAGAGAGAGAGAGAGAGAGAGAGAATCTGAAGCAGGGTCCAGGCTCTGAGCCATCTGCACAGAGGCTGATGGGGGGCTCAAACTCACAAACCATGAGCTCATGACCAGAGCCAAAGTCAGATGCTTAACCAACTGAGTCACCTAGGCACCCCAGAATCTAGCATATATTTTTTAATGGAAATATAATTCACATAACATAAGATTCATGTCTGTAAAGTGTTCACTTCAGCAAATTTTACTATATTCACAGAGATGTGCAAACATTAACACCAACTAATCTTAAAATATTTTCATCACTGCCCTAAAAAAATTCATACTCACAACAGTCTCTCACAACTTTTCTATCTCAGCAGACTCTAATAACCATCTATTTTTATCCATCTTTTAAAATTTTTCATTTTATTTATTTTTTATTTTTACCCATCTATTTTTTATTTTAACTACCTATTTTTAGCTCTATGGAATTCTCTATTCTGAGCATTTCATATAAGTGGAATCATGCAATATATGGCCTGTTGTGTCCAGCTTCTTCCACTAAAACAACCCAATGCATGTTTAAAATATTTTGTTCTAGGACATTTACACATTTCCCAGATTTAATTGAGGAAAAAATAAAATGAAGTTTTTGTACTGCAAACATATTATTTATATCTTGAGCGGCTGCCTTTTGGTTTTTAGTTGTCTTAATGACAAAGGAAAGAAAATAATCCAAATAATGTTCCTCTCATAAGAATATAATGTAGATTAGATAGTGGGTCAAAATAGGGAGAAAATAGTAGGAGAGTAGTGGGAATTTAACAGCTTTGGCTCAGAAAATAAAATCCTGAATAGTGACATCTGCATACTTATACTGATGCCTTCATCAGTGGGCATGGTTTATTCAAAATGGCCACAAATGTTTGCAGCTCCTCTCCTCAGGGGACAGTGTTGCCCTCAACCCTTTATTCTGTGCTCGCCATGCAATTTTCTTTGATGAATAGAATGCAATAAAAGGGATGCTATACAAATTCTGATTGTGGAGAAGATTGTTGTAACTTTCTTCTATCTCAGAAAGAAATGATTTGAAGATGTTAAAATCTGTTCAAGTTTGCTATGTATGGATTATTTGATGTCTACAAAATATGATGGGAAGTTAGGTTTCTTCTGGTCTTTAATCAGTTTATTTGTTGAACAAACATTTGTTGCTGAAACGACCATTGACATCACACACCATGTTGGTCTTACTGAGTTCTATTCCATCAAAACAACTCTCATGGCACTAAGTGACATGGAAGGTATTCCAAGTTTCTGGTTAAAACACAAGGTATGAAAATCCAGTTTTTGGTAGATTGAATCTACAAGTGAAGTTTGAAGTCTAACCTAGAGAAGAAAGTTCTTTTTTATGTAGTAGTTCTAGGAACAATTAATTACCAATGTCCACTTTTTTCTTGGTTGATTTAGGTTGTGGACAGTAATTAATTTTAATTAAAAAAAAATTGTCTTACATACAATACCATGAAATACAAATACCTTGAAAACCCAAGTCTACAATATGTTAGCAAGGGCCAAGAAGGCTGTGCAACATTTATTTCTGACAAGAAAAACTGATTTTAATATCCCTAACATACCACCTTTCTCACAAATTCCTGTCTATAGAATACATCAATCAGAGGATATCACTTTTGTGGAAGTCATGGTTTGTAGACCTCCTGGAAACTCTTTCACCTTGCAGGCCCTCATATAGGTTCAGTTACAGCCTATCACTGCAGGAGAACAGAAACCCATTTCTGTACCCATTTTGTTGGCTCACCACCATTTGACGTTATTGTCTTTCCGACACTTGCCACAAAGTTATTGACAATGTTACAAAATGGACAGTTGCATCTTTTCACACAATCTGATAATTAAATAATAGAGAAAAACCCGCATCTTAAAAGCAAAGTAGAAATATTTTACAATAAAGGTCCCAAGGCTGAGAGAAATCCTTATTTTTTTCTGTTATAAAACCTAAAATTTTGCAAATAATGCAACTAAAAGTGCTCTAATTTTGTGCAGTATCTTTTTGTGACTCTTGCCTTCCAATAATTCATGCTTTTTGAAAGTATTAAGTTAATGTGAAATTATTTATGGTTTCACAACCACAAGCTGTTTTTTTTTTCAGTGCTAATTTATCTTTTAACCAATGCATTCTTACTAGCTAATTAAGTTGCAAAAAAATTTTGGATAAGAAATAATGGGTCATTGTGTATTTTATTTTGCAAATTAAGATTGATTTAAGCATCTTTCTTTGATAATACCCCATGACATAATTTTTTTGAAGTAGAATAACTACTTTTTAATAGGAAGCATATTTGAGTATTAAATAACAAGTTCTAAGACGCATAGTGTGATAGGCATGTGCAACATGATGCTAGAAATTCAGGGTAAATTAGTATTGTAATAATATTAGGAAGAATTTTGTCAGCAGGTATAACATGCTAGTCACTCGACCTGGGATCACAGTAAGGGTTTTGACTGTCTGAGGGAGAAAGACAATATAGAGGAGGTGTGACCATGAGAAGCCCCAGAAATACCACAAGGTTCCTCAACTGCCATCAGGCACACACATGAAGTCCCAGTTAGCTTGATGGAGAATCATCCCTCTATTGGGGATGCTAGCAGACTCTTAGTATATCCTGAGTACATTTGGAGTATAAGCAAAACAATTCAGACTGCACCTATGCATAGTTACTGTTATACAGCAGGTGTAATGACATAGAGAATTCTTAAAAATCACCGCCTCTTTCCAGAACCCTATATGGATATTCCATCCCATGATTACAACTGCCTATAGGAACCAGAATCCCACATATACCTGGCATGACTCAGATCCTCTAAGTGCACCCACACTCCCCTCTCAAGCGTGTAATTTTTGCTTTGCAATAAAGCTTTTTTATGTTTTACTTTGACATTTCCTTGAATTATTTCTTTCAGTAAAGTCAAGAACCTGGCACCAATGGGTGATTGAGAGCTCTTGCACAGAGAACTTCCTGTCTCCAGTATCACTATGACCTCAGTCCGATTATTAGAAAAATTATCAGACTGGGACCTCATCAAAATAGAAAGCTTCTGCACAGCGAAGGAGACAATCAGCAAAACTACAAGGCAACCGACAGAATTGGAGAAGATATTTGCAAATGACATATCAGATAAAGGGTTAGTATCCAAAATCTATAAAGAACTTATCAAACTCAACACCCAAAAAACCAAATAATCCAGTGAAGAAATGGGCAAAAGACATGAATAGACACTTCTCCAAAGAAGACATCCAGATGGCCAACCAACACATGAAAAAATGCTCATCACTTATAACCAGGGAAATACAAATCAAAACCACCATGAGATACAATCTTACACCTGTCAGAATGGCTAACATTAACAACTCAGGCAACAACAGATGTTGGCGAGGATGCAGAGAAAGAGGATCTCTTTTGCATTGTTGGTGGGAATGTAAGCTGCTACAGCCACTCTGGAAAACAGCATGGAAGTTCCTCAAAAAAACTAAAAATAGAACTACCCTATGACCCAGCAATGGCACTACTAGGCATTAATCCACGGGATACAGGTGTGCTGTTTTGAAAGGACACATGCACCCCCATGTTTATAGCAGCACTATCAACAATAGCCAAAGCATGGAAAGAGCCCAAATGTCCATCGATGGATAAATGGACAAAGAAGATGTGGTGTATATATATATATATATATATATATATATATACACACACACACACACACACACACACACACACACACACAATGGAGTATTACTCGGCAATCAAAAAGAATGAAATCTTGCCATTTGCAACTATGTAGATGGAACTGGATGGTATTATGCTAAGTGAAATTAGTCACTCAGAGAAAGACAAAAATCATAAGACTTCACTCATATGAGGACTTTAAGAAACAAAACAGATGAACATAAGGGAAGGGAAACAAAAATAATATAAAAACAGGGAGGGGGACAAAACATATTGAGAGAAGAGACTCATAAATATGGAGAACAAATTGAGGGTTACTGGAGGGGTTGTGGGAGAGGGGATGGGCTAAATGGGTAAGGGGCACTAAGGAATCTACTCCTGAAATCATTGTTGTACTATATGCTAGTTTGGATTGAAATTTTTAAAAAAATAAAAAATAAAATTAAAAAAAGAGAAAAATACAAAAAAAAAGAAAGAAAAATCATCAGACAAACATGAATAGAGGGAAATTCATTGCACACCATACCTGAGCAGTATTCCTTGAAACTCTCAAGGTCATAAGAATAAGGGACGTCTGAAAGACATTTATAATCCAGAGGAGTCTAAGGAAGCATAATAACTGAAAGTAGTATGGTATTACATTTATGTAGCCCCTGATTTTTGAAAGTTCAGATTATGCCATTTATTCTTTTGAAAGACCTATATTGGTACCTGTTAAATGAAAGAAATCCGAAGATGATGTTTTTTGTTTGTTTGAAAAAAGGCAAAAGGAAGAAATAGCATTTAGTGTTCATTTTATAGTAAGCTGTCATAAAGGCAGTGCACATCCTGGAAACCAAGAGTGGGACCACCAAGCTCCTTCCACTGGAATGATACTCAGCATCTCAGCATCAAGCCACCATAGCTTAGAACTGTGCCTGTGAGCATCTGTGCTTGATATTGATTGATTTTGTGCATCTCTTAGCAAGATGTGTCCTCAGGTATCAGAAAAACCTAAGAGGTTATTTTGGAGCTCTGGCAATGCTCAAAAATGTCTCTACATAAATTAATGGCCATCACTGGGGTGCCTGGGTGGCTTAGTCGGTTAGGCATCCAACTCTTGATTTCAGCTCAGGTCGTGATCTCACGGTTCATGGGATTAAACCCCGCATAGGGTTCTGTGCTGACAGCATGCAGCCTGCTTGGGATTCTCTCTCTCTCTCTGTGTCTCTGCCCCTCCTCTATTCACTTGCACTCTCTCTCAAAATAAATAGATATGCTTAAAAAATTAATGGCAATTGCTTCTTTATGCCATTTCAGTTTATGCAAGGTGTCATAGGAACGTTCTCCTTTTGGACAGCAGGGCAACCTGTATAGATAGAACAGTAAAAGGTCCTTTCACAGAAACAAAGACAATCTAAATAAAGCATTAATTTTAGTTAATAATCCCATTTTACAAAGACAATCTAAATAAAGCATTAATTTTAGTTAATAATCCCATTTTACAAAGACAATCTAAATAAAGCATTAATTTTAGTTAATAATCCCGTTTTACTATTGGCTCATTAGTTGTGACAGAGGTAGTACTGGAATGTAAGATATAGGGTATGCTGGAAATTGCTGTAGTATCCTGACAACTTTTATGCTAATGTAAAAATGTTAAATAAGAAAACTTACTTTAAAACATAGTGATGTTGACCCAAGTGTATTCATCTAAAATTTTACTGGCATGAAATTAGGCTAAAATCAAGAAACTCTTTAGTGTAAATTTGCAGTTAAGGAAGTAGCTGCCTTGTTGGAGAAGAGAAGGGGACAATGAAGGTTAGAAATGATTATTAAAAAGGACGTGCCACCTTTTTTTCTCTATTGTACTTTTATTACTATTTGATAGTATCTCTCTGACTCTGTCAGGGAAACAACGTGCTAAAATTAGAATTTGCTTTTTCACCTAAACTTTGTAGTGGTGAATTCTTTATTTTTTTTAACTAAGAATAAGAACACAATCTTTTTCAAACTATGGTGCCTTTTGCCGAACTTGACAGGACTATCTTTTCTAATTAAATATTATTAGGGTGTGCTCTACCTTACTCTGTTTCTTTAATAAGATAGTCCCTGGTATGCTATACTTGACAAAATATGCTGGCATCTAAAAGTAAGTTTTTCATATTTGGACTTTTCATAGTTAAGTCACATAGTAAAAAATAAAGTCTTTCGCTTTACTGTAGCTTGAGTTGATGTTATTAACTTATAACAGGGGTCAGCAAACTACAACACCTAGTCCCATGGGCTATTTTATGGCCTATGAACTAAGAATGGTTTTCACAATAGTGTCCGCCCGCCCTGAATTCATTTCCATCTGGTACCTGTTAATGTGAGTTTACTGGGAAATACTTTTTTACAGATGTAATCAAGTTAAGATGAGGTCACACTGGATTGGGCTGGGCCCTAAATCCAGTCACCAGTTTCCATATAAGAAGTGACACAAGCACATGGAAATACATCCAAACAGGGAGGAAGGCCAAGTAAAGAAGGAACAGAGATTGGAGTGATGCATCTGCAAGCCAAGGACTCTCCAGCAGATTACCAAAATCTACAAGAGGCAAGGAAGGATTCTTCTCTTGAGCCTTGGGGAGGAGCATGCCCCCACTGACACCGTGAAATCTAGCCTCCAGAACTGAGAGGACAAATTTCTATTATTTCAAGTCACTTAGTTTATAGTAATTTGTTATATCATCCCTTAGTAACTAATACATATGTTTATAGGGTTATTAAAACAAAGCAGAACAGAACACAGACAAATATGTCGCAGACATCATATGTGGCCTGTAAAGTATAATATATTTACTAGAGGGTAAGAAAAGGCTGTGCACTCATATTTTAGAGATTTACTTTAAACCTATTGCTGAGTGTAACTAGGGCAGTATTCAATCTGTGGAAAATTTTCTCTTATTCAATGTTTAACTCTTCTAGGATCTCCCCTTAAAGCCCCAGGTGATGAATGAGCATTTTCTGTACCAACTGCACAACTGTTTACCATGCGTGAGTTTTTTTTCACAGCCTTGGGGAATCTTGCCTGATGCCTCTATGGCTGGGTTAGTATTCAGCTGTCTTGCTGAGATCCCCCGTTTATATTTTAGCATTGCTTCTTTCTCTCTGGAACTCTGCTTTGCAACTTACAGTCACTTCAGCCTCCCTGAATTCTGATCATCTCAATTTAGGGTGATCACCAAGCTCTGTTTGGCAGCCCCACCCCTGCTCCCTGGCATGGATTGTGTCATCGAGGGAGGTGAAGTAAGTAAAGCTCACAGCAATGTCGAAAAATGTTATTTTCACATATTTCGGCCAGTTTGTTTAGCAGTGTACAGCAGGAATTTAAGTCCTATCCCTGTTGTTCTTTCATGATTGGAGTGGAAACCCACTTAGCTTTTATTTTTATTATTTTAAATGTGGGCCAGTATCTGTGAATATAATAAAAAGAGTTGAGGGTATGATTCATATCTTAAACTTAGAATATTATAAGACTTCTTCCCTGTGTAATGCCAGAGTACCCATCCTGTAAATTCTGGAAAATTCATTCCAGTCCCAGATTGCCTGTTTGATGTAAACGCAGACTTCTAGGGAAGACCAAAAAACCTTGCCCCTAATAATCACTCCTCATAATAACCCAGAGATGCTATAGGTTAGATCTTCCATCCAAGAAACAAAAAGTTATTTTAAAAATAATTTCTTGATACAGTGGGGTATATAATTGGAACT
Organism: Panthera leo; assembly: GCF_018350215.1. Taxonomy (NCBI): domain Eukaryota; kingdom Metazoa; phylum Chordata; class Mammalia; order Carnivora; family Felidae; genus Panthera; species Panthera leo. The sequence goes on along the minus strand of NC_056682.1, from coordinate 106,117,346 downwards.
AGGGAGTCATATGAAATCATATGCAGCTCCCTCAAGCAAATTGATTAGTAAAATAACTGAATCATTTTATAATAGTACATTGGCTCCTAGAGGCCTTGCTATACCATTCTGTTTGTATCTCAAGACAAACAAAAAAGAAAACACAACATGCCAAACTTCCTGGGGTACAGCAAAAGCTGTATTTCATTTAAATTAATATGTTAAATTAGAAATTAAAGAGAAGATATTACACATGATGCCATAGAAATACAAAAAGATTATAAAGAACCACTGTTAATAACTATATGCCTACAAGTAAGGCAGCCTAGAAGAAATAGATAAGTTCACACAAAAACCTGCCAAGAGTGAATCATGAAGGAGTAGAAAACCTGACAGACTAATAACAAATAAGGAGATTGAATTAACATTCAAAACTTGTCAGCAAAGAAAAACTCTGGCTTCACTGGTGACTTCTACCAAATGTTTAAAGAATTAATACCAATCCTTCTTAAACCCTTCTAAAAGAGTAGAAAAGGGAATACTTCCAAACTCATTTTATGAGGTCAACATTACCCTGATACCAAAGCCAGACAAAAACTTCACAGGAAAAAAAGTTCAGGCCAATAACCCTGATGAATATGGAGAGAAAAAATTTCTCAACAAAATATTAGCAAAACCAAATTCAGCAGCACATTAAAAGGATAATACTCCATGATCAAGTGGGATTTATCCCTAGGATGCAAGGATGGTTCAATATAGGGAAATTTATCAACATGACACAGCACATTAACAGAATGAAAGATAAAAGTCACATTACCATGTCAATAGATACAGTAAAGCATTTGATAAAATTTAACCAGATACTCATGCTTCTATTACAGAAGTGCAATTAATTGAGTCCTTGTCTTCCAAGGAAGGCATTTAAATAGAGACAAGTTAATATTTTCTAAATAATTAGAAAATAGAAATCTAATAGCTCGTGACCTCTTCTGAATTTTTCTATACAGATGGATGGTATACATGAATTTTATCTTCTTCACGATATTATTATCCATCAAGTTTCATGGGAAAACATCCCTTTCTCCAATTTTTCTTTTAAAAAATGAAGGTTATATATTTCTGATAGCATTGTACATCATACTCTTTAAAACCTTGGGAAATTACATAAGTGAAAATAGATTTTTTTCTTTTAAGTCCATTCACTGTTAATTTTTGGTGTATATATAACTCCTTATTGTTGCTATCTCCCTGCCTTTATCTCTCCATCACTCTAGACACACACACACATGCTGTATTACTTAGTGTTCTACTGAGGAAAATAAAAACAATAGAAAATATATGTATACATATGTCCATTGACATGGGAGACTTCACATAAGGAATTGGCTCACATGATTATGCAGGCTGAGAAGTCTCATAATCTGCCATCTAATCTACAAACTGGAGACCCAGCAGAGCTGACAGAATAAATGTCAATCCAACTTTGAACCCCTGAGAACCAGGAGTGCCAATGGTGTAAGTTCCTGCCTAAGAGCAAAAGAAGACCAATGTCTCAAGCAATAAGGTGGAGAGGAAGAATTCAACCTTCCTCTTTGTGTTCTACTTGAGTCCTCAATGAGTTGACCAATGTCCTCGACACTGGGGAGGGCAATCTGCTTTACGTAGTCCATGAATTCAAATATTCATCTCTTTTGATCACTATCATAGACACACCCAGAAACAATGTTTAACCTGACATCTGGGCATTCTGTGGCCCAGTCAAGTTGACACATAAAATTAATCATCTTACTGGTTAATTACATTCAAACTGATCTCTGCAAACCATACTTAATACCTAAATAAACACAGTAACAAGGGTAATTCTATCTAACCTGGTACAACTACCCTGCACACAACTGAAAACATGCTAACCTCATCCACAGAAAACAGGTAAGGTCCTTGAGTGATATTTTTTGCCATCTCATACCTTATTAAAGTTGACAATACAGGGAGAAGCTGGGTGGCACAATCAGTTAAGTGTCTGACTCTTGATTTTGGCTCAGGTCATGATCTCACAGTTCAAGGGATCGAGCCCAGCATCTGACTTGGGACTGACTGCACGAAGCCTTCTCGGGATTCTCTCTCCCCCCACCCCTGCCACTCCTCTGCTTTCTCACGCATACATTCTCTCTCTCTCAAAATAAATAAACTCAAAAAAATAAAGTTAAAAATATTTTTAAAAATTTAAAAAATACTTAAATACTGTGATATACAGTAATACATCTTCTGTTACATAATAGAATAAAAGAGGAGAGAAAAATTGCTTAATATACACACATACACACACACACAAATGTATGCATAACAAAATAAGAGGAAATACTCATGACAATATAGTCTTTATTTCCATAACCAGTTAGTGGTAATATCTGGCATTCATAACTACCTTCTTTTACAATCTATTCCATATTCCCTTTGCCTTCAGCAAGTACCTAAGCTTGTCATGGTATTTTACCTGGAAACCAACTGTAAACCTGTGTCTTGTCTCCCTCTTTCAACTGATTGTAGGGAACATTCCCTGAAGCCATCAGTGCAGACTGTGAGAGAGGAGGCAGTATAACAGGAGTGGGACCATGGGCATCTGAGTTACTTCTTCATGTAAATTCCTTGCACCTTCAGGGCCTGCTTGGTCCTTATCACATATATGCCCCTTTTATTTGTTGATGAAGTGCTACTGTGCACTCCTAACATGATGGCTCAGTGCATCAGACAATATCAAGTTCACAGTGGGCAGCTTAGGCAGCTCATCAGTGGCCCATGTTTAAGTGTTGAATATTTACCAAGGTTCTGTAGCAGGCTCAATTTACAAGCAGAAGAGTGGTTATCTGTGAAGGATGGCAGGACTTTGCTCCCAAATCCTAAAGGTCTGTACTACAATCACCTCCAGGGACCTGCCAAACACAACAAACAGCATCCCTGTTTGCCACTGATATTTCAAGCACCAGTGGATCTGCTGGACCATAAGGCCCAAGTGGCAGAACAGCTTGCCCAGAAATCCAGACCTATTGCAGAGCCTTTTCTTGCTTTTTGCCCCACACAAATCTAGCAGCTTTTCAGATCACTTGGCAAATGGGATGTAGTAACACACTGAAATGAAAAATAAGTTACCTCAAAAATCCAAAGAGGTTCATCTGGTATTGTACCCCTTTTCTTTTTATTATAGGAGGATCCTGATGCAACTACTTGCCCTTCACCTTTGAAAGCATATCTTGACATGCCTCATATCACTAGACCCCTAGGAACCTCACTAAGGTAAAAGGTCCCTGAACTTTTGTTGGATTTACAGTATTTCCTGCCATCTGACATGCAAATGCTTTACTAAGAAGTCTATAAGAGTTGCCTCTTCTTGATTACCATGTCTCAGTCAGCATAATGCTATCAGTGTAATGGACCAGAGTGATATCTTGTGGAAAGGAAAGGCAATCAAGATCCCTGCAAACTGAAATTATGACATAAGGTTGGAGAATTGATATACCACTGAGGTAGAACAGTGACTACTCATTGTTGGCCTTGCCAGTTGAAAACCATTTCTGGTAGTCTTTAATAATACTTATTAAGAAAAAAGTTTTTGCCAGGCCAATAGCTGCAATACCAGGTACTGTTGGCGGGGGGGGGGGGGGGGTGTTAATTTGCTTAAGCAATGAAACATCTGCTTCCACAGCTGCATTTTGAGTCATCACCTGTTTAAGTTTATGCTAACTCACTGCCATTCTCCAAGATATCTGTCTTCTGCACAGGCCAAATAGGAGAGTTAAATGGGCATGTGGTGGGAATCACCACCCTTACAGCCTTTAAGTCCTTGATGAAGCGCTAATCACGTCAGTCCCTCTAGGAATATGGAAAAGTCACTTGGTTTTCCCACCAAGATAGACCTCACTTCACAGGTTAGGGAACAAATGCAGGGATTCTGCCATCTGATGAGTATATTTATTTCAATTATGCATTCCAGAATTGGAGAGATAATCACAGGATGGATTCAGGGACCCAGTAGGCACAGTGTAAAATGGACCTGAGCCAAAACTCCATTACTCACCCAACTTCCCATAAACTCCGTGTTCTCACTGGTGGACCACAGTGATGCTTCAGGTCTCTTGGCTTTAGTGTCAGTCCATAGCCAGTGTCCAGTAGTCCCTGAAGTGTTTAATTATTTCATTTTTGCAGTTCAGTTAGCCTGGTAAGAGACTGTAGGTCCTTTTGGGGGTAGGCCAGGTAAAAGTTAACCAAAATGAATTTCTAGTAGTTTACCTACTGGGGTCCAAGTCCTTCCTCAAAAGGACCCACCCTCACCTTCATTTAAGGAACTCTGGGTCTGTAAACTGGCACAACTCCGGGAATTGATTGAGGGGCTCTGAATCTATTTTTGATTCAGATTCAGACCTTTGCTTATTTGACCCAGAATGTTTCTGCTTAAACATATCAAATAAGAATTTAGTAAGCTTCTTCTCTATTTCACTTCTAGGAGTACTGTGATCAACCAGCCAATGCTGTAGGTCTGGGTGAATTGGACTATTCTGATTGCTACTTTGACTCTGCTGGCATCACAGTAAACATACCATGCCTGTTTTGGGCAGTTGAGCACCACTGCTTACCCCTGTTAGCCCAGAATCTAATTACTCCCACTGCATTTAGGTTTCTCAATTCAGTGGCCTCAGTTCCCATTGTAAGGACAGTCCTACAGAGAAGAGTGATTATGGAGCTCTTCAGAGATTCCCAGGCTCCCCTCACAAATTTAGTTCATGCAGTATTGGTGAAAGGCATGTCTGTACACTCCCACTGTGAGTAGGTCTTAAATGACAAAGTAAAATTACTTTACTCTAAAATTCCAATTTCCCTAAGCCATTCAAATTCCTTCCACTAACGTATGCATTTCTTATTTCACCAAAAGGTAGGTCTCCTTTTGGTCCATGTTTCAGCAAAGCATGCAAAACAACTTTTAGAGTCCTTTCTAACTGCCCAGCTGCAAATTAAGTGCAGAATCTCTGTTTTGGGAGCCCTCATAAAGAAGTATTGCCTGATCCAGGCTTATGTTCTTTCTTTTTTTTTAAATATTGCCAAATTCCTTTTTTTAATATTATATATATATATATATATATATATATATATATATATATATATATATATATATTTTTTTTTTTTTAATTTGAGAAACAGAGAAAGAGCATGAGTTGAGGAGAGAGGCGGAGGGAGATGGAGAGAGAGAGAGGAAGAATCTTAAGTAGGCTCCATGCTTGGCTCAGAGCCTGACATGGGGCTTGATCCCATGGCCCTGCGATCATGACCTGAACAGAAATCAAGAGTCTGATGTTCAACCGACTGAGTGAACCAGGGTCTCCTCTTGTTTGTTTGTTTGTTTGTTTGTTTGTTTAATTTATAAACCTATATGTTCTTTCCATAATTGTTCTATATTGAATACTCTTAGTTTTCATTCCCACACATCTTTCCCAAATTTCTGAGTCTAGTTCTAGATCTAGAAGGAAATAGGAGTGGTGGTGGTGCATCCAGAGGAGGATCAGTTCAGCCTTGCATGGAACTGCCTCAGTGGGGTCAATTCTAACCAGCTCACACATATACACAAGAAAACACCAGAGTGAAAGAGAAAATAAGTGTTTGTAGCAATGGATCATCTACTCAGAAAATTAAACTAATCTGTATTGCTGCTTTAGTAGTGGGTGTGAAAAGGACACATTTCCTCACAGAAACATCTTTTTACTCAGGAATGCTTCCTTACATTTATAAATTGTAACAGCTGTCTAATAACATTTCTTTAAATATATGTCACAGAGGTAATAAATGACAGGACAAAGACTTCAATTATAATTAAAACAAAACACAGGAAAACTCCAGAAGTTATATTTCAATTGTTTTCTTTCCCCCCCAGGAAAATGGAGAACTAGAGCCATACCTCAAAGATATCATGGGTTCAGTTCCAGAGTATTATAATAAAAGCAAGTATCACAATAAAGTGAATTAAACAAATTGTTTGGTTTCCTAGTGCATATAATAATTATATTTATACTATACTGTAGTCTGTTATGTATGCAAGAGCAATATATATATAAATATTTTTTAAATACACGATTACATAAAAGAAACTTTATTGCTTTTTTGCTGTTTGGTGTAAGAGGCCTACGCTTTCAGCTTATCTCAGCTTGGACAAACTTTCCTCACTGAGCTTAATTAATTCTAGCTTTTCGTTTAAAATGAAAGACGTGTGACTCTTCCTTTCATTGAAACACTTAGAGGCCATTGCAGGGTTATTAACTGGCCTAATTTCAATACTATTGTGTCTCAGGGAATAGGGAGGCTCCAGGCAAGGGAGCGAGATAGGGGAATGGCCCTTTAGTAGACCAGTCAGGACACACACACTATTTCAGACGTTTTCCTTCTTATTATATTTGTTTTGGCGATCGGTGATGAGTGATCTTTGATGTTACTATTGTAACTGTTTTGGGGCACCATAAACCACACCCAGATAAGACAGTGGACTTAATTGCCAAATAGCCAAGTTGTGAATGTAAAGGAGTTCTTTTTCTTTTTTTTCTTTTTTTTCCCCAAAGGAGAAGTTCTTAAAGGAAATTAAAAGTGCTACTCCAGTGAACACACAAATGATAAGAAAGTGAAACAGTTTTGAGGCACCTGGGTGGAAGATGTGGAAGTTACAGAAGAAACGTTGGAAGCTCGCACAGGTTGGTTTATGAGGTTTGAGGAAAGCAGCTGTCTTCATAACATAAAAGTGCAAGGTGAGGCAGCAAGTGCTAATGTAGAAGCTGAAGCGAGTTCTCCAGGAGATCTGGCTAAAGTAATTAACGAAAGTGGCTATAGTAAACAACAGATTTTTGGTGTAAATGAAACAGCCTTATATTTGAAGTAGATACCATCTGGGACTTTTCACAGCTAGAGAGAAGTCAATGCCTGTCTTCAAAGCTTCAAAGCACAGGCTGACTCTCTTGTTAAGGAGTAGTGCAGCTAGTGACTTGAAGTTGATGATAGTGTTCATGTACCATTGTAAAAATCCCAAGGCTTTTAAAAATTATGCTAAATCTACTCTTCCTGTGCTCTTTATTTTATGTGGAGCAAAGTCTGGAGGATACAACTGTTGACAACATTATTTACCCAATATTTTAAAACAATTGTTAAAAACTACTTTTAAGGAATAAAAAAAAAAAAAAACAAAAAAAACTTTACTGCTCAATGACAATGCACCTAGTCACCCAAGAGCTCTGACGGAGATGGACAATGAGATTAATTTTTTCGTCCCTGCTAACAAAATATCAATTCTTCAGATGATGGATCAAGGAGTAATTTTCACTTTCGATTCTTATTATTTGAGAAATATATGTTGTAAGGCCATAAAGCCAGAGGTTCCTCTAATGAATCTGAGGACAGTATATTGAAAACCTTCTGGAAAAGATTAACTTTTCTAGATGATAGAAAGAACATTGGTAATTCATCGAAAGGGGTCAAGATATACACAAGAACAGGAATTTGGAAGAAGCTGACTTCAACTGTCACAGATGACTTTGGCGGGTTCCAGACCAATGGGGGGAGTAACTGCAGATGAGGTAGACATCACAGGAGAACTAAGAATACAATTTTGCCTCAGTTGGTAAGATCTCATGATAACACTTTAAGGGATAAGCAGTTACTCTCAAGGATGAAACAAAAAAGTGGTTCCTCGAGTTGGAGTCTACTGGTGAAGATGTTGTGAAGATTATTGAAATGTCAGCAAAGGATTTAGAATATTACATAAACTTTCCTGATAAAGCAGTGGCACGGATTGAGAGAATGACTCTAATATTGAAAGTTCTCTGTGTACAATGCTACTGAACAGCATCACATACTACAGAGATTTTGTTCACGAGAGGAAAGTCAACCGATGTGGCAAACTTCACTGTTGGCTTATTTTAAGGAGTTGCCACGGTCACCCCAACCTTCAGCAAACACTACCCTGATCAGTAAAAACAAGACTCCTATAATTAGCAACAGCTAACAGACAAGATGGGTTTGCTCATGTCAAGGGAGAGAAAGTAAAATTTTAATCAGGCCAAAAGACCATGGAAAACAAAACCAGTCAGCATAGTCTGAGGTGAAAAACTTTCACAAAATTCAGCAAAATTCACAGAAGGACCCCTGCAGCCCATTCTGTCATGCTTTTCAGAAACTGCCACATCCTGACGCTGCTATCAGAAATAACGGGCTATATCTTATTTGTCACTTCACTGTTGAAGTTTGTAGTTTGGGACCGGAGTCTGACCAACCTAAAGGGCACAGAACTTGTAGGTTTTTCCTATTTAACCTCTAGCCTAAACCATCCCCTCTTGAGCATACTTCAGATTTATAGCTGAAGGCTACGTCTCTTCAGTTTACAAGCTGTAGGGCAATACAACTCTTCCTTGCCTCTGACTGAATCTTTGCATTCCATGAATTTTGGTTGACATCAGTCGGCATCCATCAACATTGAAGGAACACTTTCCACCAGCAAAAAGTTTAGGACTTGTTGGAAGCTCAGATGATGGTTAACATTTTCTAGCAAAAAGTATTTTTAATTATGTATATACATTGTTTTTTTAGAGATAATGTGACTGCACACTTAGTGGACTAGAGTATATTGTATACATAACTTTTCTTTTGACTCATTTTATTGTGATACTTGCTTTATTGCAGTAGTCTGGTACTGAACTTGCAATATCTCCAAAGTATATCTAAATAATAGATTCCTATTTTCTCCCTTTTAGTGTTATGATTTTAATAGATCAGACCAGCAAGTGGACAATAAAACCTTAGAAATTTGATTGCCAACAATCTTTTCAGACAGATTGTATTCGCATGTTGCACTTAACTTCCTCCTGGTGATCAAATACCTCCTTTGCTTAAAGTTATTCTCTGGTTTCTTTTGGAATGGACTTTTAATCATAGTTTTTATGTTTTCAACAGAATTGAGCCCTACTTCTTTATCCCTTCCTTGTTTTTGTTTTATTTTCCTTTGATTTACATTATTGATCTGGAGCCAACTTAACTCAGTTATAGCTATGTCTGTTTTCATTATGTCATCCAAAGCACAGAACTCCTTGTATCTCTCTCTTTGGCAGTTTTAAGAGCAATTTGCACTTGCAGTCTTGCAATTTGCACTTCCAGTCAGGTAGCAAGAGCTGAGCAATGTAGAAAATAACCAGGACTTCTTGGAACTGCAAAATGTTTTTCTCTTGAGTACCATTGCTATGTGTGTTCTGTGACCAGGAATTTATGAATACCACTGCTATATTTTTACGATCAGATAAGCTGGGCAAACCCTGTACTGTCAGAGTTTAACTGACTGGTTTTCACAGATTCTGCTTTGCCAATTCCACACTCTGCTGATATTTTGTTTGTTTATGCTTCCAGCAAACTAAAATAGTACATTTCATTTACAAATATCGCCAAAACACTTTCTTTGTCCAGTTACTTAAGACTAAAGTTAAAGAAAGATATGTAAGAACTGTATACTGAAAACTATAAAATAACACTCATGGGATGAAATGGATCCATGATCGAAGGCAATCCTATAAAAATCACAAGAGATTTTGCAGAAATCGAGAAGTTAACTGATTTATTTTACATAGTGAAACAAGGACCTAGAAGTGAAAATGATCTTGAAAAACATCATTATTTTCAATCCTACAATATCTGATTACAAGTTGTAAGGATAGACAATGGATCAATAAAACAGAATAAAGTATCTGAAGGTACACACGCACATATAAACACTTATTTTGTGGAAAGGACCTTGAGAGAACTTTCTGGAATGATGAAGAGCTTCTATTTGGATGTAAATGGTGATGAGTGCAGGGGTTGCCAAATTTTACCAAACTGGATGGAGTCTTGCGCTTCCAAGCTACATACCTTATCTTATTTATGTTTTACCTGAACTACAACAAAACAAAAACAAAGTGACTGACAATTAAAAATTATATTTTAAATGATAAATTATTAGAAAGATTAGAGAGTATGGTTAAACTGAACTGGAAGTTTAAATAATTTAAAAACTTATTTTAGCAATGAATAGATTTAGTAACCATGATAACAACTATATTACCAACAATCTTATTTTGAGAGAGTAATGTGATTTCAAAATGGTAATAATAATCAGTAAATGGTAGATTTGTGGTAATATGTCATGTGCATTAGTGTATTTTTTTATTCATTGCTCAGTTATTTAGTTTTTTCAGTGCAAAGAATAACATTACAGACTTCTTTTTACTCTATTTAAATCTGTTTAATTCTATTGATTGTTTATATTTGTATCAACATTTAAATTTTTTTTTAATGTTTATTTATTTTTGAGAGACAGAGTGTGAGCAGGGAAGGGGCAGAGAGAGAGAGAGAGAGAGGGAGACACAGAACCTGAAGCAGGCTCCAGGCTCTGAGAGGCTAGCACAGAGCCCAACGCAGGGCTCGAATTCATGAACTGTGAGATCATGACCTGATCCAAAGTCGGACGCTTAACTGACTGAGCCACACAGGTGCCCCTGCATTGAACATTTTTAAAGGATAGAATTAATTCTAATACCTGTGATGATCATATATATATATATATGTATATATATATATATATATATGTATATATATATATATATATATCCTCAACTCCATCCTTTCTCTCCTTATCTAGAGACCACAGATATGTTTGGAATGCTTTATAAATTTCTTGTAACAGTTATTGCATTTGTATATATTATAACATATATAACATTTATATATATTTTGAACTGTAAATAAATAACACCACTTATCTATTCCCTTCTGCATTTATGTGCCTACCATTGTCTTAATGAGATTTATCCATGCATGAATTTCTGTATGGTTTTAACAAACAGTGCACGCCTAGTCCTTTCTTTCATTTGGCAGTATTAATATCCTTTTTGTTAGGCACACTTGGAAGTTCAGTCAATTTAACAAGAAGACTTTCTCTAGAAATATCTGGGACATAAAGGAGGGCAGGTGCCATATGTAGTTAGTGCTTTGTTCAAATCTGGATGGTGTCCAGAATTAGAACCATTGGTTCATACAAAAAAAAAGCATACTTAAGTGCTTACTGATCTACATGCTTACCATATAACTTGCTTTAGTGATCAGTATCTTTGACTGACTACAAGGAATGGCAAGGTCACATTATTATTGAATAACCTCTGTAATTATGAATAGAAAACATTTTTATTAAACAGAGTGACCATTTATTCCCCATTTTTTAAAAGCCACTACAGTATCTCCTCTAGCACCCTGAGTGGTTATTTTAGAGGCCCACTTATAAAGAGCTGTAACTAACACCCAGTGTTTTGTGAACATTCTTTTTCTTTTCCTGACACAAGATCCCTAGAGATGATGATTTTGATAAACACACAGAAGAAAGCACAGTTTCTGCTTAAAACACCCATTCATGAATCTTTCAACCTTTAAGCAGCTGTAGTACCATGATCAAATTTGTCCCTAGGCATTATCTGATAGACAGCAGTATTGAAAATAGCTAGACTGATGGCGCTAACCTCCAAAACACAGCTCAGTACCATGTGATACTCATTTGTGATGAACATACTATATTGGTCTTGTAGGGCCACCATAATAAAATACCACAGACTGGGTGGTTTAAATCAAAAAGTTAATTTTCTCCCAGTCCGGAGTCTGGAGGTCCACCATTAAGGTACTGGCAGGGTTGGTATCTGGTGAAATCTCTCTTCCTGACTTACATGGCCTCTCCCCTGTGCACATGTGCAGACAGAGAGAGAGAGACAGACAGACAGACAGACAGACAAAGAAAGCAAGCTCTGGTGTCTCTTTCTTTTCATAAAAGAACACCAGACATATCAGAGTATGACCACACCATATCTTTGTTTAACCTTAATCATCTTCCTAAAGGCCCTATCTCAGAACATAATCACATTAGGCTTTAGGACTTGAACATATAAATTTGGGAGAACACAATTCAGTTCATAAGATTCAGCCATACATGAGTAAAATTATTAAAATGTACATAATTCACTTAGTCTTCCCTCTGCTTATTTATACTATTTTCTTCTTGAATTAGTTAATATTGGGGGTTCCGGAAGATGGCGGCGTAGGAGGATGCGGGGCTCACAGCGCGTCCTGCCGATCACTTAGATTCCACCTACACCTGCCTAAAGAACCCAGAAAACCGCCAGAGGATTAGCAGAAGGGAGTCTCCGGAGTCAAGCGCAGACTAGAGGCCCACGGAAGAGGGTAGGAAGGGCGGCGAGGCGGTGCGCGCTCCACGGACTGGCGGGAGGGAGCCGGGGCGGAGGGGCGGCTCGCCGGCCAAACAGAGCCCCCGAGTCTGGCTGGCAAAAGCGGAGGGGCCGGACAGACTGTGTTCCGACAGCAAGCGCGACTTAGCGTCTGGGAGGTCATAAGTTAACAGCTCTGCTCGGAAAACGGGAAGGCTGGAGGACAAAGGGAGGGAGAGCTGCTGAGCCCCCGGACGGCAGAGCTCAGCTTGGTGGGGAACAAAGGCGCCAGCGCCATCTCCCCCGCCCATCCCCCAGCCAAAATCCCAAAGGGAACCAGTTCCTGCCAGGGAACTTGCTCGCTCCGTGCAAACACCCAACTCTGTGCTTCTGCGGAGCCAAACCTCCGGCAGCGGATCTGACTCCCTCCCGCTGCCACAGGGCTCCTCCTGAAGTGGATCACCTAAGGAGAAGCGAGCTAAGCCTGCCCCTCCAGCCCCCATGCACCTTGCCTACCCACCCCAGCTAATACGCCAGATCCCCAGCAACACAAGCCTGGCAGTGTGCAAGTAGCCCAGACGGGACACGCCACCCCACAGTGAATCCCGCCCCTAGGAGAGGGGAAGAGAAGGCACACACCAGTCTGACTGTGGCCCCAGCAGTGGGCTGGGGGCAGACATCGGGTCAGACTGCGGCCCCGCCCACTAACTCCAGTTATACACCACAGCACAGGGGAAGTGCCCTGCAGGTCCTCACCACGCCAGGGACTCTCCAAAATGACCAAACGGAAGAATTCCCCTCAGAAGAATCTCCAGGAAATAACAACAGCTAATGAACTGATCAAAAAGGATTTAAATAATATAACAGAAAGTGAATTTAGAATAATAGTCATAAAATTAATCGCTGGGCTTGAAAACAGTATACAGGACAGCAGAGAATCTCTTGCCACAAAGATCGAGGGACTAAGGAACAGTCACGAGGAGCTGAAAAACGCTTTAAACGAAATGCAAAACAAAATGGAAACCACGATGGCTCGGCTTGAAGAGGCAGAGGAGAGAATAGGTGAACTAGAAGATAAAGTTATGGAGAAAGAGGAAGCTGAAAGAAAGAGAGATAAAAAAATCCAGGAGTATGAGGGGAAAATTAGAGAACTAAGTGATACACTAAAAAAAAATAATATACGCATAATTGGTATCCCAGAGGAGGAAGAGAGAGGGAAGGGTGCTGAAGGGGTACTTGAACAAATTATAGCTGAGAACTTCCCTGAACTGGGGAAGGAAAAAGGCATTGAAATCCAAGAGGCACAGAGAACTCCCTTCAGACGTAACTTGAATCGATCTTCTGCACGACATATCATAGTGAAACTGGCAAAATACAAGGATAAAGAGAAAATTCTGAAAGCAGCAAGGGATAAACGTGCCCTCACATATAAAGGGAGACCTATACGACTCGTGACTGATCTCTCCTTTGAAACTTGGCAGGCCAGAAAGGCTTGGCACGATATCTACAGTGTGCTAAACAGAAAAAATATGCAGCCGAGAATCCTTTATCCAGCAGGTCTGTCATTTAGAATAGAAGGAGAGATAAAGGTCTTCCCAAACAAACAAAAACTGAAGGAATTTGTCACCACGAAACCAGCCCTACAAGAGATCCTAAGGGGGATCCTGTGAGACAAAGTACCAGAGACATCACTACAAGCATAAAACATACAGACATCACAATGACTCTAAACCCATATCTTTCTATAATAACACTGAATGTAAATGGATTAAATGCGCCAACTAAAAGACATAGGGTATCAGAATGGATAAAAAAACAAGACCCATCTATTTGCTGTCTACAAGAGACTCATTTTAGATCTGAGGACACCTCTAGATTGAGAGTGAGGGGATGGAGAACTATTTATCATGCTCCTGGAAGCCAAAAGAAAGCTGGAGTAGCCATACTTATATCAGACAAACTAGACTTTAAATTAAAGGCTGTAACAAGAGATGAAGAAGGGCATTATATAATAATCACAGGGTCTATCCACCAGGAAGAGCTAACTATTATAAATGTCTATGCGCCAAATACCCGAGCCCCCAGATATATAAAACAATTACTCATAAACATAAGCAACCTTATTGATAAGAATGTGGTCATTGCAGGGGACTTTAACACCCCACTTACAGAAATGGATAGATCATCTAGACACACAGTCAATAAAGAAACAAGGGCCCTGAATGATACATTGGATCAGATGGACTTGACAGATATATTTAGAACTCTGCATCCCAAAGCAACAGAATATACTTTCTTCTCGAGTGCACATGGAACATTCTCCAAGATAGATCATATACTGGGTCACAAAACAGCCCTTCATAAGTTTACAAGAATTGAAATTATACCATGCATACTTTCAGACCACAATGCTATGAAGCTTGAAATCAACCACAGGAAAAAGTCTGGAAAACCTCCAAAAGCATGGAGGTTAAAGAACACCCTACTAACGAATGAGTGGGTAAACCAGGCAATTAGAGAAGAAATTAAAAAATATATGGAAACAAACGAAAATGAAAATACAACAATCCAAACGCTTTGGGACGCAGTGAAGGCAGTCCTGAGAGGAAAATACATTGCAATCCAGGCCTATCTCAAGAAACAAGAAAAATCCCAAATACAAAATCTAACAGCACACCTAAAGGAAATAGAAGCAGAACAGCAAAGGCAGCCTAAACCCAGCAGAAGAAGAGAAATAATAAAGATCAGAGCAGAAATAAACAATATAGAATCTAAAAAAACTGTAGAGCAGATCAACGAAACCAAGAGTTGGTTTTTTGAAAAAATAAACAAAATTGACAAACCTCTAGCCAGGCTTCTCAAAAAAGAAAAGGGAGATGACCCAAATAGATAAAATCATGAATGAAAATGGAATTATTACAACCAATCCCTCAGAGATACAAACAATTATCAGGGAATACTATGAAAAATTATATGCCAGCAAATTGGACAACCTGGAAGAAATGGACAAATTTCTAAACACCCACACTCTTCCAAAACTCAATCAGGAGGAAATAGAAAGCTTGAACAGACCCATAACCAGCGAAGAAATTGAATCGGTTATCAAAAATCTCCCAACAAATAAGAGTCCAGGACCAGACGGCTTCCCAGGGGAGTTCTACCAGACATTTAAAGCAGAGATAATACCTATCCTTCTCAAGCTATTCCAAGAAATAGAAAGGGAAGGAAAACTTCCAGACTCATTCTATGAAGCCAGTATTACTTTGATTCCTAAACCAGACAGAGACCCAGTAAAAAAAGAGAACTACAGGCCAATATCCCTGATGAGTATGGATGCAAAAATTCTTAATAAGATACTAGCAAATCGAATTCAACAGCATATAAAAAGAATTATTCACCATGATCAAGTGGGATTCATTCCTGGGATGCAGGGCTGGTTCAACATTCGCAAATCGATCAACGTGATACATCACATTAACAAAAAAAAAGAGAAGAACCATATGATCCTGTCAATCGATGCAGAAAAGGCCTTTGACAAAATCCAGCACCCTTTCTTAATAAAAACCCTTGAGAAAGTCGGGATAGAAGGAACATACTTAAAGATCATAAAGGCCATTTATGAAAAGCCCACAGCTAACATCATCCTCAACGGGGAAAAACTGAGAGCTTTTTCCCTGAGATCAGGAACACGACAGGGATGCCCACTGTCACCGCTGCTGTTTAATATAGTGCTGGAAGTTCTAGCATCAGCAATCAGACAACAAAAGGAAATCAAAGACATCAAAATTGGCAAAGATGAAGTCAAGCTTTCGCTTTTTGCAGATGACATGATATTATACATGGAAAATCCGATAGACTCCACCAAAAGTCTGCTAGAACTGATACATGAATTCAGCAAAGTTGCAGGATACAAAATCAATGTGCAGAAATCAGTTGCATTCTTATACACTAACAATGAAGCAACAGAAAGACAAATGAAGAAACTGATCCCATTCACAATTGCACCAAGAAGCATAAAATACCTAGGAATAAATCTAACCAAAGATGTAAAAGATCTGTATGCTGAAAACTATAGAAAGCTTATGCAGGTAATTGAAGAAGATATAAAGAAATGGAAAGACATTCCCTGCTCATGGATTGGAAGAATAAATATTGTCAAAATGTCAATACTACCCAAAGCTATCTACACATTCAATGCAATCCCAATCAAAATTGCACCAGCATTCTTCTCGAAACTAGAACAAGCAATCCTAAAATTCATATGGAACCACAAAAGGCCCCGAATAGCCAAAGTAATTTTGAAGAAGAAGACCAAAGCAGGAGGCATCACAATCCCAGACTTTAGCCTCTACTACAAAGCTGTCATCATCAAGACAGCATGGTATTGGCATAAAAACAGACACATAGACCAATGGAGTAGAATAGAAACCCCAGAACTAGACCCACAAACGTATGGCCAACTCATCTTTGACAAAGCAGGAAAGAACATCCAATGGAAAAAAGACAGTCTCTTTAACAAATGGTGCTGGGAGAACTGGACAGCAACATGCAGAAGGTTGAAACTAGACCACTTTCTCACACCATTCACAAAAATAAACTCAAAATGGATAAAGGACCTGAATGTGAGACAGGAAACCATCAAAACCTTAGAGGAGAAAGCAGGAAAAGACCTCTCTGACCTCAGCCGTAGCAATCTCTTACTCGGCACATCCCCAAAGGCAAGGGAATTAAAAGCAAAAGTGAATTACTGGGACCTTATGAAGATAAAAAGCTTCTGCACAGCAAAGGAAACAACCAACAAAACTAAAAGGCAACCAACGGAATGGGAAAAGATATTTGCAAATGACACATCGGACAAAGGGCTAGTATCCAAAATCTATAAAGAGCTCATCAAACTCCACACCCGAAAAACAAATCACCCAGTGAAGAAATGGGCAGAAAACATGAATAGACACTTCTCTAAAGAAGACATCCGGATGGCCAACAGGCACATGAAAAGATGTTCAACGTCGCTCCTTATCAGGGAAATACAAATCAAAACCACACTCAGATACCACCTCACGCCAGTCAGAGTGGCCAAAATGAAGAAATCAGGAGACTATAGATGCTGGAGAGGATGTGGAGAAACAGGAACCCTCTTGCACTGTTGGTGGGAATGCAAATTGGTGCAGCCACTCTGGAAAGCAGTGTGGAGGTTCCTCAGAAAATTAAAAATAGACCTACCCTATGACCCAGCAATAGCACTGCTAGGAATTTATCCAAGGGATACAGGAGTACTGATGCATAGGGGCACTTGTACCCCAAAGTTTATAGCGGCACTCTCAACAATAGCCAAATTATGGAAAGAGCCTAAATGTCCATCAACTGATGAATGGATAAAGAAATTGTGGTTTATATACACAATGGAATACTACGTGGCAATGAGAAAAAATGAAATATGGCCTTTTGTAGCAACATGGATGGAACTGGAGAGTGTGATGCTAAGTGAAATAAGCCATACAGAGAAAGACAGATACCATATGGTTTCACTCTTATGTGGATCCTGAGAAACATAACAGAAACCCATGGGGGAGGGGAAGGGGAAAAAAAAAAAAAAAAAAAAGAGGTTAGAGTGGGAGAGAGCCAAAGCATAAGAGACTGTTAAAAACTGAGAACAAACTGAGGGTTGATGGGGGGTGGGATGGAGGGCAGGGTGGGAGGGAGGGCAGGGTGGGTGATGGGTATTGAGGAGGGCACCTTTTGGGATGAGCACTGGGTGTTGTATGGAAACCAATTTGACAGTAAATTTCATATATTAAAAAATAAAAAAAAATAAAAAAAAAAGAAATCATAAAAAAAAAGAATTAGTTAATATTTATTCAAAAGATGTATCTAATTTAAAAGAAGTATTTCACATTTTAACATGTTATGCTGCTCTTTTTGGACTGCATGAAACTTGAAAAACTGTATGAAAATTTTAAACTATATGTAGGCAAAGGGAGTATTTGAACTTGGTCCAAGCACTAAGCAGGATTTTTAAGGGTAGCTTAGTACAATATTAAAGTAAGATCTTTTATTACTGCCATTGCTTAGAAAAACAAATTTTTCAAGTTCAGCAAACACTTATTTGTAGCCTATGAATTATGAACTTTAAATAATGATTTTATATAGGTTGAGTGTCTTGCTTTGAAAACAATTCCATCTAAATATAAAAAAATATATAGTTGTTAAATCATAACACAATTTGTGAAATACATCAGAGTAACTACCCCTAGAGATCTGAAAATGAATTCTCTCTGTAGTCTTTTTAGTGGATGCATTAATTTTTATTTAGAAAACAGTTACATAGTGTGGGCTCCCTGGAGCAGAGTGCAGCTCTCCCAGCTGGTGGGTAGATCGAAAAGAGAACTCACTTAATTGTCTTCCTTTGTTTACTAAGATGTTTGGTGTGGTTTTATTGTTAATATCATCTGTTTCTAGGTTTTCTCCGTCTGCCCTTTTAAGAACCAAGTCATTATACTGTGCTCTAGCCATGCACTCTCCCTGCAGCTTCCTATCCTTACAAGGAAGACCTAGCAGAAATATAAACAATTTGTTACAGGTAGAAGACTTACTGTCCTTTTAGCAAGCACTTCAAACTGAAAACAGGTTTACACTTCACCCTATGTTGCATTTATCTTTTCTTTTTCCATTTTCTTTTGAATATCAAAGATACCTTTAAAAAGCATGCATATGAATCAGGGTGTTAATTCTTAAGGATTATTTAGAGTTAATACATAAGTGATATTAATAAGAAATCTGGGATGCGTAGGGCAGACAGTGTTTATTCATGAACCCTATGTTAAAATTTTTAGGGAAATTATTTAGGTTGTTTCTCTAAGTCTCTTTTATAAGTTTCGTGGGCACTCAACATCTTGTGAGTTGATAACAAAATTTGATTAAACTTTACCTAAGATTATGAAAGTTGTAGTGACTCAAGAATAGATAAGTCATTACATCAAACTAGGTTTTGAAAAAAGCTCTAAATGCATAGTAATTGAAAAATTGGAGATTAAATATGCTATGTTATTTCTTCCAGGAAAATGTATGCATCAAAACAAATGATCAATTAGACAGAAAACCCGGTTTAATGCAAAAATATTCTAAACCTCTAAAGACAATCAAGTTAATAATATAGAAATACCATGAAAATATATTTTTATCAATATACATTATTCATTTTGATGCTGCTATTTTTAAAGCATATAAGTGTGCTCCATTTGCAAAGAAATATTTCTGAGTTATCCTTAATTGACTACATGATTTAAAATCAAGGTGCATAACACACATAACATATAAATTACAAATATTATTACATCCTCTGCCTGTTGGATGAATGACTGTGATTTTCTGTCATTACTGATAAGTGAGAAGTTAAAAATAACCAATCAATTTGATAAACACAAAATGAAAGGGAAAGACATGGCTTGTACTTAGGACCATAGCTAGAATGATTGACAGAGTATATTTAGGGAGTCATATTTCAGTCATATCAGAAAACATAATGCATACTTCACTATATTAGTCAGCTTGGGCTGCTATAATAAAACCATAGACAGATGGCTTAAACAAGAGAAATTTATTTTCTCATAGTTCCAGAAGCTAGAAGTCTGAGATCAAGGTGCCAGAATGGTTGGTTTCTAGTAAAGACTCTCTTCCTCTTCACTGTGTCCTCACGTGGCAGAGGGAGAGAGAGCTCTAGTATCTCTTTATCTTCTTTTAAGGGCACCAGATCTATTGGATCAGGGCTCCACTCTTAGGACCTCATTAACTGTACTCACTTTCTCCAAAACCCTAGCTCCAATCCAGTCCCAGGAGGGCTTAAGGCTGTATAAAGTTTGGAATGGACACAATACAGCCCATAGTACTCACCATTCAAATGACATACTTGATGTTGTCTACAAACATATTATGGTGCTAATGTCAGCAAGCCTCAATTCGCTTCTCAAAATTTCACACAGTAAAGTACTGTCTTTCCTTTTGTGGTAATTTTGGCACCTAATGACTCCTTAATGAGCTGAAATCATCATGAAAGAACTATTTAAAAAAATGATTGCCCAGTACCTTGGTTAATATTCAAAGCAATTAAAAAGAAGAGTCATTAATTTCCAGCTACTTGAATTCCTTTGCATTTTTAAAAATTGGTATAATTAATTCTTCATATGTGTTTGTTTTTGCGATATGCTCGTATGACCAATGGTGCTAACCTCCAAAACACAGCTCAGTACCAAATGATGCTCATTTGTGATTAACATACTACATTAGTTTGCTAGTATAAAAGTGTCAATATTTTTACTACAGAGTTAATTTAAAATATATAATGTATGGGACCACATGCATAAAACTTACCTTGATATATGTATTTCCTTACAGGAAATTTGGATAGAAACATTACTAAGAGTTCCTAGCACTAGGACCTCTTGATTAATTTTGAGTTTTTCCCTACTGTTTTCATATCTGATGCCACATTTTGCTCATTGACTCATATTCTTAAACCAACGATATAGTAAATTACTCTCAATTCAGATTATGAATTAAGGACATGAGTTCATATTCAGGCTTTGCCACTAACAAGCTATCTGAACTCTAAAGTGTCATTTTATTTGTCTGATGTTCTTTTCCTTGTCTTTAAAATAAAAGAACAAGAACAGATCATCTCTAATGTTTTTCCCATATTTAATTATATCTTATTCAATGTCTGTCCTCTGCCCAAGAATGTGGCTATTTGAAATCCTGCTTCACTATAAATATGACTTCATTTTCTTTATCTACCCGAGAGGGAAGTTTTTCTCCTCAAATAGGATTTATTTGCCACAAATCTTCTTTTATTTTATTTTGGTCTCAGAGCTTTTGCCAGTACTGAAATAAAACAATTGCTAAGCTCAAATTCTTTATCCAATATCATATATTTTAAAATGGTAAAAATTAACGTTATTTAAGAGAAAACTTAAAGAATTAACCACAGCAGACCCTGACTAAGTTAACATGAGTTTTTGGTAATTCCAGTTGGAAATCTTCCATCAAAAAAATAAAAATAAAAAATAAATACATAAAATACAAAACCCAGGCTCAGATGGCTTCACCAGTACATTCTATTGAACATTTAAGAGCGAATAACAAAAAATAAATAAATAAAAAAAAGAAAGAATAACACTAATCTTATAATACAAATTCTTCCAGTAATACAGATATTAGGCCTACTTCTCAATCTAATTTATGTGGCCAGAAAACCTGATAACAACTGACAAAGACATGATAAGAGGAAAGGAAATCATTGACTAGTCACTTATACAAGTATAGATGCAAAATTTCTACATAGCTTTTCAAATTTAATTGCAAGAATGTATAGGAATGTCAATTCACTTTAAGTGGGGGTTATTCTAGGAAGGCAATGATAGTATCATTTTGAACATCAATGACATTTACCTCTATAAATAAAAAATACATTAAATAAACATTCTAATAGATGGGAAAATATCACTCAGCATCTCTTTATTATAAATGTCTAAACAAACTAAGCATAGAAAAAATTTCCATAATACAATAAAGCATATACACTATACCTTGCAGGAAACATCGTAATTCATGGTGAAATGACTTATTCTTAAAATTGGGTATAAGACAAGTATTCTGCTATTGCAACTTATATTCAACCTTGTGAAAGAGTTCTTAGCTAGTGTGATAAAACAAGAAAAAGAAAATAAATGATTGAAATGTGAAAGGAAAAATAAAAGTCATTATCAGCAGAGATATATGTGTTAGGTATCAATTTAACATATCACACTAGAAACTTAAAACCACCACCACCATTTTAACTCTCATGGTTTCTCTTTGTTGGGAACTTGGAACAAATTGAGTGGGTGGTTCTAACTTGGGTTATCTTATGAGGCTGCAGTCAGATAATTGCTGGGACCACAGTCATCTAAAGACTTGACAGAGGCTGGAGGCTTGAGGTTCAAAGTGACTCACTGACAACACTAACAAATTGAGAGGCTGTTGGAAGGAGATCTCACTTTGAGAAATCAAATGTATTTCAATAAAACTAAAAAAAAAATTCAATGAGTCTTTTATATTTACTTTTTTTCTGTAATATTTCTGATACTCTTCAGTCTTTCCTAAATATCTGAGTTTCCTGCTGGTATGCTTTCTCTTTAATCCAGAGAGATTGATCTTATTTTTTTCTAATATTTAATATAATACATCTTTGCTGGTAATGAATACTCTGAGCTTTTGTTTCTCTGAAAATGTCTTTATTCTACCATGAATTTATTTTTTTTTTTTTTGCTGTATCTAGAATTTTAGGTTGACATTTTTTTTTAGTATTTTAAATATATTGTTTGATTTTTTTGAGGTTGTATAGTATTTAGGATTCACTAAGCTTCTTGGATTGGTAGGTACATTTTTCATCAAATTCATAAAATTACCCTGCTTTGACTGTAATTGCCTAACAGTATATCTACTTAAATATTTGATGTTGATGCCTGAAGAGAGTTGGACTTTCATAAGATCCTTGTATTTAGACATTCCAGGCACAATATGAATATGCAAAACCCTATAGGCAATTTCTGCTTATCAGTGCTACTCTTCCATTATCTAGGCAAATTTTAAAAGGGCATGGAGGGTTGCTATGCCACACAAAGTACTGCTGCATTTGTCCCAGTCTGAATTTTATATCTCACTTGCCTCTTCTAGATGCAATGACCTCACAGTGTTTGGCAAAAAAACCTCTTTACTTTGCCAGTACACAGACCTAATATCTGAACTACAATAGCTTGTTACTCATCTGTGAAGTACTCTGCC
Source organism: Panthera leo (assembly GCF_018350215.1). Taxonomy (NCBI): domain Eukaryota; kingdom Metazoa; phylum Chordata; class Mammalia; order Carnivora; family Felidae; genus Panthera; species Panthera leo. Next base: position 106,094,295 of record NC_056682.1, on the reverse strand, counting down.
CACTTCAAATTAGTGCACGAAGACTTTTATGTATCCATCACTTTACTTATCTTAGTTTTTTTCTCTTAGCACTTCTGTTTCTCTTAGCACTTCTGTTTCTCTTAGCACTTCTCTAAACACTTCTGTTTACATCATAAACAGAAGCAAAATTCTGTTTGCATTATTGAATTTATGTAATATATATATATATATATATATATATATATATATATATTTCATTTCAACAGCCATTTGTTTTTATAATTTCCAGTTCTTTCTTGATATTTCAATTTTATATTTTCATTGCTTAATATAATAATTAACCTAAAGTATCTGATTAATCCTGAGAGAGTCATGTCTGTACTGTCTCTTTTTTCATTTCTTACTCTGTCACGGCTCATCTTTGTCACATGAATGACAAATTTTGATTGTGCACTTGATGTTTTACATGAAAAGTTTTATTGTTAATTGAAACTTGGTATACTATTTGCATCCCAATATCAATTTTCTCTTCTTCTAATTGGTACCTAGTTTGGAGACACTAGTTTTGCCTGATTACTTTAAATCATGAAGAAATTCAAACTTAAACCTGGGCTTTTGACCCAGAAAAGTTATTATATGTCCTGTTCACCTCTACTGCTAAGATACCAACAAAATCGTTAAGTGTTTTCCATTGACCTTACTCCTTAGTGAACTCTGAATTTTGATTTGTGTTCCTCAGCCTGTCAAAAGCTCTTCTCAGATTCGTAGCTTCTCAACCACTGATGACAAAGTTGTCAGCACCTTTGGGAAATGATCACAACAAATGTTTACCCCCTCTCTGCTCTCACAGTTCTTGGACCCCAATTCCACACTTCAATGGCAGTTTTCTAATCCCTTGGAACAAATCTTTAGAACTAATTTTCAGTTTTAGAAATCATTTGCAGCATTAGCATCGATCAAGACACAAACATCAAATGTAAAAGTTAGGTTTTAGAAGTAATGTAAATTTGAAAGACAAGTCCTTATCTGCCTTTAGGAAGGCAGAGATCAATTCTTATTCATTTTGTACATGGTATAAAATTGCCTGAAGCATTGGAAATATACAATTCATCGCTTTTGAGTGATCTTATAAATATATTAAAAACTTCATTTTATTTTTCATAAGGAAAAAAGAAATCATTCCAAGAACAGAAATCCAAGACATGCTAAAGATTCATATTATTAAAAGTGTACATTTATCTATCATCCTTGATTATTGTTTCACTCTCTTATTTTAGAAGTTTTATACAACATGGCTTTGGAAATTCCTACAATTGTTCTTCAGAGACAAGTCAGCTTTGAAATACAAAATATTGTTTGTTTTTATTTCTCCCAAGTAATTATAACATCAAATTTATTTAAAAAATCATTGTAGTATTCAGTTATCACTCACATTATTTTTTTACAAATAATAGAATTCAGTTTTCACATAAATGTTTTTCTAATATCTTTAATTTAAAAAGATATTCTTCTAAGAAATACTAAGTTGGAGAAGAGAGAACTTTAAAAATATATAATTAATTAATCTTTTTTTTAAGTATTGGGTTTAACTCTGTGAGCTAATCTTCCTTAACAAATCAATTCGGGATTTTTTTTTTTTGTATTTTTAACATTTATTCATTTTTGAGAATGAGAGAGAGCGCGAGCCAGAGAGGGGCAGAGAGAAAGGGAGACACAGAACTTGAAGCAGGTTCCAAGCTCTGAGCTTTCAGCACAGAGCCTGGTGTGGGGCTCAAGTCACAAGCTGTGAGATGATGACCTGAACTGAAGTCAGACACAACCCACTGAGCCACCCAGGTGCCTCCAATCTGAAAATCTTAAAGATGAAAACAAAATGCTAAAGGTAGCAATGGATTACCAGATGAGTAGTTTTTAAAAGCATCCTAACTCTATCATAAAATTATTCATAAAGAAAATATTGCAAATATGCTTTTAAATTTTTATTTTCCAAGAGCAGAAAGTAATTTGCATAAAGAAACAAAAAACTTGCTATTACAGTGAAAGTTGTATTTCAAAGTAATCATTGTTTATGTAAAGAATGTAAGATCTACAATGAAACTCAGCATTTAAATTCCAGTATGAATTATTCTGAATGCATTGTCTGAGAAGTTAATACTTTGATAACTCCAAAAGATTCAATGCAGATTATTAATCAATTAATCCAGGTTGTTCCCTAGAACCACCTTATATCACTTATTCAATTATTTTAGTTTGAGGATTTTCTTGAATCATCAAATTTTCTCTGTCTACTGTATTTTTTGTACAATGTTCAAATAGACGGTTATTTCTCCCAACTTTACAAATAAACTGTCTGACTTCTGGTTTCTGCTCAAGCAGCTGGGGAACTTAGAAGTTATGATTCTATCCTAACAAGTAAAAAGCTGAAAAACCTGAACACTCAACAACTTTTCTTAGATTTATTAGAGAAGTGAGGTCATAGGATTCCAACACTGGAGAACAGACAAGTATATATAAAGTATCACAACTAACCAGAGCAGCAGTTTCTGCAGAAAGCACTCTTTGGGTAGGGAAAGCAAACTAACTGACAAATTTCTAGAGGCTCAATGAGGACAAGTCTGATAATTAAAAACTCCAGGGGGATCCAGTCATTAGAGGACCCCAAATTTATGATTTATATTGAAAGGAGTACTACAGGTCCTTTGCAGTGAATACTGGAGAAAAATGCACTCATGCATCTGGCAAGGTGAGGCAAAAGGAACCATTTTGAGATGTGCTTAGAGCATTCTGTTTTTTGCGGGGTTTCTTTATTTTTATTTTTTACATTTTTTATTTATTTTTGAGAAACAGAATGAGACAAAGCATGAGCAGGGGAGGGGCAGAGAGAGAAGGATTCACAGAATCTGCAGCAGGCTCCAGGCTCTGAGCAAGTGGTCAGCACAGAGCCTGATGCGGAGCTCAAACCCACAAACCGAACCATGAGATCATGACCTGAGCCGAAGTCGGATGTTCAACCGACTGAGCCACCCAGGCGCCCCTAGAGCATTCTGTTTTTAATAAGACCTGTCTTCAAAAGGAATTTTTTACCAGAGCCTAACCTGCTAGGGTTGTCTCAGAACCTAACCCAGTTGAGGCATGGTAATACTCAACTCCAGGTGATTCTAATATTCCACATAAAGGGAAAATACCCAATTTCAGCCTCCTCTTGCCATTTTGTTCCACCTAAAGGGGAAAATCCCTGAAAGGCACTGGTGAAGTTCATAATTCAGTGCATAGGCTCACCAAAATCTGAGCCCAAATCATAGGACTATAGAATGATTTCCCATTTCCCTACATACTATGGCCTGTGTTTTCTTAAAGTTTTTATTTAAATCAAATTAGGTAATGTACAGTGTAATTTCAGGTGTACAATTTGGTGATTCAACACTTACATACAATACCCAGTGCACATCACAAGTGCCCTCCCTAATCCCCATCACCTATTTAACCCATCCCCCCATCCATCTCCCTTCTGGTAACCATCAGTTTGTGCTCTGTAGTTAAGAATCTATTTCTTGGTTTGCCACTCTCTTTTTTTCCCTATGATTGTTTTGTTTCTTAAATTCCACACATGAGTGAAATACAGATTAGGAGAAAAATAAAATTATTTGTTTACAGAAGACATAATCATCTATAGAGAATATTCAAAAATTGAGAAATTCCTCAAATTAATGAGACTATAGCAAGGCTGCAGGATATCAGATTAATTCAAAAAATTCAATTACTTTCCTATATAAAAACAACGAACAAATGGAATTTGAAATTAAAACCACAATTCCATTAAATTAGCATGCAAAAACTGAAATTAAACGTAAAGTCTAACAAAATATGTACATGATATATATGAAAAAAATCTATAAAACTGATGAATGAATCAAAGAGGAACTAAATAATGGAGAGATATTCCATGGTCATGGAGAGAAAGACTAAATATTGTCAAGGTTTCAGTACTTATTAATTTATAACTATAAATTCATTGCCAATCAAAATTTCAGTAAGTATTATTTTTTTATACTGACAAATTGATTCTAAATTTTACATGGAAATGAAAAGAGTCAGAATAGTTCACATAATATTGAAGAGAAGTACTGGGCCTGATGTTACTTGACTACAAGACTTAGTGTAAGGGTACAATATCAAGACAGTGTGGTATTGATGAAGAATAGACAAACAGATCAATGGAACAGAATTAAGCATCCAGACATAGATTCACATTAATATAAACAAATGACCTTTAACAAAGGAAAAAATGCAATGGAGCAAAGATAATGTTTTCAACAAATAGTTCTAAGGCAAATTATCATCCTCATGCAAAATAACAAATCTAGACATAGACCTTATACCCCTCATAAAATTAACTCAAAATGGAACAGATCTAAATGTAAAACACAATACAAAAACAAAACAAAACAAAACAAAACAAAACAAAACAAAAACTCCTAGAAGACAACCTAGGAAGAAATGCAGTTGCTTTTGAGTATGATGACTTTTTAGGTACAGGATCAAAAGTGCAACCCATGAAAGGAGTCATTGATAAGCTGGATTTTATTCAAATTAAAAAAATTTCTTCTCTGAGAAACAAAATGTCAAGAGAATGAGAAGGCAAGCCACAAACTGAAAGGGAGTAATTGTAAAAACACACCATAAAGGATTATAATGAAAATATACATGGAAATAACACAATTTAAAAATGAGCCAAAGATCTTAATAGAAACTTACCAAAGATATATATATATATATATATATATATATATATATATATATATATATATGGCAAATAGGCATCAAGGAAATGCAAACTGAAACAACAATGAGATATCAGTACACATCTATTACAATGGCTAAAATCCAAACCATTGATAATACCACATGCTGGTGAGAATATAGAGCAACAAGAATTCTCATTCATTGATGGTGGGGATGCAAAATGGTATAGCCACTTTGGAAGATAATTTTGTGGGTCTTACAAAACAAAACATACTTTTATCATATGATCTTATAATCATGCTCCTTAGTATTTACCCCCAAAATATAAAAACATATGTCCTCACTAAAACCTGCACATAAATGTTTATAGAAACTTCATTCATAATTACCAAAACTTGGAAGCAACCAAGATGCCCTTCAGTAGGTAAATGGAAAAAAATAGTGTTTGATACATTTATTTGATTGCCAGATCTTCACAGTCTGGTTTTCTTTTGGGTTTGTTGGTGTCTCTTTTTATACTGCTCCTTAATATTCTTCCAAGTCTCTTGTTTGAGCACTTACTTACAGAATCATTTTATATACTATCCACACTCACTGCAAAGGTGATGTTATCCAGTTTCATATTGAAATGTGTCAAATTTATGCACAGTCTAGATCTCTTCTCTGAACTTCAGACATATGAATTACAGACATTTTATGATTTTAGATATAACATGTCTAATCTCTTGAATTTCCCTTTCGAAACTGCTCCTGTCATAAACTTCCTTCTATTATATTAAGGTAATCTTACTTTTTACTAACTCAACCAAAATTTTTGATATTATCCTGTGCCAATACAATATATTAAAAGATTTTGTTTCTTTCCAGGATATACAGAATACAGTACAGTAAAACCTTAGTTTGCAAACATAATTCATCCCAGAAATATGGTTGTAATTCAAAGCACTTGTATATCACAGCAAATTTCAAGAACCGTTGGCTCAGTTGTAATCACGTGATGCTTGGTCTCATATTGCTAGACATCGCTCATTTATCAGGTTAAAATTTATTAGAAATGTTTGATCATCTTGTGGAACACTCGCAGAACAAGTTGCTTGCAATCCAAAGCTTTACTGTATTTCTTATCACCTCTTTTACTACAACTTTGGACCACACCACCATCATATTCCTGATTCCAATTTCTGTCATCCCACCACCTTGCAAACTGTTCTCAAAATAGCAGCCACGGTGATTTTGTTAAAACATAAACCGTATCAACTTGCTGCTCTGGTCAAAGTTTTCCAATTCACCTAAATCAGTAAAAAGTAAAGAATTTCACTTTGACCAATGGAACCCTACATAATCTACTTTTTTGTTATGTTTTAGCCTCATCTTCTAATATTCTCCCTCCTACTTGTATTTGTTAACATTGTCATTCTTCAATATTACAAGGTAACCTCATCCAAGGGCTCATTTTTCTGCCTATAATACTTTTCCTCCAGGAACACTTCTAGCTTACTTTCTCAGCTACATTGGGATTCTAGTTAACAGTTACATTATTGACCCTTTCTTGACTACCTGATACATTACACTTTCTTCCTCAGAACTTCTTGTGCCTTTCTTTACTTTTTCCCCCTAGAATTCTTCTCATTATTACAGTTTATCATCATATACTGTACATTATACATATTTATTTGTATTACTTGCCTAAGTCTGTGAGTTCTCTTATGAATAAAATCTTAACCTCTTTTGTTATCTACTATATTGTGAAGACTAGTATTTTCTTAAAATGTATTTGAAGAATAAATAAAACAATTATACCACAAAACTGATTATAAACAATAACTTGGTCATAAATTTACATCAATGATTATTTCTGAAAAAAATTATTTGTTAATTTAACTGGATTTCCTTCAGTATTTACCATTCTTGGGTACAGATGTTAACCCTTCTACTACATTCTTTAAGTTGAATTTGAATCTGGGTTCCATTTCCAGGCCTACTTTGATTTACATTCAAAATTGAAAAAAATATATATTCTCTAAATATTTCAATACATTCTTTCGTTTATTGAGGAGAAAGTCTTATTTGCTTTATACTAAATATGCCAGAAAAATCAATCTACAAGAATAAAATAAAATAAAATAAAATAAAAAAATTAAAAAAAATAAAATAAAATCTTAGAACCAGAGTAGACTTTCATGCTGTCTGGCTGAACATTCACATTTTTCTTGACGAAAATATTTTCAAACATAATATTTTCTTGGATAAATATTATGATGGGGCACCTGGGTGGCTCAGTCAGTTAGGCATCTGACTCTTGAATTATGGTTCAGATTGTGATCTCAAGGTTTGTGAGATCAAGCCCCACATTGGGTTCTGAGCTGAGAGTGTGGACCCTGCCTTGGATTCTCAACCTTTAAAAAGGTTTTTATTTATTTAAAAAATATTATGAATTACAACTATCCTAAGGGTGTTTATTCATCCCATCCATTTCTAGGGCCAACAATAGCACATCTCTCAATTTTCCTACCTGTTAAAGCTCAAAGTACTGAGTTGGGTAGAACAGATGAAGGTGCATGGTGGTAAAAGAAATTGTGTGGTCTTCACAAAAGTTAAACTATTAAATGACCCAAATCACATAATCAATACACATAATAGCAAAACTGAACTATTACAGCAATGAAATTCACTTTTAGGGTAGCAATAAACAGTGCATAATGGATGTGTGGCTTTCTTTCCAGCCATTATAATCACTATAGAATGCTTCCTGGGCTGTACTGTCATTGGCCTTTACAGGGAAGGCAGATCAAACAGTGCTAATTTATTAGGTTTACAGGGAGAAAGACAATTACAGTTTGGTACTTAATGTCCATTCTCCAATTAGAGGAAATAATTGAGCAAGGAAAATAGAGATAGACAGAGGCTTCTGATCTTTTTTTCTAGCCTTTTCCATAGAGCCAACACATTTCATTAACCGCTATATACAAATGTCTATGATATCTTCTGCCAGTGAAAGCTAATTAAAATTTTAATATCAAACTACCCTGAGACTGAAGATCTTCCTACTTTGTTTGTCCCGTCACTGCCAGCATAATTTCTTTAAAAATGAAGAGCTAATCATGTTACTCCCTGGCTTAAAAATGCTTCCATATTGTCTGTTGCTTTTTAATAAATTAGATTTAATATCCTTCTTCCACCTAACCTCTAATCTCATCTCCCATGAAGCCAATATTCACTCGTTTCTTCTTCCAAATCAATTTGTTTATGTACCTTTTCATGCCTTGGAAAATTTCCATAGCCTTCCATTCTTTACTTTTTATTTTACCTGAAAACACTTGTACCCCACTCTGTTATGTTGATGGGTTAAACGTAATTAAGGCTAAGCTAAAGTATTACTTGTAATTTAAAACATTTCTTGATATCTTATTACTTGTTTAGGTACAACCAATTCATTGTTTAGTTTCATAACCCTTCTTTTTTAATTAAAAATAAAACGTCACTCAGCCACTGCACTTTGAAATCCTTAAGCATAATTCAAAATTATTATATCTTATTTTTACGTGTATTTCTGTATTTTGAGAGAGAGAGAGAGAGTACAAGTGGGAAGGGGCAGAGAGAGGGAGAAACAGAATCCCCTGCAGGCTCTGCTGACAGTACAGAGCCGGACTCGAGGCTCAAACTCACGAACTGTGAGATCATGACCTGAGCTGAGAACAAGAGTCAGACGCTTACTGACTGAGTCACCTAGGCAACCCAAATTATAATATCTTTTAGTGTTCATATTCATGTGCCTGATCAATTAGCATGTATTTAGTATATGCTTGGTAATTTTTTGTTTAATGAAGTACTCAATTATTTTATCGATTACACTAAGAATTATACCTGTCCATATTGTCAAAAGTCACACTGTCTTTATCATTTCATCATTGATACTCCAGGCAAAGGTTTAGATTTGAAGTATCTCAGCAGTGTTAAACATTAAATATAACATTGCATAAATGTGAGTAAAAAACAAATTTCCATTTAAATTTCACTATGAAGTAACAAATTTAGTTCTCTTATTTACTTAATAGTGGTTGAACTTACAGAAAGTACAAATTTTAATGAAAGGAAACATTTCCCTGCTGTTGAAGTGTGAATGTGATGCCTTTCAGGGCCAATCACAATGGAGTTAGAGTAACTTGTCAAATGCAGAGTAATTCAATACTCAGGTAAGGTGAAAGAGTGAAGGCATTGCCATTCAGAATACATTAAGCAATGTGTTGGTAAGACAAAACATAACTTCCCATCATCCCACTTGCAGACCATGCACTTGTAACTAGACACTACATCATTTTTATTCTCTCTATAACTGACTATACCCTATTGCACCCACTACTGTCAAGGGGTGTCTGAATCAATGCTCTGACCTTTAGTAAGTAACCAGCAACCCCCTTCCACACATAGAGTAATTCAGACTCCACGTAGGGAGAATGAGAACAGAAAACAATATTTCAGAACAGACCCTGTGAATTTCTAGCTGATTGATGATGCATTTGCTGAGACATTGTGTCACAGGGTTTAGTTGGGTTCCTAGCAGAGGCTTCCCATTTACTGGCATACATTCATCCCTACTGAGATATGAGCTACTTTTGTTATAGATTTGGGAATAGTAACACAATGGGATATATTAGATTTCATTGCAATGTTATGTGTCCCTATAGCAGTTATATTTCATTGTTTTATAACCAGGCAAGATCGTATTTGTGGAGCATAAAAATATTCCTTTTCATAAAATGTTTTAAAAAGCTTAATATTTATGAAACTATTATAAGAAGGGGGGAATGCTAACAGTTGAGTTTGTTTCAAATCTATATTGAAGACCCTGTTAAGATTATATCCTGTATTATCAAACTATATTTGTCAATTTGCTGACAGATGTCTTCCTTTTAGTCTACTTTGATCTTTGACACAGTACTAATTAATGTTCAAAGTTATTCTTAAATACCTATAGTTATTGTTACTGATGTTGTGGATAATGCTAGAGCTTTCCTAATTAAAATATAATTGATTATTTGCATAGAAGAAATCTGGGATTTGATCTAGGTATGAATTACCTTCACTTTAGCTATTCTCTGAAAATATTATGTCATTAATGATTTCAAGTGAAATCTTCCCCTTCACACACACATTTTATTAGAGTACAGAAATAAATAATAATGAGGACTTTTCTTTTATGACAACATTATATTTCAAAATCTTAACAATTACAACATTTCTAAAATTTGCTATCAAAATTTTCTTATTTGGCAATTGAGGATGTTCCAGATAGAGACTGCTCCATTAGCATTACTCTGGGACCTTCAATGAGGCAGCAAATTGTGACAGAGTCACAGTTGAGCATGATGGGCAGGAAGTAGGAAGGAAAAGCCTTACACTAGCACCTGACAATTATATCATAAACTCATGTTACTGAATAGTTTCAATTATCAACATATGTGCACATATATTAATTATAATATAAATAGGTGATAATTACTACATTCAATAAATTATTGTCATATCAGAATATATAGTGGCTTCCAGAAATATCAATATTGCTTTATATTAGAAGTTATTTAAAATATTACATCAGTGAATATGAAAAAAAAATATATGGTTACTTTATGCTTAGTGAGCCTTACTTAACATTTAATATCCATTTTAGTTTTTTGAACATTATGAAATAACTTGTTATTCTATTATTACTCATTTATGAAAACTAGAGGCTTTCTCATTTGTTATAGGAGAAATTTCAGCTAACCAAAAATGTAAATTCAAACAATAATTACACACATTTTATAGATGTAAAATTAGTAGTATTAGTGAGGCTGCTGGAACCAGCCGTTTTGCTTGGCTTTCAAGAATATAAATTGGTGCAAAGTTCCTCAATGTCTATTTGATGATGTATAACAAAAGTGATGATTACTTTAAAACTTTTATTTCTATGTTGGCTTCTCCTTCTTGGTCTCATTTGATGTTTTGACTCTATCAGTAGACTTCCTTTTGCTGCTTGCATTGACCCCTTAGTGATCATGACTACCACATAGCCCTCCATTTGTGCTATTCATTTTAAATTTCTGTCAATAATATTACATACGATTCTACAAAGAAGTCCCACATAACTTTTCTTAGACCGATTTTCAGGTAATTTATAATTCTCATGCTATTATATCTTTTATTTTGTGTTTACTGCTGGTATATGAAGGAAAATTGTGAGGTTGATTACAAAAAAATACTTATTTCTATGTAAATATTATCTCACTGGATTGGGTATTGTTCTTAAACTAGATCAATTCTATAAGATCACTCAATAAGCTTTGATGTCATTCTACTTTTTTCCTGTGGCATTTTTCACCAAGTACAGTCTCTAAATCTTTTATTTAAGTTCTTGAGGTGTGCACTTTAGTTATACCTATAAGCTCCTTTTTGCAATATTAAACACAGCAGACATTCAAATTCAATTTAAAATATGAGTAAATATTCAAATTCAATTTGAAGTATGAGTAAATGAGTAAAGACTTCTCTAGAAGGGAAGCATTTATGCAGGTCTCCATTGCTAAATAAATGCATCTCTTAACTATTATTTGGATCTGTGTTTGCCAACGGACTGACAACAAAGCTGTGTAATAGCCATCTTGGTTATCCCAGTGCCTGGTGTTATGTTGTACGTAGTAGGAATTCACTTAAATACTTATTCAATTAATAAGTTCAGAGAGAAATGATGTATATCTTGAGAGGAAAAAATAATTGTGATGATTCTATCTAATAAAGGCATAGTGAGAAATAAAAATAAAATAGGTGAACTCTCTTTGAGGAAAAAAAATACTATAAAATTGTTGTCTGGAAGACAATAAGTAATCATTTAAAAAATTATTACCATTAAAAGCGATATGCTTCATTATATACCAGACAATATGCTAAGTCATTTATATGGGCGACTTTAATCTTCTAAACTCTATTTTGTTAATGAGGAGAGAGCTTCAAGATGTTAACATGTCTGCAGTGAACAATCGCTAAGAGGTTGCACAGAACATCTATCTCTGGAGAAAATCACTTATTGTTCCTTGAGTCTTTGGACTGATTTTTTAAAACCAATTTATTTTTCTAAATTCATGCAATGGTCAAACTATAAGCTGGGATCATTGATTAATGAATGATGACTCTAACCTGATTAACATGTGAATCGCTGGGTTCAGAGTTTGAATCGTGAATGACACTACTTATTGTGTGTACAGGGTATGCCTGTGGGGCATTCCCATTTCAGTTGCACTAAATTTTGATTTTTTTTTTAGAAATAAATTCAGTCTAAACAGAAACATTATAAACACATCAGGAAACATCTAAGTTAGGCCACAGTTATAAATACGTAAGAAAAGTAGTATCTATGTAATAGTATCTACACAATCATAGTTTTTCATGTAATACAAGAAGCTTTCTTTTTTTTTTAATTTTTTTTAACGTTTATTTATTTTTGAGACAGAGAGAGACAGAGCGTGAACGGGGGAGGGTCAGAGAGAGAGGGAAACACAGAATCTGAAACAGGCTCCAGGCTCTGAGCAGTCAGCACAGAGCCCAAAACGGGGCTCAAACTCACATCCCGCGAGATCGTGACCTGAGCCAAGTCGGACGCTCAACCGACTGAGCCACCCAAGCGCCCCCAAGAATCTTTCTTTAATCAGCAACATGTATCTTACATCCTGTTTAGCCCACACTGTTTAGCCAGTAGTCACACCCGTTCAGTTGAAAGGCAGTTAATATATGTGCAATTTTATTGGACAGTGAGGCAGCTGCATCGCCTTGTAGCCAAAACGACGGAAAAGAACTTCACTTAGAACCATAATCACAAAGCACAGCTTACCAAAATTTAGAACACATTTCAGATCTGATCTGGGTAAATCTTCCACTTTGTTCTGTCAGTCTTCCCATCATTTTTATTTAAAAAAGTAAAAGAATTTTCAAGAGAGTGTATTTCTGACAAAGTGGGCTTGAAGTCATCTTTCAAATCTTGTTCTTTGATCATTAATCCTGCATGTGATTACATATATATATATATATGTGTGTGTGTGTGTGTGTGTGGTGTGTGTGTGTATGTGTGTGTATGTATATTATGTACCAGATTTGTTGAAGACTTGTTTCTAGATTAAATAAACATCAGTATATCAAAATTAGCAGGCTTATTATATTCAGCAGTGCATAAGAAAGCAAACACATATTTATGGTAGTTCAAGGAGCAGAATTTCTCACATTAGTCCATAGCAAACCCACGTTTGGATCACTTTCTTTTGGGGACTAGGTCTACTTTGTCTCTTTTTTGCTACGCTCACCTATCCCCACTGTTTAGTCAGGATACGCCAGCATTTCCCAAAGATTTCTTAGAAAACTCTGTGACTCACACATTAATCTCCTAGTCATCACTTTCAGAACATATCGTCTTCTTCTGGTCAATCAATTCTTGGAAGTACAAACCCTTTCTGAATTACAGAACAATAAATGAGGAATATACTTGGGAAGACGTTAAGAATGTTACATATGGAAAAAAGACACCAGAGTACATATCTGTAATATAGCGTATTAGAATCGTCTAACACCTAGATTTACTGACTCAACTAAATTTTAAATTTATTAAAGATTTTATTTTTTTTTCTGATTGATGTGGCATTTGTTTTCTTAAATGATTACACCAAACTATTTGACTAACTCAAGGGAATCAGTATGTTTACTATCATATTGAGAAAAATTGAACATTTTACCAAAACTATATCAATCTGTATAGTTTTATGGTATTTTCTTCTATCTAATAGCTCTTAGGCAGTGTATTAAATCTCTAAATGAGAATTAGGACAGTTCTCCAAAAGTTGAGGCACTTTACAGGTTCCTGTTTATTCACTTTGATGCTATCCAACCAAGTTTCTCTGTTTGCACAGCATCTATAGACAAAATTAAAAGTAGTCCTCACTAAGGCATATTTCTCACTAATAAAAGAAAATGGAATAACAATACAGCTTTATTTTTGCCATTCTACTCCCTGGAAGTATGAGGTCTCACACAAAATGCACTGAAGCTTTAAAGGTTAGAGTGGGAGAGAGCCAAAGCATAAGAGACTCTTAAAAACTGAGAACAAACTGAGGGTTGATGGGGGGTGAGAGGGAGGGGAGGGTGGGTGATGGATATTGAGGAGGGCACCTTTTGGGATGAGCACTGGGTGTTGTATGGAAACCAACTTGACAATAAATTTCATATATTGAAAAAAAAATAAAGTCATGGATGATAAACTATCACAATTTTTCTAATTATGTTAATTGGTGAATGTACTACACAGAAGTAGAAAAAGAGTGTTGATATAAACCAACACCTACTTGAGCCAGTTTTCCTTAAGGCATCTTTCTCTTGTCTGTGTTATTCTGTGCTCTTGTTCCTTCAGTTGTGATGACAAAACCAAAGCTGTCTTGCTGTCTATATTGCTCACTTTCTCTCTTGCTGTTTGTATTTCAAATAAAAAGCAAGGAAGGAATAGTGGAGGCTCAGAGGAAACCAAGAGAATATCTGTCACATTACTAGAAGTAAGGTAAGCAGCCAGTAAGATTATACTCATTGACATATTTGATAAATCTTCATCTCTCCTTATATAAGAATTATAAAGAAATATCACTTTTCAACTTTGTCCCAAGTCTATTTGAGAAAATATCTGCAATGGAAAATAGTAATTATTTAATAACAATTTATTTTTTAATTTTTATTATTTTTTAATGTTTATTTTTGAGAGAGAGAGAGAGAGCGAGCATGAGCAGGGGAGGGGCAGAGAGAGGGAGACAGAGGATACTAAGCGGACTCTGCGCTGACAGCAGACAGCACCATGCAGCGCCTGAACTCATGAACCTGATATTACGACCTGAGCCTAAATCCTGCACTTAACTGACTGAGCCACACAGGAGCCCCTCGTAACAATTGTTTTAAATCAATTTCATCCATCCTTTCACCCACCTGTACTCTGGCAACCACCAGGGTGTTCTCTGTGTCTGAGTCTGTTTTCAGGTTTTTGGGTTTTGGGTTTTGTTTTGTTTTGTTTTTGGTCTTGTGTTTTTCATTTGTTCATTTGTTTCTTAAATTCCCCATATAAGTGAAATCACATTACACTTACTTTCTCAGACTTATTTTACTTAGCATTATACTCTCTAAGTCTATCCATGTTGTTGCAAATGGCAAGATTTCATTCCTTTTTATGACTAATACTCCGTTATATGTATAACACATCTTCTTTATCCATTTATCTATTAACAGACACTTGGGTTGCTTCCATATCTTGGTTATTGTAAATAATGCTGCAATAAACATAGTGGTGGATAAATCTTTATGAATTATTGTTTTAATTTTCTTTGGCTAACCCCCAGTAGTGGAATTACTGGATCATATGGTAATTCTATTTTTAATTTCTTTGAGGAAACTCCATACAGTTTTCCACAGTGGATGCACCAATTTGCATTCTCACGGACAGGGCACAAGTTTCTTTTTTCTCCAAATTCTCACTGACACTTGTTATTTTTTTTGTTTTTTTGATTTTAACTATTCTGACAAGTGTAAAATGATATATCATTGCGACTTTGATGTGCATTTCCCCGATGATCAGTAATGTTGAGCATCTTTCCATGTATTTTTTGGCTATCTGTATGTATTTTTTGGAAAAAAAAATGTCTATTCAGCTCCTCTGCCCATTTTTTTTTATAGTGCTTCAAAGAGACTTTTACTTTGCCCATAATATATTTTTACATATGATTTGGGTAACCAAAATAAAAATGCATGGAATTATGAGTAGAAACAATGATATCAAGTGAAAACAGTTGTTGATTCTATTTATTTATTTATTTGTTTGTTTATTTATTTATTTATTTAATATATGAAATTTATTGTCAAATTGGTTTCCATACAACACCCAGTGCTCATCCCAAAAGATGCCCTCTTCAATACCCATCACCTACCCTCCCCTCCCTCTCAACACCCATCAAGCAGATGGGAGAGAGCCAAAGCATAAGGAGACTCCTCTGCCCATTTTTAATTAGATTATTTGTGGCATTTTTGGTCTCGAGTTGTAGAAGTTCTTTATATATTATGATTTTAACTTCTTATTGTATATGTCATTTGGAAATATCTTCTCCCACTTAATAGGTTGCTTTTTTGTTTTGTTGATGGTTTCCCTCACTGTGCAAATCTTTTTATTTTGCTGTAGTCCAAATAGTTCAATTTTGTTTTTCTTTCCTTTGCCAGAGGAGACATATCTAGAAAAATGTTTCTATGGCTGATATGCAGGAAGTTACTGCCTCTATTTTCTTCTAGGACTTTTATAGTTTCATGTGTCATGTTTAAGACTTTAATTCATTTTGAGTTTATTTCTATGTATGGTGTAAGAAAGTGGTCCGGTTTCATTCTTTTACATGTAGCTGTCCAGTTTTCCCAGCACCATTGTGTATTCTTGGCTCTTTTGCCATAGATTAATTTACCATATAATTGTCGGTTTATTTCTGGGCTCTCTATTCTGTTCTAGTTATCTATGTGTCTATTTTTGTGCCATTACTATTTGTGCCTATAACAAGTATTTTTAAATTTTTATAAAAGTTCTAAAAAAATTCTCCCCCAAATGTCTCTATCCATGTTACTGGAATGTTGAAAAATTTAGAATAATATCCTGATCATCTATATATTTTAGACTATCTTCATCTATATATTGTCTTGACCAATGATAAATATGACATCTTCACATACTTAATAATATACTTCAAAATGTAATTCATAATTTTAAAATATCTTTTTTAGCCTGACTATTCAAGAAATGAGATCCATAAAATTTATAAAATGATAAAATCTTTTTATCAAAAGATGTAGACTTTCTCCATTTTCAAGTGGGAATGTTACATTCATGTGTGCGCTTTTTTTTTTTTTTTTTTTTGGTATTGAATTCTTAGAGCCATGAGTACTTTCTTACTCTTTCATATTAAAAAAAAAAAATAACTATTACATAGATTTATTTAAGTCCCAAAATTTCGAGCTGCAAGAAAAGGGTTAGTAAGACAAGATACAAACAAGATACAGTTGTTCCAACTGTCATCACATCTTTCCTTCAGCACCCATTCCAGATTCCCCTCACTCTTAACCAGCTAATCTGTAGTCACTTATCCTCTGAGATAACTCAGTTAAACAATATCTGCTGAACATATTATATGTCAGCCTCTGATCTAGGCCCTGAGTTTATATTGATGAGAACAAGAGAAGAGCTCAGACAAAACTCTGACTTTATTTGACCCCAAATTTTTGTCCTACCTTTTCCTGGCTATTATTGATTTCTGGTCTTAGAGTTATAGGGTTTTTATGTGTTTGTTTTCATACTCATGTATTTTGGCTTGTCCTACAGATTGACACTCAAAATCCTTCTAGAGTTCTTTTCCCTTTTTTCATTCCTGGAATATTACTTAAATGCTGCTTTTAGGAATTTCACTAGTAGTTACTCTTGCTGCATTTTGGATCTCTAGATTTTAGCTCTCTGGCTCTTTGAATTGAATTAACTCTGTTTCCCAAACTAAAATATGTTAGTAATTGTTTTCTCTAATTTGTGAACATCTACGTGATGGTTTTTCTATTGTTATTTTACAGTAAAAAGTATATTCTGGTTAACAAATTAAAATTTAAAAAAGTTTTAAAAAGCTAACAAAATTGTTGCTAAAAAGGAGTGGAGACAGAATGAAGATTAAGAGTAACGAAGTAACAGATGGAGCAACATCTGTGTGGAGCAAGGAGGGCATGTGGTCTTGACAAAGGTACAGAGACTAATTTCAAACAGTGGACAAAAGCCTTTTCCTTTGTTTCAAAAAATGAGAGGGATCATAACTGTGGCGGATGTAGATTTTTATATATACGGAATTTAGAAGGTCCTGTATAATGGTCTGAGATGTAGAAATTGAGCTTGTCTATTGAGAACCTGTGTAGTTTGATAAAAATGGAAAATAATTGGAAACAATTGATAAGGAAATGAGAGTGGTGACCAGGAAGATTGCAAGGTGAGTTCAGATTCCAGTTGAGATTGAAATCTTAGAATGTTCAAGAAACATTTAGAAAGAGTAGATAAATGTCTACATGTAACTTGTCAGATGTTTGCTACTCAAATTGAGAATATTTAACTTTCCTTCCCAGAAAACAAAGCAGAAATGTAAGCTCATCTGTAATACAAAATCAATGTTTTCATAAGCATCAGTATACAGGGCCCATTGGGATATAAACTTTCCCAGGAGAAAAACTCATAAGTAATTTTTGATTATGGTTTATCAGACTCTCACACATATGCATACAACAAAATATTAACTAAAATAGTGGTGTCTTTATTGATATCTATCAAGAAATGTTCTTCAATTGGTTATTTCTTTCAATAATAATGTATAGCTTTTAAGAATGTTCAAGTTAGAGCGTTGAGTTTTAAGTCCCAAATTCTACATTTCATTTCTGCTGCAGTCTTGGAAAGGAAGGCACACAGGAAAATAAATCTCCAATATAGGCAAATCATGGATGAGACAAGCCACTCACATATACTACCTTACTCATCCCCACCTCCCGCATAGCTCAATCCACTACATAAACCTAACACATGTGCTTGGGTTTACCTCTGTCAAATGGTATCCAGAGTGATATTACAATATGGAGAGAAAAAGAAAATGAAAGAAGATCCTGTGAAACATGATCCCAACAGGTAAAAAAGGAAGGGTAGAACTATAACAGCACTCTAACTGGTCTTAAGGGTTAACTTGATTCAAACTCCTTGATTGCTGACCTAAACCCTTTGCTCTGTGGCAGAACTAACCTACTTTCCTTGAGATTTGCAGACCACTGGCCTTGAGGAGAAGGGCCAGACTTCCCATGAGATAAGGCTTGACTATATTCAAAAACAGCTGCAACAGATAACAGCAAGTTTGTTTACAGTCATGTCTCCTAATCTTCTTCTAAATGTAGGCCCCAACCTTTCCCTACCCCACTGTTTCCTTCTTCCCCTTTAAAATGTTCTGGCAATAGCATTGCTAGGAATTTACCCAAGGGATACAGGAGTGTTGATGCATAGGGGCACTTGTACCCCAATGTTTATAGCAGCCACTTTCAACAATAACCAAATTATGGAAAAAGGCTAAACGTCCATCAACTGACGAATGGATAAAGAAATTGTGGTTTATATACACAATGGAATACTACGTGGCAATGAGGAAGAATGAAATAAGGCCTTTTGTAGCAACGTGGGTGGAATTGGAGAGTGTTATGCTAAGTGAAATAAGTCATAGAGAGAAAGACAGATACCATATGTTTTCACTCTTATGTGGATCCTGAGAAAGTTAGCAGAAGTCCATGGGGAAGGGGGAAAAAAAAAGTGGTTAGAGACGGAGAGAGCCAAAACATAAGAGGCTCTTAAAAACTGAGGACAAACTGAGGGTTGATGGGGGGTGGGAGGGAGGGGAGAGTGGGTGATGGGTATTGAGGAGGGCACCTTTTGGGATGAGCACTGGGTGTTGTATGGAAACCAATTTGACAATAAATTTCATATATAAAAAAAGAAAAATAAATAAATAAAATGCTCTGGCTTCACCAGGACTGGGAAGATGGTCTTTGGAACACTAGTCCATCATCTTCCCAGGTTTCCTGCTTCCTGAATGAAGCAAACTTTTCTTTCCTACCATCACTTTTCTCTTGAGTATTGATTTTCAAGCTGGTAGCAGCAGAATGTGAGATCAGAACTGGTTCTCTTTCAGGTAACAGAAACTTGTTCTTAACTATGAGGCATTGTTGCCACCCATTAATAAATAAAACCTTGTACAATGAGTGTCTTAGGTACATTTCAGTTAGAGAACTAGAGCAGCTGGTAGTGGATGGCTGCCCACAGAGGAAGACAGAAGCAAGAGCATGAGGGCAAACATGAGAGAGGGAACAAATTTCCCCCACTGTGGGCAAGGTGGAAATTAAAATATGAGAGAGATCATCAATGTTATCCTCTTCCTCAACATTTATTAAATCAGAGAACAAAGGTTTTGAATACTAATAAGTCCAACTGATGATTTTTAAACACAGTAACACTTGACAACTAGAGATCTGAAGGAATAGATAATTAGCAATCCATCCAGACTGTTTCAAAGAATAATGATCTCAGTTACAATTTTGCCATGTACTGAAAATCAATTAATTTATTGTCACATCACATGAATGCCTTATATCCTGATAGATATTTTGTGTTACTGACTGAAGATAAGTTCTTATTTTTTAGTGTACAGATGCTAACATTAACATTCTATTGTGAAAATTTGAGAGCCTGAAAACAAAAATAAAACTTATTCTGACAGAAAAGCATCCTATTCTTATATTAAATGGAACTCAGTGGGAATTTTAAAAATATATTAGTTGCAAAAAAATGAATGGCATAAAGTAAATAGGTATTTAACAAGTCTGTTGTAATAGGACTAATTTAATATAGCACAAAGCAAATATAATACCAAATAATTTGTTGCAAGTTTGCGATGACATAGACTAAATCCCCTTTGCAGGAGCTATATTCTAAGTCAGAGTAAACCTAAAATATGGACAAAAGATAAAAATATCCACTAACTGATACTTAAGAATTAATATACTCTGCACTTAAGGTTCTCAGAAAACTGATTTGATTTCCATTAGAAATTATCACAACAGCAGAAATTTATTTTCTCACAATCTAGAGCCCAGAAGTATGAAATCAAGATGTCAGCTGGGCTGTGCACCCTCCTGTGACTCTGGGGAATTGATTTGGGCCATACATAGATGTAGGGTCCTTCCCGCCTTGGTCTCATCTACACTGTGATACAAGTAACCGGTAATACAGGTTGCACATAATCAAATGTTGGTTTGATGATTTTCTTTCTTAATCTAATAAATCTATATTTTTCAAATCAC
The DNA here is from genome assembly GCF_018350215.1 of Panthera leo. NCBI lineage: Eukaryota > Metazoa > Chordata > Mammalia > Carnivora > Felidae > Panthera > Panthera leo. The sequence continues at coordinate 106,073,649 of NC_056682.1, read as the reverse complement.
CTTGAGACCTATGTTTAAAATTTCTAGTTCTGTTGTTGAAGATCTTTCTGTTTTGTACCTAATGCACTAATTTGCTTATATGGTTGATTCTGAAAAGTATTTTATATATGTTTGTGTAGTATTAGCAATGAATTTTATGGCATTTTTAAAATCATAAATCTATGATATAAAAGTAACGCCTATAAGAGTCAGTGTTTGTTGAGCATGCACTGTGTGACACTTTCCAAATGCTTGAAGTTCATTCTAGTATTTAATTAAAAAAAAAAAAAACTAAAAATAAATAAATAAATAAAATTTTTTATAGCAATTCTATGTGGTAGGCATGAATATTATGTCCATTTACAAATGCAAGTGAGGCAGAGGAAGGTAAAGTAATTACTAAAGATCAAATATCTTTCAACAGGTAGGCAAGAACACAGATAGGCTATTTGACCTAAGTGAAGGCCAGGCTGTAGAGCCTCTGCAATTATACAACAGACATGTGTCAAATACGGTCCTGTGGCTTTACAGAAATGAATCCTTAGTTCACACTACATTCATCTGGTAGATCAAGCACTGGCAAGTTGTGGACCAAATTCTACTTACCACTGCTTTTGTAGATAACAACTGCACCCATTTGTTTTGGTATCATCTAGAGCTGCTTTTTCACTATAATGGCAGTCATGTAGTTGCAACTGAGACAACATGGTCAGCAAAGCCCAATATACTTTTTTCTTTTAAAAAAAAATGTTTTTGTATTTATTTTGAGAGGAGAGAGTGTGCTCACAGGCACACGTGAGCAGGGGAGGGGCAGAGAGAGAGAAGGAGAGAGATAAAATCAAGCAGGCTCTGTGCTGTCAATGCAGAGCCCAGCATGGGCTTGATCTCATCTTTTGTGAGATCATGACCTGAGCCGAAATCAAGAGTCAGAAACTCAACTGACTAAGCCACGCACGTGCCCCCAACCCAATATATTTCTTAATAGCCTTTTGCAGTAAAAGTTTGCTGATCTCCGGTCTAAGTTATGATTATTTGATATAGTACAATTGGCCGTTGGATTATGATAGCTCTCCTTTTTCAAATCAGTCAGAAAAAGTGAATATTTACATGTGATCATTGACTCTTTCGTTATTATTCCAGATGCTTTAAATTCATGCTTTTCTAAATACCTCTTAACTCAAGATTGGTAGAATAGGGTAAACATTTTTTAAATATTCTAGGGCAAAGATCATATAAAAGCATAGTCCCCTCATTTCGTTGTTTTGGGGTAATTTATACATTGCATTTTAAGTTGCACATGTTAAACTAATAATATGGAAAACAATTCCCTTAATTAAAGTAACTTCTAATTCTTTCAGAATAAATTCACCTAAGTCCCTTTTAAAGAGATTTATTTTATCTTTCATGTTCCTGGGGTCTAGTTTCAGAACTGCAGCCAGATCAGAGTCACTGCTGTCTCAAATCTTTCAGTGATTTTCCATCTCACTCAGACTTTCCAACATCCAAAACCCTTATCAAGACTCAGAAGCCTTAAATGAACCCACTCGTCTATGTCTCTGATCTTGGTCAGCACTATTCTCCCCTTTCCCATTGTGCCTCCGCTACTCTGGTCAGCAGGCTTCAATCTCACACAACAAAAGTGCTCTCAGGGATTTGGCTCTGTGTCTCTCCACCTGGAGTTCTTCTCCTACCCCGTCCCATATCTACATGTGCTCACCCTCAACTTTTCTCCAGAAGCGCCAATAGGCTTTTTCTATTTCTCTTTATAAAATAGAAATCTTCCAGTACCTGTGTTCATTTTTCTGTTTTGCTCACTGCAACTCAGTTGCATAGTCCCAGCAACTATGAGTAGAAACACACTGATGAAAAAGATATTTTTAATAAATAAATGAATACGAAAAAGAATGAGAAATACCTGTATGTATTGATATGAGAAGTTATCCTTACCATGCTGTTGAATAAAAAAAAAATCCTGTAGAAAAAGAAGTACAATATGACACAGTTTGGGTAAAATGATATAGCAATATGTCAGTATATAAATATATACTGTGATTTTTATATTATGTCTATATTACATAAGTGCACATATACCTAAAGACAAAGATATGCCCTTATATAAGTCAATCTGAAAAGAAATAAAAAATGAATTAAAGAAAAAAAAGGAAAGAAAGAAGGAAGGAAGGTCAGGAAGGAATGTCTAAAGAGATATAATCCAATCCATACTGTAAATAGTACTGATGGCTGGTGGATAGGATGTAATGTGTATTTGTATGTGTGGGCATATGTGGATTATGGTGGTAGGAAACTATAGAGTTACTTTTTAATTTATATCATACTCTATTGCTTTTTAATTAAAAATAATATTTTATTTTTATTATTTTATTATAGTTAAGACATAACCTACAAGGTTAAAAACCACTGTTTCAAGTTAAATTTAATATTTGGTATATTTTTCATTCTTAGCTTAAAATAGGCAATCTGTATTAAATTAACAAATATATTTTATTTTAAACATACATTTTAAAATAAAAATTGTTGAGTTTTACCAAATATTGTCTGGATTTCACGATCATGCCAAGTGTTTTTCAAAATATGCCATCTTCTTAGGACAGAGACTTACTAATAATGTTAGATGAACGAATATTGACCACTATTTCTAATAAATGATCTAGTAGGTGTAAACCTTTATCTTTGTCATTCACTAGAAACATTTCTGATAGTTCAAGCTTTCAAGAATGAGATTGTTTCCTAGACAATATGGTGCTTATCAATTTACTCTCATTTTTATAGATCCAATCATTGTAAAGACAAGTTAAGGGTGCCTGGGTGGCTCAGTTGTTTAAGTGTCTGATTCTTGATTTTGCCTCAGGTCATGATCTTAGGGTTGTGAGATCAGCCTGGGGCTCCGCACTGAGGGCTGAGTGTGGAGCCTGCTTTTAACATTCTCTCCCTCCCCTCCTCTGTTTTTCCCCCTCCCCTGCTTGTTCCCCCTTACCTGCTTGTTCTTTTTCCCTCTCCCCTGCTTGTTGACTTGCGTGCCTCCCCCAAAATAAAAATAAAAAATAAAAATAAATAAATACACGTTAGCCACGGATTGTGTACTGTGGAATGCAGATTGTAACTGAAATAAAATTTTCCCTAGAAAAAGTTGTAGTTTCTTGAATACAAATTCAGTTTGCATTTGTTTGCATTCATTTGTTAAAATCAGCAACTTGAGCTAAGAAAACTTTTTTATTTTGCAATTTTAATAGGTAGAGAAAGAAAAAATGATAATGCAAAATGAAAAGTTCAATATGAGATTATATTGTTATCATTCCTGTGTGTAAAATATGTATTCCTATATATTCTGACCAATAGCTAGATAATGGTCCAAAATATATACTTCAGTAGTTAGTCAGTGTCACTCCAGTAAAAAATTTTATGATATAAACAAATCATTTTCAAAATTTATACACTCAACAAACATTTATCAAACATCACTATCACTTCAGAAACTACACGTTGCTGTGAGAACATATTCAACAATGCCCTGCTTGCCCTGCTTTCAAATAGCTGATGCTAGAGAAAACTTGTCTCATAAAAGTAGCTATGTTAATCTAGTAAATATAATGGGTATGGTAAATGAAATTCAGATAAAATATTATGAGAATGGAGTGTGGGAGGGGAGGGAGAGACACAGAAACAAGAAACAAGAGACAGAGAATGACGATTATAGGTTAGGCAAACTCTTCCTCATGCTAACATTAAGGCCATTTATTTAAAAATTTTTTAAATTGTGGCAAGAACACTTAACATGAGATGAACCCTCTTAATTTTTAAATGTCATCGTGTTTTACATAGCAGCTACACCATTTTACATTGCCACCAACAATGTTCAAGAGTTCCAATTTCTTTGGGCACCGGGGTGGCTCAGTTGGTTAAGTGTCCAACTCTTGCTTTCAACTCAAGTCATGATCTCATTATTAGTGAGATGGAGCCCACGTCTGGATCTGTACTGATGTCGTGGAGCCTGCTTGGGATTTTCTCTCTCCTCTCTCTGCCTCTCCCCACTCAAGCATGCTCTCTCTCTCTCTCTCCAAAAATAAATAAATACACTTAAAAAAAAGTTCCACTTTGTCACATCATTTTCTTTTTTTTCCTTTTTTTAAATTTTTTTATTTTTTATTATTTTTTCAATATATGAAATTTATTGTCAAATTGGTTTCCATACAACACCCAGTGCTCATCCCAAAAGGTGCCCTCCTCAATACCCATCACCCACCCTCCCCTCCCTCCCACCCCCCATCAACCCTCAGTTTGTTCTCAGTTTTTAAGTGTCACATCATTTTCAACACTTGTTTTTTATGATAATAATCAACTTGACTGTTGTAAGTTTATCTATCATTTTGTTTTTTATTTGCATTTCCCTGATGATTAGTGATGTTGAGAATCTTTTCATATGCTTATTGGCCATTTGTATGTCTCTTTTGGAGAAATGTCTATTCAAGTCTTTTGCACATTTTTATTTTGGTCATTAGTCTTTTTATTCATTTTGTTTTGTTTTGTTTTGTTTGTTTTGGTTTGATTGCTATAGAGTTGTAAGGGTTAAAATCATGAATAGCCAAAACAATCTTGGGAAAGAAGAACAAAGCTGGAGACATTTTACTCCTGATTTCAAAATGTATCGCCAAGCTACAGAAACTATAACAGTATGGTACTAGCATAAAGACTGACATATACACCATATGAACAGAAGAGAGAGTCCAGAAATAAATCCACACATTTAAGTCAACTTTAGCACAAGGGTTCCAAGAATACACAATGGAGAAAGAATAGTCTCTTCAACAAATTTTGTTGGAAAAATTGAATATCCATATACAAATGAATGAATCTGGACACTTAAGCCATACACAAACATCAAATCAAAATGTATTAAAGACTTAAACATAAGGCCAAAAGAGGATGTCTTTTGCATTGTTGGTGGCAATGCAAGCTGGTGCAGCCACTCTGGAAAACAGTATGGAGGTTCCTCAAAAAACTAAAAATAGAACTACCCTATGACATAGAAATTGCACTGCTAGGTATTTATTCAAGGGATACAGGTGTGCTCTTTTGAAGGGACACATGCACCCCAATGTTTATAGCAGCAGTATCAACAATAGCCAAAGTATGGAAAGAGCCCAAATGTCCACTGATGGATGAGAGGATAAAGAAGATGTGGTATATATATATATATATATATATATATATATATATATGCATGCAATGGAGTATTACTCAGCAATCAAAAAGAATGAAATCTTGCCATTTGCAACTATGTGGATGAATTGGAGGGTATTATACTAAGTGAAATTAGTCAGTCAGAGAAAGACAAATATCATATGACTTCACTCATATGAGGACAAAACAGATGAACATAAGGGAAATATACAAAAGTAATACAAAAACAAGGAGGGGGACAAAACATAAGAGACTAATAAATTTGGAGAACAAACGGAGGGTTACTGGAGAGGTTGTGGGAGGGGGGATGGGCTAAATGGGTAAGGTCCATTAAGGAATCTATTTCTGAAATCATTGTTGCACTATATGCTAACTAAATTGGATGTAAATTAAAAAATAAAATTAAATTAAACCAAAGACAGTAACATGTTAAAAAAAAGACTTAAACATAAGACTGAAAACTGTAAAAATCCTAGAAGAAAACATAGGGGAAAAGTTTCATGACAGTGGTTTTGGTAATACATTTTCTGATATGACAGCAAAAGTACCAGCAACAAAAGCAAAAATAGACAAGTGGGACTACATCAAACTAAAAAGCATTTGTATAGCAATGGAAGCAATCAACAGAGTGAAAGGTAACCAAAGGAATGGAAGAAAGTATTTGCAAACCATGTATCTGATAAGAGGTTTCATTGTGTGTGTGTGTGTGTGTGTGTGTGTGTTTTCTTTAGAATAAAATTACCAATAGTTTAGTAAAAGAAGGAATTAACAAATGTTTTTAACTCTTTTTGAAGTGTATTAGCATAATACCTCACACTTATGCTGTTCACCATAAAAAATAAACAAATGAATCCTAGTGTAAAGGGTCTTTTCTATAACTATAAATGAGTACTTGAAGGAGGGCAACCAGATAAAAAGGAGCCAATATAATGTAAAGATAAATGAAAAAAGTACAACATGAGAGATGTAGAAGGGAAAAATGATTGATGTAGAAACTTAAAGCAATAACACTAATATAAATGGCGAAATGGGAATGGGATGTAGTGGCTAGAGGAGAGATTTGTTTTTTAGAGACAAAAATTATTGATGTTAAATTTTTATTCACAAGAACCCCTAAAATCTACTAAAATATTGTCTTGAAAGACTTTGGGAAGAATTCCCTGAATGTGGAGTTTTGCCATGGCTCTGAATCAAACTACTCTTGATGGGATCTTATCTCTACTTCTTGTTACTCTATGACTTTATGTTATTTTATCTCTTTCTGCCTCAAATATATTATTTGCAAAATGGAGCTTATAATATATGTATATAAACATTAGTATAAAATGGGTATATTACATGTAATATATAGACATGAAATGAGTATTATAACAGTACTTGTATGTAGGGTAACCTCTATAGGGTTTTTCTGAGGGCTAAATGAATCACCCTATTTGCTGCAGATATTGCCAAAGGACCGCTATATGTCATATACCCATTTTTCTATTCTTCCTTCTTAGAAAGAAGAACTGCAATTTGAATGGAAGGAGTGATGTACTCGTCTCAGAAAACATTTCCAGGTTCTTTTAAGAATGGTGACCGAGTGACACAGATCTGACTAATGATATAAGCAGGAATGATTGGATGCTGGCTCATTCCCAAAAGCCCACAAAAGTGGTTGGGGGGGAGATGGCAGACTCATCTGGCAGGCACTATCTTCCTCATTCTTCCCACTTGCAATACTACTATCAAACCAGGAGAACAGAACGTTTCTTAGGGCCATAGGAACAAGCGTCAAGCCTTAGGAACCATGGAGAAAACATAGAAAGAATCTGAACCTGGTGCTCTTGTGGAGTTCACTTGAACAAAGCCTGGGATGTCTACCTGCATGGTGGCTTGGTTTGTGTTCTATAGGGAGCTCAAGCTCTTCCAGATTTGATTCTCTAATGTGCCAATGAACCAATGGTAACCAATATGATATATAAGGAATTTGGAACAATCACTATACTCTAAATTTCTTCCCTAGATATGTTTTGAAAGTATCCACATACAGGTGATCCAAGAGTTCTCCTTCCTTAGTCAACTGACTAGACAAAATGATGGGAGTGATTTGCATGAAACTGTATGATGCTACATTTTCCAAACAGTAAAGATGGTAAAACAAGTTAATAAAGAAATAATTGCAAATAATCTTTATTTGTAATTGTTATATAGATAAATAATGGCAACACAATTAAAACCCAAACAGCATTAATATAAAGAGTTTTAATGATGTATATTAGGATTTTCTTTTTTTTTTCAGACATACAGGCTGTAACTTGTTTTTTGTTTTGCCTTGTTTTGCTTCATGTAATGTTTAGTTTATGTGATTTTTAATCCACCAGTTCTTAAATGTGTATTGTCTTTTCTGCATACACAGTCATGTGGATAGTGGGTTAATGTCAAGGATGTTAACTGATAGTGTTTTTGATAAATTCCTTGGTACAACTTCCTTAGTGGGCCTATTTTACTAATGAGTGGTCAATTTGCCTTTGGCACAACTGATTCTTACATTTCAAGTATCTTCATGATAGGTACCAATTACCACAGTAAAGAAAGTCTGTGTTGATCTCAATCATTGTGACAGTAAGACCCTTGCACTCTATTTATTTTGTCATTATATTAACCCAAATTTTTCTTTTCTAACCAGTTCAGGATTGTATTACTATCCCATAGAACAAGAGACACCCTTTTACAGACTCCCATGACTCCTATCAAGGACCAAAGTAGAATATTAGAAAGTATTTCCAGATATTGGAATTAAGGGAAACCCGATAAGATGTCATTGAAACTTATTTGATTTTGGAAATGAGTGTATCACATTTATAACTGCATATGTACTAAGTGCTGACAATGTTATAGCACTGTTATATGTAATGGTATATATTGATAATGATTCTTCTTGGGTGAAGAAACTCCATATAGACATCATATTCTTTTTTTTTTTTTTTTTTACTTTACTAATCTTTTAGAAAAACAGAACTCTGATTTATTCAATGACTTCAAAAAGCACGGTACAGAAATGGTGTTATCTTTGTCATTCAGGCATTTGAGAGTGTAGAGCAATCAAGTAGGTATAGAGGCGCACAGTTCTGCCTAATTTTACCACTAATCTTTTTTTTCAGTAATCCCCTGAATAATTCCCTTAATTTACATTGCGTTGAGTACTTGAAGACAGCTCTCCTCAGCCTGAAGACACATCCTGACACTTTAGAAACAATGTAACTGTGGTCTCAGATGCTTTATGTCCCTTAAACCTCATTTTCTCTACAGTGTTCACAATAGGCAATGTAGGTGATAAAGTGACAAAGGATTAGATTACATAATAACAAAATCTGAGGAAATTAAATATTATTTAAAAATAAACTTTATAAGGAAGAATAAAAACATGCATTATTTTTTATTCCGGAAGTAGATGTGACCCTGAATCTAGATGGATACAGCATAGATCAAGAGTTTGGATTTTAAAAGGGGGTTTATGCAGACTATTTTTTATCATAATGCACATTTTTAAATGTTATAATCTCATTACAAAAATTAAGTGTTTTGTAATTTTGTAATGCAATTTAAAAAATAAACTGAAATAGCAAAATTCAAACACTCTGAAGACAGAGGTTTTCCTTTTGCGTAAATTTATAAAATAGCTACAGAATAATTTTTTTCTTTTATAGTAAGGAGATCTAAAATACAAAATGAAGAAGCTGAAGTGAGCAACAAAGCAGATCTTAAGTTGCTGACTATTTATATTAAAATGAATATGTCCGGGGCGCCTGGGTGGCGCAGTCGGTTGGGCGTCCGACTTCAGCCAGGTCACGATCTCGCGGTCCGTGAGTTCGAGCCCCGCGTCAGGCTCTGGGCTGATGGCTCAGAGCCTGGAGCCTGTTTCCGATTCTGTGTCTCCCTCTCTCTCTGCCCCTCCCCCATTCATGCTCTGTCTCTCTCTGTCCCAAAAATAAATAAACGTTGAAAAAAAAAAAAAATGAATATGTCCATTTAATTTTAAATTTCTATAATCATTTATTTTTTATTAAAACTGGCATTGTCAATTGCCACTTGGCATTAAATCATTTATTTAGAAAACAATAATTAGATCATGACAATGGACCCTGTGTATATTGGTTTTTGAAAGGCTTTACGGAACCCAACAGCTCCCATTTCAACATTTTCATGTGGGTGAGTTTTAATCATTCTTGTTTTCCATTTACATATGAGATTTTGTTTCTATTGGGAAAAAAAAAAAGTCAAATGGCTTGGTATCATCTCTTTAATTCTTTCTCCTCACGCCCATGTCCATGCCTACCCACCAGTCTTCATCTTTTCTCAGTGGTGCTCTTCTTGCCATCACCTATCCTAGTCAGGAATAGTTTGTCATCACATAGGCTTTAAGGATTCACATGCATGAATTTGACTGCTTCCCATAGAATGGAAATTTTATTTTTCTGATACTCTTTCATCAATTTGAAGGACACATTATCCTCAAAAGGGCAGAAGGGTAAGCAAAATCTCAGGAGAAACAGTTCTCCCTGAAATGTACAATACATTCTTTAAAATGGGAATGGTATTTCCTGATCATCTTTTCTGAATAATTATTGTTATTTTGTAGAGCATGTTAAAATAAAAGTTTTCACTTTATTGTCATAGCAGTACTGTAGATAATGATGATATATGTGAGCCATAATGTCTTTCAGGAGAATAATTTCGATGTAATTCTGCACGGCACTGTAGAGACATATGATAGCTCTCTTTCTGTTTACAAAGAATTATAAAGTGAAGAGTTTAGAATGTATGTGGAAACGAATTTCTAAAATCACATTATAAATGTTCTTCTATCAATAGCACCACTCATGAAATTGAATGTCATCTATTGGCATGTGTTCAGAAGATATTTGGATTTACTAAAGGTATGATTGAAAACATTCACTTCACAGACACCTAGAAGCAATGAAAAATGCATAACATTATATAAGCTAAACTACTAAGATCAATTTATTCTTTCTGGATGATGATTCTTTCCTTTAACAAATTATATATAAGTTTATCTTTTAACATTTTATTGATAAATACTCAGTCTTCAAATCGATTCATCCATAATCATATAGACTTTAAAAAATAGAGTAGAAGAGGTTAGAGTGGGAGACAGCCAAAGCATAAGAGACGCTTAAAAACTGAGAACAAACTGAGGGTTGATGGGGGGTGGGAGGGAGGGAAGGGTGGGTGATGGGTATTGAGGAGGGCACCTGTTGGGATGAGCACTGGGTGTTGTATGGAAACGAATTTGACAATAAATTTCATATATTGAAAAAAAATTAAAAAATAAAAATAATAAAAAATAATAAAAAATAGAGTAGAAAAACAAAATAATGCAAGAATACAGCTAGAGTGATCTTATATACATATTATTTAGAAAAAGAATATCGATACAGTGAGAATGGATTATTTTATACTAGCAATACTAGCATGCCAGGAATAATATTGGTAATAATAAATAATTATAATTATAATAATAATTTAATAATAATAATAATTTGGTCATAATATTCTCTGAAAATCTGCTTTGGTTTTATTTTCTTTTTTAAAAACACACAGATTCTACAAAATTGTTTTTCAATTTTAAGTGTAATTTAAAAGATAATGGATATTATCCTTCATTGCAAACATATCTACTATATATTTGTATACATACACATACACACTGATATATTACATGTAGATAGATAGACAGATAATTTTTTATCTTTCCCTACAAAGGAAGTAGCGTACTTATCATGTTCTCATGTTCTGTTTTTTTTTTTTTTTGTAAATTTGCTTTTTTATTTTTTTAGCACTCTGCAAAAATGTGAATATTAGCTCATTTTCTCCATTTTAACGATAACAAAAATTAAAGTAATGGAACATATGGAGGACATAAGTTTTACCTGTAGAATTATATTTACCTATGTTACATTAGCACAATTCCATATTCTACAAAAGGGTCTCATGTTCTGCATTAGGCAATGTGGGAGAGCCATATGGTTTCAGTAAATTAATATTTTTCCATTTAAATAGTATTTTCTTTCATCAGTCTGAATGAGAGTATGCATTTCCACAGAGTTATTTCAATGGAATATATCTACAGCTGAAAGAATCTGCTCTCTGTTAAAGAATGAAAATAAAAATCAGTTATTCTGATTGTTCCCATTATGGTAAAATGGTAGACTGTTTTGTCTAAAGGTGTGGCTATTCCTAATCAAATGATTCTGAGTTACTTAGAGATGACTCTCTTTGTCTTTGGGTCCTAGTTGGTTGATTGATTAAATTGCATTGAATTTCTACTGTAAATATAATGTATTAACTTAAACTGAATTTGCTCATAAAAATATCTTACTGAACTACCATCCCTGTGTGTTTATTTTGTGTCTGTGTGAGAGAACAGCTCTTTGTCACCTCAGAGGAAAGTTTTAGCACTTCTTTTCAAAATTATTAACATCTTGTGTATAGCAGTGTTCTTATATATATATAGTCTTATTTATTTCCAAAAGATTATACTGATACCACTACCCTACTCATCTTAGTCAAACTGAGGCAAAAACCAAAGTCAATGGCTTTCACACTTTTCCTCCAGGGGATAATGTAATACATAATCAATGCTGCTTTTGTAAAATCCCGGGGATTTTGTCCCTGAATAGATAATTAGGAAACATGCAAAGAATGGGGTTTCAAAAATTGATAAGGTAAACATGTTAGACTAAAAACAAAGTAAATGGCTTACAATTACAAATTAATCAAAGAGAATGAAGATTAAAAGATGAAAAAAATGTCAAGGGAACTTTCTAAAGGTTATACTTACAGTTGCAATTATTATCAACTGTCTTGTCAAATATATTGAAGTATACTTCACAAATTAAGGTTAATTCTATTTGTTAAACTTCATATTATCTAGCACATAATGCATTGCTCCATTTTACTGAGAAATTTCAATTAAAAAATAATACTACAAATGTATTTTCAACTCTCTGTTTTACTAAGCCTTTCAGGTGTCTAATAGAGCCTGATCAAGAGAATTGTACCTTCATGTTTTAGCAATGTAAATTCAGCTTCAAAAACATCTAACTGATTCTGACTCTACTATTTGAATAGACTAGAGCGTGTTTAGTAACTGCAAAATATCGGGCAGTTTACTAAACTGGAAAAGACAAGAGTACTTAATGCTGTGTAAAAATGAAACTTGCCTTGACTGATTCTGTTAACTGTTATGGATAGTTATCCAAACTAGAATCTAAAGTAATCAAATACAAGGTTATACACTATTGAACTAAATGTCTCTGATTTGACAATGGGAATAATAAGGGATATGACCCAAATTGTGTTTGACCACAGATTTACAGTGTATAAGGTGGGGAATAGAAAACCTCCTGGTAGCTGCAATGACTTCCAATACTGACCAGCAGGACTTAGTGCAGACTCCACAGATTAAAGATGTAACCAAATTAATGTGAGTTTGCTTCCTGATGCATTACTGATAGAGACTATATCAGCTAGAGTTGTCACACAAAGGAAACTTTATTGGGATCAAGTAAGGAGATCACAGGAAATAACTCCCAAAGCAGTGACTCTCTGAGTGGGGGTGAGTAGGTTTCTTTAATTTAGGATTAGGATAGATATTCAGTAAAGAAGTTTTATTATCATATATAAAGTTGGGTGTAAGGTTGCACAGGGTTACTTAGAAAGCATGCCTACACACTTGTGCTATGTTATGCTAATGAAACTTGTTCTTCGGCTGGGTGGAGATTTTAACATTGTATTGAAGGAGAGGTAATTGTAGGACAAGAGCAAGGGGCTATGGGTATGCTCTGAGAGCTGGTATGAATTGGATGGGGTTTGGGGCTCCTTATCTCAAGTAAGGAATGAAGAGTCTTGATTACTTCTGAAACAGCACTGGGAGTTTTACCACTGATTTATTGTCTCTGATATGGTTAGGCTATTTCCTGGCCTGGAAAAGACTGTTAGTTTTTGCATTCCCTTTATTCCCTTAAAATCCTTAATTATTAAGGTTTTGTATTTCTTTGTAATTCTAATGCCTTCTTGAAAGTTCTGCAATAATTGTGCTAGAGAAAGTAGACACAGTAAGGCATAGATTATAGAAAATAGCTTGAGGTCTAGAATGACTTGTCTTGTATGTGTCATAAAGGCTATGTCTTTCTTTCTTTTGGAGGACCCCTAACTTTGCTTACAATGGCACAATCTCCAACAAGACTGCCCTTACTTCAGAGACCAGGTGCTGACTCCAGGGCCCCTAGGTCAACTTCAGAAACCAGGGGCTAACTCAAGTATTCATAGAATGTTTCCAACCAATTGGCTACAAATTTGGGGCTTCCTACTGATCACTCAGGTATGACAATTCACTAGAAAGACTCATTGAACTCAGAGACATCCTTGACTTACAATTGCAATTTTATTAAAACAAAAAGGATACAGGTCAGGATCATGCACATAGTGAGGTCTAGGAGGGCTCAAACTTGAAGCTTCCATGTTTTCTCTTTGGTGTCAAGACATGTCACCCTCCCCTCCCCCACCAGCAGTTTGATGCACAACAGTATGCACAGAATATTGTTAACTAGGGAAGCTGACTTTTGTCCATTACAAAAACAGGCTAGATGGCATCATTGGTCACATAATTTGAACTTAATCTCCAGCCCCTATCTTCTCCAAGGAGGTCAGGTTTATATCACCTGGATCAGAGCTCCAAACTTCTAATCACTTGGTTGATCTTTCTGGCAGGCCAACCCCTACCCTCAACCATCTGATTTACATAAAGCATCTAGGTACCCACCAAGAATCACCTTATGAGCACAGACTAATGTGTGATCTTGGGTGTCTCACTGTGAATAACAGAGATGATCTATCACTCAGGAAATAACAAGGGTTTACAGTTTCCCTTCCAGGAATCATGATAAAAGCCAGCAAAAATTTTTTATTATAAAATAGTTATGGAGCAGATACAGGCCTGTTCTCAGTATGGCAATGAAGGAGTCTAGCTTTTTGGGCATCTAATTTAAAAAAATAATACAGAAATGTACTTTGTATCTACCATCATATCAAATTATTATATCATTGTTACTTTTATAATAATAGTTATATTACATTGGATAGAAACATAAGCTGGGTTATGTTAAAATTGGTTTTGCAATATATATCAGTTTTCAAAAAATCCAGCTCCAACAATGTGATTACATTCAAGAAAAAAAAAACTTGAATAGTTTAAAAACTATTTTTAAGGTCATTAGCTCTCCAAAGCTTCCTGTTTTTTTGTTTTCCTTTCAATTATGCCTATCTCCAAAAGATTAAAAATTTCTCATAGGCTTGTAAGACTAGGTGACATTCATGCTTGTGTCCATTTTTGTTTGTTTGTTTTTTAATTTATATGTGGTGATCCAATGACATTCTTTACTAAACCACTAAAGGGTAAAAAAAGATAAATATACAAAAATAGAAAAAAAGTAGAAACCTTTACTTGCAGTAAAAGAGGTGTACCTTTTTGAGGGAATGTAAGAAAAATGCTTTCATAAAAAAGCAATCTTAAGAAAACAGCAATCTCTAAAATTCATGTGACATGCTCCATAAATCATTCTAGTTCATTTTTATATCTACTTTTAAAAAAGAAAACATCTCTAAAAATGAAATGCCTTTGTGATGTGGTAAATATTCAATTAAGACTTGGGCTTTAAAGCAGCATAAACGCATATAAGTAATTTTCAGAATTTTTAAGTAAAATTATAATTCAAATTGTACAAGTAAAAGCTGTAGAAAATTATTTCAGAAATAAATGCTTACTGCCTGTGAAGTATTGGATGCTATTACCAAATATGATCATCTCTATTAGCCAACGTTCTCCAGAGAAACAGAATGGGATAGATAGATAGATGATAGATAGATAGATATATAGGTATAGGTATAGGTATAGATTAGATATAGATATAGATATAGATATAGATATAGATATAGATATAGATATAGATATAGATATATAAATAGATATAAACAGATTTATCCATATTTATATAAAAGGTGATTTATTATAATTAATTGACTCATGATTATGGGGGTTGGTAAGTCCAAAATTTGTAGTGTAGCCCAGCAGGCCAGAGATCCAAGAAAGCCAATGCTGCAATTGTAGTCCAAAGGCTTACAGGCAGAGATCCCAGAGAGCTGATTGTGCAGCTGAAGTCCAAAAGTAATCTGTTCGAGAATACTTTCTTTCTCCAGGAGGTCATTTTCTGTTCTATTCAGGGCTTCAGCTGATTTGGGAAGGTCCACCCACATTGTAGAACTCAATCTACTTACTGAATTTCACCAATTTAAAAATTAATCACAGCAAAAAACACACTCCAACTTGAACCATCAAATTAACTATCACATTCTCAGACTACTGGGCAATATTCAGTTATCAGGATAGCTATCTTAACACAAATTATTGACATGAAGTTCCTAAATTGTTTTCAGATATTAATATTTCAGTAACTAAGCACTGACATGCCTGTGTGTATGTGTATGTGTGTGTGTGTGTGTGTGTGTGTGTGTGTGTGTGTGTGATTGTAGACTAACCATAAATTCTCTATGGAGTAAACAATGAGAAGTGATAGACAACTTTATTTTTAGCCCTTCTGTACTGGGTTTGATTTTATAAGAAATAAATATTAATTTTATTTTTTAATTAGTGCACACATAATATAAAAATTAAATGCATTTTTTTACAAATTGACAGAAAAATACTGTATTCTGTATATTTCAGAGTTCACCTACTCCTTCTAGATATAGTATTTCATTTGATTATCAACTCCAACCCCATATAATCAAGAAAAGTGTGGTATGGCCAAGGAAGCACTCCACACACCCAGCAGTTTGCCTGGGCTCACTTCTTACTCTGGGTAAAATTTTGGATGAAATCATATCAACTCTCTAACCTTCAGGTTTCAAATATGTAGGCATGCAAATAATTTGGTTGAAAATCAAATAAATTCAAGTGTGTTAAATCATTTTGTAAACTGTGAACACACATTAACCAATGTGGGCCAAATTTATGCCGAAGTTCACATAACTAATAAATAGTATAAGTAGGGAAAAAAATCTTGTTGGCCTGGTTTTTTACCTAGTGCCCTTTCTCATATAATAAACACAATTCCCGGAGATCAAATGCACCATCTTTCAAACACAGTACCAGATAGATTAATCTATTCTTAAGAATTACCAAAATATCACCAGCATTAGTAGTGTTGTCGTTGTCATGGTGGTATTGGCAAACACCAGTTTACACAGTGAGACATGCTACTTTTAGTTCTCACACTTGATAACTACTCTCAGCCAACATCCATTTAAAACACACATAATGAATGCATCCTATTTGGAAGTCATACCCAGGACTTTACTTCTTATATGCGTTGGGGCCTGGGAGATGGGGCAGATTTATCGTGTGTTTAAAAAGTTGAGCAATGATGAGCTAGAGATAAGGGTCAAATATTGAACTCTCTATAGACCAGAAATCTCTCATATAAACTAATCTGGGAATCTGTTTATGAAGATAATAAAAATAAACACACTATATTAAGAGTGACTAGAATATGTATACATAAATGAAAATTATTTTGTGAAGGGTGAAATGTGGTACTCCATCAATAAAATCATGATTCCAGAAACTCTGGACTATGGATCATTTCTTTATGAAAATTAAATGTTGGGGGCACCTGTGTGGCTGTCAGTTAAGCGTCCCACTTGGGCTCAGGTCATGATTTCTCGTGGTTCTTGAGTTTGAGCCTCACATGGGGCTCTTTGCTGACACCTTGGAGCCTGGAGCTTGCTTCGGATTCTGTGTCTCCCTCTCTCTCTGCCCTCCCCCTCTCATGCTCTGTTCCTCTCCTTCAAAAATGAATAAATATTTTAAAAAATTTAATAAAACTAAATATGGAAGGAAAAACATTCTTTTAGTTTTAAAAAGTTTGCCTTAAAAAAGTTTGTCATATCTTACATATTTAAAACCCAAATCATTTAAAACCAGATCAATACTGGTTTGATCTGGTGGTAAAATTGAAGGTGTAGGACCCAGATAAATAGATAAAAAGATAATCTACTCAGTAACAAGGTACTTTATGCTTTGCCTCTAAAATTAAGACAGTAATTGTATTTTCCTTAAAACAGTATTTCAAGCATTAAGGCAGGTGATATATTAAAAATGCTTAAAGCGGCAAATGATATACTCAATACATGTTGCCTATTACTATCGTTATGATATTTAAACTTGTAAAGGGAATGTCGTGGTAGAGTCATTCAACTTTCATTTATGCCTCACAGTCATCATTTGATAATGAGTTAAGTTAATTAACTAACTTGAATTTCCTCTAACTCTTGAAGTTAATGGTCTTCCACCATTTCTGAAACTATCGTGCTTGGGAAATGTTAATAAAAAGAATCGCTTTTCGATAAGAACCAATTAGAAACAAGTAATTAATCTGTGCTAGAAAGAATAGATATAAAATGTTCCAGGGTCTTTATGCTTGGGTCTAATCACAGTTTTTAAAAACTACACATGAATTGAGTCAATTTAAGATGCTATTAAGCAGAATTTCCATTCTGTTGGGAGGCTTGAAAATGGACAATATAAAAAGAACGTTTATAGTTTTCATGGCATGTTGTCTTCTCAACCAAACATTTTGTATAGGGAAAGCTGCAACATAACTATTTTTGTTAAATGTGTGCTAACGTTGGCAAATATATTTTTGTCTGGTAAATGCTATAGTGTAGACAGTAAAAACCTGGAGAGGAAAATTTCAAAACAGAACAAATGAATGTAGGTAGAGGAAGAATTGCTTGCTATTCTTTATTTTCCTCCTTTTTTGATACCATGTTATCTTGCTTGGCCGTGATGTTATTTTGGTTTATATATGTATAAATAAATATTAACTAAAATAGATTTTTGTTTATACATGTGTATATACATATTTACTTATTGTGGATAGTTTAGCTAAACCACTCCATGGTAATGCCCCCCCTGGAATAATTTGTTTGGACAAGTGGCCAGCAGGGATCCTAAACTAACACTAGCCCATCATACATATCCACCATGCTCTAAATAACAGCTTGCAGAGTCATAAACAATGCAAGTTCCTGATATGACTTCCCCCAAAGCCCTTGTGATCAAAATCTCCTTTGCTTCCTAGGGCTTTCCCCCATGTGAACCCCTTAGATAGGATCCTATAAATCTTACAAAATGGATGAAATACCTAAATGTGAAATAGGAAACCATCAAAATCCAACAGAAGAAAACAGGCAGCAACCTCTTTGACCTCGGCCACAGCAATCTCTTACTTGACATGTCTCCAGAGGCAAAGGAAACAGAAGCAAAAATGAACTATTAGGACCTCATCAATATAAAAAAAATTCTGCACAGTGAAGGAAACAATCAACTGAACTAAAAGGCAGCCAACAGAAGGGGAAAAGATATTTGCAATTGACATAAGGGTTAGTATCCAAAATTTATAAAGAACTTATTAAACTTAACACCCCCAAAACAAATAATCCAGTGAAGAAATGATCAAAAGGTGTGAACACTTTTCCACAGAAAATATCCAGATGGCTAAGAGACACATGGAAAGATGTTCATCAACATCACTCATCATCAGAGAAATGCAAATCAAAAACACAATGAGATATCACCTCACACCTGTCAGAATGGCTAAAATTAACAACTCAGGAACCAAAAGATGTTGGCCATGATGCTAAGAAAGGGGAACCCTTTGTACTGTTTTTGGGAATGCAAACTGGTGCAGCCACTCTGGAAAGCATTGTGGAGGTTCCTCAAAAAATTAAAAATAGAACTACTCTATGACCCAACAATTGCATGATTAGGTATTTAACCAAAGGACACAAAAATGCTGATTTCAAAGGCCACATGCACTCCAATGTTTATAGCAGCACTATCAACAATAGCCAAATTATAGAAGGAGCCCAAATGTCCATCTGTTGATGAATGGATAAAGAATATGTGGTGTATATGTACAATGGAATATTACTTGGCAATCAAAAAGAATGAAATCTTTCTATTTGCAACAACATGGATGGAACTAGAGTGTATTATGCTAAGCAAAATAAGACCATCAACAAAAGACAAATATGTGATTTCACTCATGTGAAATTTAAGAAACAGAACAGTTAAACATAGGGGAAGGGAAGGAAAAATAAGACAAAACCAGAGAGGGAGGCAAACCATAAGAGACTCTTAAATAGAACAAACTGAGGGTGGTTGGAGGGGCGGTGGGTGGAAGGATGGACTGACTGGGTGAAGGGCATTAACAAGGGCACTTGTTGGGATGAGCACTGGGTGTTCTATGTAAGTGAAGAATTGCTGAATTCTACTATGAAACCAATATTACACTGTATATTAACTAACTTGAATTTAACTAAA
Organism: Panthera leo; assembly: GCF_018350215.1. Taxonomy (NCBI): domain Eukaryota; kingdom Metazoa; phylum Chordata; class Mammalia; order Carnivora; family Felidae; genus Panthera; species Panthera leo. The sequence continues at coordinate 106,054,022 of NC_056682.1, read as the reverse complement.
TAAATTTTTAAAAATTAAAAAATTAAAAAATAAATTGACCAATCTGGATTTAGCCTGGGAACCCCAAAGCACTCCACCTATAGACGCTAATAAATGCATGTATCCCAGGTCCTATTCCGCTCTGCCTGTTTTGTTCTGTGTACTTTTGCCAGGGCCTGTAATATTTTTCTATTTCTATTTCTCTTGTGGTCTTTTGTTGAATTTTGACTCACTATCAGGCTCCCTGTGATTCACTTAACAAATATTAATTTAATAAAATCATAACGTATCCAAATAAATGTAACATGTGAAAAGCATAAATGTAAAAATGTCCTTCAACATTTTTGTAACTCATTCTTCCTACACATACAATATCACTATCCTCTTCAAAACCATAGTTAACAGCTTTCTCTGTACTTTTTCTGAACAATTTTATATTTGCATCTAAGGAAAATATTTATGTATAGACATCATTTTCACTCGGTTCCTTTTTTTTTAAAACACGTTTCTTTTGTTTTGCAACTTACTTGTTATGGTAACTGATTTGTCTTGCTGATCTTTTCAACATTTATCTAATGGAAGAGCACACAGAATTTCCTTATGTAGTTATGTAAAACTGAATATGTTTCCTTTGAAGGAGAAGAATACTCAATAGTGGACTTATCAACAAAAAGCATCTATGAAAATTAGAAGGATAAAAAGAGTGGGTAGCACAGGTGAGCTTCTGACACTGGTTTTCAGAATGTGTACAGCATTCTGAGCAACAGGAAATGTGAACTTAGAGCAGCTCCATATGAAATAAATCATTTGAGATTGTTAAGAGATTAAGTATCTCATATACCAACTTGTTCAAGTTTTATAAGGCCCTAAATAACAATTTTAAGTAGAGCAATTAATTTTTTTCTTCATTAACTTTAATTATGCTTAGAAGCCTAGAAGTCTTGGAGCAACCTCAAAAAACAAGCCTGCTTACTAAGTCTATTCCCACGTTTTCACAAATCACAGTGACACCAAAATCATCAGTGTGGGCCTCATTAAAAAGAAAAACAAAGAAACCATAGAAATCTACATTCAGTATCCTAGTTTAAGGTTATAATTAAATAAAAATTGAAGCAAAGGAAGTAATTACTGATTTCATACTGTCCTAATATTCTTAATATATCCCTCTATGTAATAAGATATTTTAAGTATAGAGATTTTCTAAAAAAATTAATATCTTGAAGAAAATATTGAAATGGCAACCAACAGGTGTTCACAGGTGCAACTTATTAATGACAATGCATTTTCACTATGATAATGGCAACAAATAGGACACTTTGTTGTTATTAAACACCATAACACTAACATATAAATTAAAATATTATTAGTACATTAATACATTAATACATTCATATCTCTGTTTTAAAAATATTTTGGCTACATATTGCATGAAATATTATTGATATACTTGAATAATTTTCTTATCTACTTTCTATTACTTTGTACTGAATCTGAGTGAAGCAAACAAACTTACAAAGTGACATAGAAATTGCTTACTCTTAATTAGCATTATTTTTTTTAAGTTTTTTTATTTTTTTAGAGAGAGAGTACACGGGCGAATGAGCAGAAGTGTAGAGGGAGAGAGTGAGATAATGTTAAGCAGGCTCCATGCCACAGAGCATCAACATGAGGATCGATCTCACAATCATGAGATCATGGCATGAGCTGAAATCAAGAGTCTAATGCTTAGCCAACTGAGTCACCCAGGCACTCCTAGCATTATTTTTCTATAAATCATGGTTAGTATCAACATGTATATGTCATAACAATCAACCTGTTCTGTGAAATTTGAATAATTCAGACACTAATTAAAGTATTTCCTTTATAAAATAATGCATTTTCTACAAATTGTCTGACAGATTCACATTAAGCTAATTGTGTCTGCATTGATCACAGTGTTTTGCAAAAACAAGACAAAATAAAAATGAAAAGAAACCCCAACCAAACAACAACAACAGAACAATTAACTTTGGAAAGAGAGAGAAAGCTAGTTCTTGCATTCAAAAACTAAAACAACTTCATTAGATATCAAGATATTTAAATAAATGTACATTAAAAAATACCAATAAAGATGAGACTAAAAATCTATGGAAGAGAAAAAAATATAGTAGAATACTTTTTTGTACCAATTCATTGTATATTAAAAAAAAAAAAACCTTCATAGCTTATTCTTAAAATAACACTTTTATTTAAGAACGTCAGATTTTATTTTTAGTTTTATTTTTTTTTTACATTTTATTTACTTTTGATAGAGAGAAGCAGAGCACAAGCGGGGGAGGGGCAGAGAGAGAGGAGAGAGAGGGAGACACAGAATCCGAAACAGGCTCCAGGTTCCTAGCTGTCAGCACAGAGCCAGACGTGGAGCTTAAATGAACCCCCAGATCATGATCCTACCCAAACTCGGACGCTCAACCTACTGAGCCACCCAGGCTCCCCTTATTTTTAGTTTTAAGTTAGAAGATACAGAATGTGTTTCCTGCCATTTTTCCATTAATTACTTAATATTTTAAAAAGTTCATTATGCAGGCAATTATTCAATGCATTTTAGATTTTAATAAAATTTTAACTTTTTCTAATGATAATTATGTTATTTACTATTCTCCCTTATTATTCTCATAGTATAGTAAAATTAAATGTAGACTTATAATGGTAGAAAAAATCCATAGTTTCTTTTTTCCAAATGTCACTGTTTTTCTCTTCAAACATTTTGATTAAAATGGCTTTACCACTGAATAGACTGATGCTATCATTATTTGAAGCAGTGAAATGAATTTGATATTTTGACATTACTTACAAACATAAGCTTTCTAGATCTTACATACCATAAGCACACAATGAGGTACACAGTTTGATTGAAGTATAATTAAAATAGATATGTTCCATATTTCTGTCTGGAACGAAGTTCCACATCCTCATAGAGGTTAGTATCTAGAAACTGGCACTAAACAAACATATAAACAGATTGAACAAAAATTTGACAGTGAAAAGAGCTACAGAGAAAAACACTAACAACCAAACCACACAAAAACAACACAACTAAGTAAGATAATAAATAGTGTCTGGTGGGCCAATTTGATTGAGTATTCAGGCAAAACCTTTCTTAGATGGCTAGATTAAACTGAAATTTGAATAACAGGAAAGATGAACACTTAACTTTTACAATTGTACTTATGTTCTCAATTTGAATATCCAAGAGTATTTTATTTAACTCATGCCACTATGAATAAGAAAAGAACAGTATTTCCATTTTGGGTTTGCTAGTTAATATTTCATGCAAATAATACCGTCTGATTACATTTTATATTCAATGTATGTATGGAGAGTTGATCGACTTTTAGTTATTTCCTCATATTTTTGTTTGGCTAATAAAAGAAGTTTTACTTATTTCTTTATATTTCCATTTGGCCAGGGCATTATAACACTGGATAGCCAGGTAATTAATTAACAAAGGCTTTTCTCAGCGTTACATTAGTAAAACTCTAGTAATGATTCATGGATTTCTTCTTCTTTCTTAAAACTTAGCTGTTGGTCTTAAAACTCTGAACACAAAATTGAAAGATTCGTACATATTACCATTATCTTTGAAAAAAAATTTTGACCCAATATTATAAAAACTTGCTTAAGCGTAAAAGAGACTTGGCCAATTTAAGTCTGGCTTCCCTGAATTCAGAAAAACATATCCACCTTGCCTTGGTTTTTTCTTGCTTGCCAGCTCACAAATAGATTGATGGCTGGAAGATAAAAGATTTGTATGTAAAATTTTCCAGATATAACTAAAAAACATAATTTTTACATATTTGCTTGATGTTCATTTTCATATGATTAATATATATTTGCATTTCAAACATAAAAGGGTAAAACTAAAAACAAGATATAAACATGTTGCTGCTGGAGAGGATGTGGAGAAACAGGAACCCTCTTGCACTGTTGGTGGGAATGCAAATTGGTGCAGCCGCTCTGGAAAGCAGTGTGGAGGTTCCTCAGAAAATTAAAAATAGACCTACCCTATGACCCAGCAATAGCACTGCTAGGAATTTATCCAAGGGATACAGGAGTACTGATGCATAGGGGCACCTGTACACCAATGTTTATAGCAGCACTCTCAACAATAGCCAAATTATGGAAAGAGCCTAAATGTCCATCAACTGATGAATGGATAAAGAAATTGTGGTTTATATACACAATGGAATACTATGTGGCAATGAGAAAAAATGAAATATGGCCTTTTGTAGCAACATGGATGGAACTGGAGAGGGTGATGCTAAGTGAAATAAGCCATACAGAGAAAGACAGATACCATATGGTTTCACTCTTATGTGGATCCTGAGGAACATAACAGAAACCCATGGGGGAGGGGAAGGAAAAAAAAAAAAAAAAGAGGTTAGAGTGGGAGAGAGCCAAAGCATAAGAGACTGTTAAAAACTGAGAACAAACTGAGGGTTGATGGGGGGTGGGAGGGAGGGCAGGGTGGGTGATGGGTATTGAGGAGGGCACCTTTTGGGATGAGCACTGGGTGTTGTATGGAAACCAATTTTACAGTAAATTTCATATATTAAATAAAGGGATGAAGAAGAAAAAAAAAAAATAAACATGTTGCTGCAAGGGCACCTGCGTGGCTCAGTCAGTTGAGTGTCCAACTTGGCTTAGATCATGATCTCCGGATTCATGGTTTTGAGCTCCCCATCAGGCTCTGCATTGACAGTGCAGAGCCTGCTTGGGATTCTCTTGCTCTATCTCTCTCTCTGCCTTTCCCCACTTGCACTCTGTCACTCTCAAAATAACTAAATTAAAAAAAAATGATTTTCTGTAATTTATTCATGTAAATTGCATGAATTTTGTGACTGTAATGTTCAGTATATAATTTTTCATATTAATTTACAAGTACATTTAACAAAACAATTGCACGTTTAAATTTTATTCATTTTTATTTTTTTTTTATTTTATTTTATTTTATTTTATTTTATTTTATTTTATTTTATTAGAGAGACAGGGAGCAGGGAAAGGGACAGAGGGAGAGAGATAGAGAAGGGGGAGAGAATCTCAAGTAGGCTCCACGCTAAGCATGGAGCTCTAAGTGAGGCTCAATCACATGATCCTAGAATCATGACCTGAGCAGAAATCAAGAGTTGGATGCTCAACTGACTTCATCCCCCAGGTACCCCACACATTTACTATTAAGGAATACAGCTTCTAGATTTCATTATCCTTTCATGTGTCATATGAAAAGCTAAAAGATAAGTGTTCAGATTTATGACAAAATTTATTCAATTATAATCTATATTCAATTAGTTTGACATATAAAAATCAAAATCATATAATTAAAACTCTTCAGGGAATTCATATTGATAAAATGCTTCTTTTATGGATTTCTAAATACTCAGTTGAAATTATATTAGAATATTTAAAAAATATGACACAGCAACAAGCTGAGTATAGAGGACTTTGAGTATTCATAAGGAGAGGGATGGGGCTCTATCTCAGAAGTTTAATGCATAATCAAAATTATTTTTAATAGTTGTCTCAATAAAATATAAATATCTCAGCCTTCATTTTTGGAAAGATGTTAAATCTTTAAGGAAAATACAACTTACTCTTCTCTATTAAACAATGAATAAATAAACCATGCCATGCATGTTGTATTTTGGAATGCTTAGACATTTTAACACAAATTAAACTTTAAACCAAGCCACATGCTGATAGGAACCTTGTGCTGGATTTTAGGAAATTATTAAACATACAGTAAGCTTTTACACAGTTTATATTGAAGAATATATTTCATTTACTTTTACTTGATAATAACTACTCTGATTAACTTAGTTACAAATGAGAATAGAAAAAAAAATTGCTTTGCTGGTAATCTGGATAAGGCATGGAGAATATTGAGAAACGGTGGAACAACAGTTAACTCAGTGTTGACAACATTAAAGATTTAGCATTCTGTGTTCTTTTCTTTCAGAATAACAGTAAAAGATAGAGGTGGTGCCAAGGAGAGATGCAGTCACCTAGGAACGGATGTAATAGAGCTAGTGAGATCTCTACGGGGAATTGGCTCATAAAACTGGCAAAACTGGTGACTTACATTTTCTGAGATATCCTTCCACTGATAAAACGCAACTGGTAGATTCATAGTAGGCATCATGTTGAATGAGATATCTTGAAACTTATAAATTTATTCATAAGTTTGATGGACTCTGAGACATTGAAATTTGGTTGTCTATTTTGTTATTATTTGACTATAAAATAATTTAAATTTATAACGTGAGTCCTTGCTCATGACATATTACAGAAATATTAGTCATGATACCTACTTAAAATTTGTAGAGTGAAGGCTCTAGGAACACTATTGTGGAAGGGGATGATGCAAATGAGAAAAAAAATGATGATAGAAGCAACAAAAATGAACTTGGATGGAAGGAAAATTTTTAATTTTATTTAATATTGAAGTGTAATTGATGTACGATATTATATTCATTTCAGATATACGATATGCTGATTCAATATTTATGTACATAATGAAGCAATCACCACGATAAATCTAGCTACCATCTGTCACCATATAAAGTTGTTGCAATATTTTTAATTAGATTCCCTATGGTGTATATTGCATTTTCATATTTTATTCATTTTATAACTAAATTTATACCTCTTAATACCCTTCCCCTATTTTACCTACTCTCTCCTCTGCCCCATTCCCCTCTGGCAACCATTTCTTTGTTCTCTACATCTATGCATCTGTTTCTGTTTTGTTCTGTTTGTTCATTTTTATTGTTTTTAGATTCCATAAGTGAAACCATATAGTATTTGTCTTTATCTGACTTTCTTTTTTCTTTTTAGCATAATACAATCTATGGAACTTTTCAATCCATAGGGAGTATCTTAGTCTGAGAAGCAGAAGGCAGATTTAATGGACTATAGGACCAATTGGAGAAAATAAATATCTTACAGGGTAAGTATTGTCTTTAAGAAGTAAAGGTCATGAGGACATAATTGCTAATAGTCTTATCAATTGTATACGTTTTAAAATGAATAAGAATATTATTTTTTCTCTTTTTTGTCTTCTAATTATATGTGGAAAAATTCCTATATCCATTAATTTCCATGTTTATTAATAGATGCAGAACTATTTTAGCATTAGATTGATAAAATAAGAATCTAATAACTTTATTATAGATATTTAATGTTAGAATTTTATTAATATGTATGACTTGATATTTTATTAATATTAATAGGACATTATATGGTTTTTAAAAATCTGTAAAACAATCAAAATATCTTCATCATATATCTTCTCTTTTACCTTGGCAAAATTCACCTTTGGCAAAAAATCTTTCAATTTTGACTCTTTAAAATTTACATGGTTAATTATATATCAATATTTGAAATATGCATAATTCTATTTTCAAGGTATAACACAATCCAATTAATAGAGTAAATGCTATTAAAACTGAATATTCATAAAACTTATTAAGTGTCACAATCTACAATACCTTTCCCCACTTTCTATGAGACCAGGGTAGCTCTCTATTAAAACATGTATCTTTATTAAATGTGCTAATTTTCATGAAAGTACTGTGGCTGTACCATCTGCCTATGTGGCTTTCAAAGCACACGAGATTTACCTTAAAAATAAAGGGATTGAAACTGATTGCTTTAGAGATTTGTTTAGATTTACAGAATGGTATGAGCATGGACTCTGGAACCAAAATACCTGGAATTGAATCAATCTCCAGTGCTTAATTTAGTACCTGTGTGCCCTAGATAGAGAGTAAAAAACTAAGGGATGATAGCAATTCTGTCTTAAGAGTCCAGTGTGTTTGTAAGGCATTTGAACTATGTTCTAATTGGGATATGGTGCCATGTAGCTTCTTAATGGCTTAGCCAATATTTCTAATCAATCACAAGGCTTATTCTCTGCATCTAAATACAAGTGGTAGGCAAAATAGGGAAAGTTTTCACTTATTTGTCTGTTATTGTTGATTATTAGTTGCTGTCTAGATCCTTTTAGAACCTTTAGAAAGGTTTCAAAACTGCTCACAAATCAGACAAATCAAGTGCTTCTTTTATGAAATGTAAGAATACATTCTATTACAGACAAATATTCTAACATGGTGGCCTGCATTATCTAATCATCTTTGATGCTTTTTAAATGAGGACAAACTATCATTGATCTCATTTAAACCAAATTCATGATCTACACATAGTAGATCAAAAAAGTAGCAAATCACATATGCAGTACATTGGCCTCTTTTTATTTTAAAGATACAAGTGGTTTATAACAGCATTAAAGTGAAGCCAAAATGCAAATTTATACAGGTTTATTTGCCTACACATCACACAGGCAGTAAATCCCCACTGTCTTTTCATCCCGAGTCCTATTTCAGCATCATTATCACTGACACGGTAGTGTTAAGTAAGGCACTGTTAGCTTTTAGGAACACATTTATGGGCTGCTAATCAATTATTTACAATCCTGGAGAAAACAAAGAGACTTGTTTAAATGCACGCAATATTTATAGAAGCTTTAGCTATCACTGCTTCTTAAAGAATTCAAGAAGAAGAATATGTTTTAAAACCAAGTTAAAACTTGCCCTTCTATATAGGGAGGATCTTGATTTTTCTGGAAATTTGTTTTTAAAAAGAAGCTAAATGTTACTATTTAGAAGTTAATTAACTCAGGTAACAATAACTTTTACTCCATAAATTAATAGCATTCATTTATAGTCTGGAAGTATCCTTTTTCACATTTTTTAGGCTTAACTTTCATTAGCTGAACCAACCATATAAGCAAAAGAATTGCATTTTTTCACATATACTAATATTTTCTGAACCTAACCTAAATTAGCAATCTGACTTCTCAAAAAATAACGTATATATTGACTCCACAATTATCTAAGCAAAATAAGGGTTGTATGAAAGACATTTTTAATATTGTATTTTAAAAGAGGAAAATTGGGAAATAGCATATATACTGTTTCTATTCCTTATGTTGAAGGTTATGAGTGAGGGTTCAAAAGTCATACATATGATTTTAAATTCTAATATTCTTGTATCTTTTCAATTGATTTTGAGCAATTTGTTTTAAAATTTGTGAGTTTTGCTTTTCTTGCTCCGCACATGGAATAATTATAGAATCCAACTTGCAGAATCATTTGTGGACATGTATGAAAATCTGTGTAGAGCAAACACTCTGCACAGTGGCCATCACAAATGAAAATAATGTAAATGTTTATAATACAATTAAGGATACTACCTTTTTAAACCTTTTTATTATAAAAAATGCAAATATATACAAAAGTATATACATTTTTAAAACTGCATGATAAAAATTAGAATCAATGAGGGACATTAACAAATGTGCATATTTTTAAATTATATGGCAAATATCAATATAAGAAAAATGAGAAACTAGATGAAACAATGTATATCAGAGATAAAAAATCTAATAATTCACATATATAAAAGACATGTAAAAATTGAAAATACATGTAGTAGCCATAAAGAAAAAATAGACTAGAAATATAAACAAAATGTATGGATTTTTAACCATATGAAAAAATTCTAAGACCCTTTAAAAATGAGAGAAATAAAAATTAAAATTAACATAAATTAAGATAACATTTCTCACCCATCTGATTAGCAATTTTTTTTAAGAGATTGAGAGCAGGGGAGAGGTGCAGAGAGAGAGAGAATCTCAAGCAAGCTCCACACTCAGTGTGGAGCCTGAAGCTGGGCTTGATCCCACACCTTGGGATCATGATCTGAGCCGGAATCAAGACTCGTAAACTCAACCAACTGAGTCACCCAGGCATCCTGGAAAAAATTTTAAAAGTTTGAAAGTGTTCTTATTTGACAAAATGATGGACAATTCTCACATGATAATAAAAATTTATATAATCTCTGTAAAGGAGAATTTGACAATAACTAAATACGCACATCTTCTTCCTATTTGGCTCAACAATTTTATTCCATGAATTTGTTGCAAAGATCCACAAGGAAAAGGTGCCTGGTAATAGCAAAAGCCTGAAAGCGGAGCAGATGACCATCAATAGGAGACTGACTGAATAAACAATGGTGCATTAAAAAAATAGAATACTGTAAACTATAACAAAAAGAATACGGTAAGAGTAGTGCTAGGTAATACGATGGCATGATCTTCATAGCAAATGACTAATCAAAAACAGCAAAGTGGATAAAAGTGTTTACATTTAACACTATGAGAGAGATGTTCATATAAACATGTATACGTACATATGCATGTTTTTATATATACTATATATGATATACTTCATAATTATATCAACATATTGAGTATTATGATTGATGCAATATGATTTCATCATATTCAAATTAGAGACAAAACCATAATTTAAAAGAAACGATTATCTAATAAGAGAGAAAGAGTAGGGTAGAAGGGGCAGAGAGAAAGCAATACATCTTTGGATTATTATTCAATACATTTAAAAATAAAAAAATTTTAGGGGTGCCTGGGTGGCTCAGTCAGTTAAGTGTCCGACTTCAGCTCAGGTCATGATCTCATGGGTCATGAGTTTGAGTCCCAAGTTGGGTTCTGTGCTGCCAGCTCGCAGCTTGGAGCCTGCTTTGGATTTTGTGTTTCCCTCTTTCTCTGCCCTTCCCCCACTCATGCTCTGACACTCTCTCTCAAAAATAAATAAACATATCAAAAAAATAAAAAAAATTGTTTATAGATTAAATAATGTCCTGCAGGTAATAAAACATTTTAATTTTAATTTAGAGGCCTTAAAGACATATATATATATATATATATATATATATATGCATACATATATACATATGTATATGTATACATATGTATATATGTATGCATATATATGTAGTAAAACACATTAGAACAAGATACAGTGAAAACATATTTTCACTCTATATTACTGTGCTTGTCTTATAATTTTTGTCCCATGAAGGCTAGAAATACATGGAAATTGATCGTTTTTCTAAATGTGTGACAACAGAAAAGATCGTTATCAAGTTACTTGATGGTGTTGATGATAATAAAATGTCAAAGAAATTATGTGAAGTGAAACTAATTGTGAATATTGCCAGGTGTCCAATTATACGTATTTGTTTTAGAATGAAAAGTCTAAAACACAAGTTTACTACATTTTGCTCTTAGACTAGGTTAGACGGCTTTCAATTAATCCTGGTAGCAATAATCTAAATCTGACACTAGAGATGGTATGCAAATATCCTTTATACATAGGGTGGTGTTTATCATAATCCAAATTAGGAAATATTTGTCTTTCCAATGGAAAATTAGAATGAATTCTGTCTCAAATAATCCACAACATATTTCCACTGGGCTGTATGTAAGCTAATTATTTCAATTATGCTTAAATTATTTGTGGAGAAGGCAAACAGAAAAAAAATGATGTATACAAATCTGACTGTAATAACAACCATGTAGCTACTTTGCTTTTTAAAAAGTATATTATTATAGGGGCGTCTGGGTGGCTTAGTCGGTTGAGCATCCGACTTCAGCTCAGGTCATGATCTCACAGTCTGTGAGTTCGAGCCCCACGTCAGACCCTGTGCTGACAGCCCTGAGCCTCGAGCCTGCTTCAGATTCTGTGTCCCCCTCTCTCTCTGCCCCTCCCCCGCTCATGCTCTGTCTCTCTCTCTTTCTCTGTCAAAAATAAATAAACATTAAAAAAAATTAAAAATAAAAGTATGTTATTATTATTATTTTTTTTAAATTTTGAGAGAAGGCGTAAGGAAGAGGCATAGAGAGAGGGAGAGAATCCCAAGCAGGTTCCTTGCTGTCAACACTGAGCCCAAGGTGGGGCTCTATCTCATGAGATCATGACCTGAGCCAATATTAAGAGTTAGATGCTTAACCGAATGAGCCGCCCATGCACCCCTATGCAAGCAATTTAATCAATAAATTTTAAGAAAGATTTACTGAGTTGGACACAAACTTACATAATGTTCAATAGGACAGTAAGCCACAATGTATTTGGCTCCATGTTTCAGTATTATTCCAATCTCTACCAGACAAAAATCTATAAGTTAATCTCTGAGAGTTTTAAATTGCCTATTTAATAAAATGTCATGCTCAGAACTGTACTGGGCAATAATTTCTTATGCCTTTTTTTTTTAAGAGTTTGGATAATTTTGCTAACATTAGACTAAACATGCCTTAAAACTTAAAGGGTCTCACTTCAATCCTACTTTAGCTAACTTTCCTATGTCTTCAACTTGCATCACTTAAAGTCTGAAATCATAAAAATTTAACCCATATGTCATCCACTTTTTCTTGTTATTTTTTTCCTTATTCCCACCACATATAACTTAAACTTTGTAGAGACAAACATATTGTTTGCAATCAGTATATAGACCAGCTCCTGACTCTACTTTCTTCCAAACTCCCCTAAAATTGTGGGTTACCTCATTTTTAACCATTTTCTTGAGGTATGATTGATATGCAGAAAACTGTACATATTTCATATATATAACTTAATGAGTTTGGGTATAATTATACACCCATGAAACTGTCACTACCATCAAAGGCATAAACATATCTATCAACTTTCAAAGTATCTTTCTTTTTTTATGTTTTATTTTTTTATTTTTTTCAATATATGAAATTTATTGTCAAATTGGTTTCCATACAACACCCAGTGCTCATCCCAAAAGGTGCCCTCCTCAATATCCATCACCCACCCCCCATCAACCCTCAGTTTGTTCTCAGTTTTTAAGAGTCTCTTATGCTTTGGCTCTCTCAAAGTATCTTTCAACCCTTTAATTATTATTATATATTTACATATATATTTTTTCATGTATGTGGTAAAAATACAACCTAAAATCTATCATCTATAATATATTTTATATTTTATCTATTATATGTCATATATCATATATTTTTTTAATTAACCTTTTATTTATTTTTGAGAGATAGAGTATGAGCAGGAGAGAAGCAGAGACAGAGGGAGACACAGAGTCCGAAGCAGGTTCCAGGCTCTGAGCTGTCAACAAAAAGCCTGATACAGGGCTCAAACCCACGAACTGTGAGATAAACACCAAGCTGAAATTCAAAACTTAGCCAACTGCGCCACTCAGGTGCCCCCATATATCATGTATTTTAAGTTTAACGATATGGTTAACTGTAAGCTGTACTGAATAGCAGACCTCCAGAACTTGTTTATCTTGCATAACTGAAACTTTGTACCCTTTAAGCATCACCTCCAATTGTCTCCTACTCTCCAGATCTTAGAAATCACCCTTCTACTCTCTGCTTTTATAAGTTTGACTATTTTAGATTCCACATATTAGTAATATTATATTAGTAAAATTAATATATACAATTATTTATTTTTCTTTCTCTAACTTATTTTCTTAAATAATACTTTCCAGGTACATTAATGTTGCCCCAAATGGTAGGATTTACTTCTTTTTAGGACTGAATAATATTTTATTGCATGTATATATCACATTTTTTTATCCATTTATCTATCAATGAGCATTTAGGGTGTTTCCCTGTCATGGCTGTTATTAATGCTATAATAAATATGTGGATGCAGATATCTCTTTAAGGTCCTGATTTTATTTCCTTTAGGTATACACCCAGAAGTTGTATTTCTAGATCAGATAGTAATTCTATTCTTAATTTTTTGAGAAACATCTATACTGTTTTCCGTAACGATTGTGCCAATTTATGTTTGCACCAACAATGTACAAGTGTTCTTTTCTCCACATCATCTCTAACCCTTATTATCTTTTGCTTTTTTTTAATAGTAGCCATCCTAACAAGTATGAGATGATATCTCATTGTTTTAATTTATGTTTCTTTGATGATTACTAATATTGAGTGCTTTTTCATATACTTATTTGACATTAGTATGTCTTCTTTGGAGAAATGTCTATTCGAATCCTTTGCCCACAGTAATTAGATTATTATTATTGAGTTGTATGGGTTCCTTATATATTTTGGATATTAACTCCTTAAAAGATATACGGTTTGCAAATCTTTTCTCCTATTCCATAGATTTCCTTTTTATATTGCTGATTGTTTCTTTTGCTGTGCAGAAGCTTTTTTGCTTAATGTAATCCCACTTTTTTATTTTTGCTTATTTTTTGCCTATGTTTTGGTGTCATATACAAAAACTCATTGTCCAAACCAATGTCAAGATTTCCTCTGTGATTTACTCTACCAGTTTTATGGGTTTGGGTCTTACAATTAAGTAGTCGATTCATTTTGAGCTAATTTTTGCATTTGATGCATCTCTCTGATTTATTTTTTCCTTTCCTTTCCTTTCCTTTCCTTTCCTTTCCTTTCCTTTCCTTTCCCTTTCCGTTTGTCTTTCTTTCTTTCTTTCTTTCTTTCTTTCTTTCTTTCTTTCTTTCTTTCTTGTGTATATCCATTTTCCCAACACTTTTTATTTAAAAGACTACTTTTTCCCTGTTGTTTATTCTTGGCACCATTGTCAAAAAAGAATAAACCATAGTTTGAACTATGAGTTTATTTCTAGGAGCTTTATTCTTTTCCATTGGTCTATATCTGTTTTTATGTCAGTACTATACTCTTCTGATTACTGTAGTTTTATAATGTAATTTGAAATCAGGAAATGTCATGCCACCGGCCTTGTCCTTCCTATTGAATATTGCTCTGGCTATTTGAGGTCTTGTGGTTTTATATGAATTTTAGGATTGTTTTTCTATTTCTGTGAAAAAAAATGCCATTGGAAGTTTGATAGGGATTCCATTGAACCTGGAGGTCACTTTGAGTAGTATAAACATTTTAACAATATTAACTCTTCTATTGCATGAACACGGATATATTTCCTTTTTTTCTGTGTCTAATTTCTTTCATTAATGTCTTATAGTTTTCTACATAGAGATCTTTCACTGTCTTAGTGGGGACCCATATACAGTGTACTAAATCCTGAAGAATCTGGCCCAGCTGTCCAAACACTTATTTTCTATTGGGGTGGAATGAATTGGTGGTATGACTATATACTAGTCATTTTCCACTGACTTGAAGAGCCAAAGCTGTCTACAAATGGGTGAGGGTGGGGGGGGAACCATGAATAGGGTGAGGTTAATAAGCAAAGTGTGAAACATATTTAATGAGCTGTCAGTAATCTATTTTTACATCATCTTGTTTCCATTTTTCAACTTTCTAGATTAAAATTATTATTTATCAGTGTTGATCAAAGGCAATCTTTAAAAACATTGATGTTTCCTTTGACAGATGTCTACAATTCTCTTTTTGAAATTTCTTTGAAAACATATTGTTCAGGTGTTTGTTTACTTTGTCAAAATGCACTTGTATCATCTACTTATTTATTGTAGTAGAATGTCTTCTATGCCTAATCTTGTTCTATCTCAGAAAACTATTAATTAAAATTCCAAATTGATTAACATTAAAGTAAAAATTAAGACTATTTCATACTATGCTCTGCATTTTGATAGACACTTAGATCCTTCATCCAACCTATCAACTACTATTGTAAGATATAACTCTTTTTATAAAGTTTTAGATCTTTCAAGCATAAAACTGACAAGGCAGAAATTGGATGAAAAAGTTATTAATAAACACATTTCTTAAATACTATGCCAGAAATATAAATAATTAAAAATACATGTTCAAAATATTCTTATGAATACATATTTCTCAGGAGAAAGTGAATCAGAGATACAGTCTTCTTTCTCAGAGTAAGTAAGGTACCTCTTGTTATATTATTTGTGTTCAAAGGGAAAACACTAAAATATTTTCCTTTTATGGGCACCTGGGTGGCTCAGTCAGTTGAGCGTCTGACTTCAGCTCAGGTCATGATTTCTCAGATCATAAGTTGGATCCCCGCGTGGGCCATTTTGCTGACAGCTTGGAGCCTGGAGCGTGCTTTGGATCTGTGTCTCCCTCTATCTCTGCCCCTCCCCAGTTTGCTCTCTCTCTTTCTCTCTCAAAAATAAATTTAAAGAAACATTAAACTTTTTTTAAAAATTCCTTTTAAATGGAGCATGGTAAAAGTGCTATAAAACTAATTGATATTTAATAGTAGACCAAGTTGAAAGAAATTGCATTCTAAAAATTGTAAGGCTACTATTTAAGTGTACTGAATTGAATTATCTTAAAAATTTGCTTTAATTTTACTGTTATTTTCTTCTGTGTTTAGGATTAATGTAGGGTTATTTTCTTATGATTTGAATGCGCCATTAGAATTTATGGTTTTATTAATGTCACTAACAAGCTCTGGTTACAACAGAACTAACATTTTATGACAGACTGATGACTGTACCTTAACTAGGAAAAACTGCCATACGATATGAATACACCAAGATATCAAATCTTATTAAGATATTCATATTTTGGAACTTCACATATTAAACATTACATTTACAAACATTACATAAACATTCTTTTGAAAGTCTTACTATAATTTAATTGTCACTAAAACAAGAAACATCTGGGAAAAGTATAAAATTTTGTGATAGATCTTATGCTCAGCTTAGAAGCCACCAAGCACACTAACATTGAACCAGAAATTGTCTATATATTTACATAGCTATAACACGGCCACTGTGATAGATGGTGAGCATTTGACATTTCAAATGTTCGCACTCTCACCGGACATTATTGTCACATACAATAGTTGAAAAGATGGGAGATGAGAAAGTTCAGAAAGCAGTAAGAACAGAATCAATCTAAAATCTTATAATGTGTGCACTGCCTTTACTCTTAAAAAAAAATTAATCGACTTTTCTTTGAAAAATAGGAGATATCTTCAAGGTTGGTAAAGTTTGAATTATAGATGTCCTGTGAAATAAAAAAATAATAAGAATTGAAAACCAACTTCAACTTAAAAGGTCAAAAGTTCTAGATGTTTTTCCAGTTCTGTATCTTATTTAATTTTAGTACTACAAATCTCCATCTATGCTTAAATGATTTAATTTAAAGGAAGTCATGATAATTGAATAAATAATCATCATTTTCTATATAAAACAATGATGTTAGACTTATTTTAATAATATCCAATTGAAATTTCAATGCCAGTAGGCAATATTTAAAAATAATTTTATTTAATTTTAGCCACTCTGACACATATAAGGTGATACCTATTGTGGTTTTGACTTGTGTTTCCCTGATGATTAGTATGTTGAGCATCTTTTCTTGTGTCTATTGACCAACTGTATGTATTCTTAAGAAAAAATAATTATTCAGGCCCTCTGACTATTTTTAAATTGGATTATTTGTGTTGTTAGTGTGAGTTGTTCAAGTTCTTTATATATTTTGGATATTAACTTCTTATTAGATAAATCCTTTGCAAATGCCTTCTCCCATTAAGAAGGTTGTCTTTTCGTTTTGTTGATAAAGAGGATGTGGATAAAAAGGAACCCTCCTGCATGTTGGTGGGAATATAAATTGGTACAACTACTGTGGAAAACAGTATGGAGTTTCCTCAAAAAAGTTATAAATATAAATACCACATGATTTGATAATTCCACTATTGGGTATTTACCCAAAGAAAATGAAAACATTAATTTGAAAACATATATATGCACCACTATGTTTATTGCAGCATTATTTACAATAGACAGATATGGAAGTAACTTAAGTGGCCATCTATAGATGAATGGATAAAGAAGTTTTGGCATACATACAGTTGAATATTAGTCAGAAAAAATAATGAGATCTTGCCATTTTTGACCTATATGGATGTACATACAGAATATAAGGCTAAGTGACATAAGTCAGACAGAAAGACACATTATACGATTACACTCATATATGGAATCTAAAAACAAAAACAAAACAAATAAACAAACAAACAAGAAGCAGAATCAGACATATAAGTGCAAAGAACAAACTGATGGTTGCCAGAATGGAAGGGTTGGTGGGATGGGCAAAATGGATGAAGGGAAATGAGAGATACAGGCTTCTGGTTATGGAATGAATGTATCATGGGAATAAAAGTCACAGCACAGGGAATACAGTCAATGATATTGTAATAGCATTGTATGGTGACAGATGATATAGCTATACTTCTGGTGAGCATAGTATAACATATAGAAAAGTTGAATCACTATGTAGTAAGGCTGAAACCTTGCACACAATGTAATCGTGTGTCAACTGTACTTAAGTTTTTAAAAATAATAAAATAAACTTATTTGTATCAATAATACTAATATACAGCATTCACGTGGCTTGTTTGATTTATTATTATTTTTTACTTTGAGATTGTCTGTATAAAATAAGCATCATCTGTTATATTTATAGCATTAAATCCCTGTATCTAAAAAATTCTATGTTATGCTTTGGGAATACAAAAGTGTAGAGCTAAACATCAATTATATGCAAAATATATTCATACCCATCCAAAATTTACACAAAATATTACTTTTTTGCCATTTCAGATTACTTATTTTTTCTATATAATAGATTAATTTAAATATAAATTTATTCAAAATGTTTGAAGACCCAAAATGCAGGTCCTGACCTGCATCCTGACTGGTGGTGCACATAACGACATCCTGACTGGTGGTGCACAAAATAGGGACAGAGATTATCTGTTTTAATCATTTCCTGGTAGACTATAACTACCACTGATTAAGTATGATCATTGTCTTTCGCAATTATAACAACTTTGTTCTTTGCTCTAAACTCAAGGAAGATAAACCTACATCCCCCCCAAAAAATATATATGGCAGAAATGGTTCTTTAAGCCATAGTCTAGAGAAACTACTTGATAAAATTAAAATTCTGGAATAGTTTGTTCGTACATAACCTGGAATTTCAGATTGTACTAAGAGCAAAGACTTTTGAAGAACTGTAATCCAGGCAATACAAGTTCAGAAAAGTTAACTCATTTTATACAGTTTCCAACTGTGTAAAGGTTCCAATAAAACTTCAAGTGAAATTACATATGAAGCATCAGCATTGACCACCTAATTTAACCACAATTATTTTTTTCTACATATAAGCAAAATAGATATGTGAATATAAAATGGGTCTATTTCAGTTTAATTGCCATTTCTATGCCACAACATATAAAACGTATAAAATTCCCATGTGGAAATATATTGTTGCAGAACAGCATATACAAAGGTATTAAGACACCAAATTTGCCTAAAAATCAAGAGATAATAGACCTATAAATGACAGCATTACATTTCTTGATATAGTCTACCAAAAGTATCCAAAAAACTTAAGAATTAGGGTATGATCTATGCTACCAGAGAACCAAGTGTGTATTGTCTTTAGCGACTTCTAGATTACCAAGATGCTATCAAGAAGCTTGATAATTATTATATGTAAAATATATAGGGATTATGAAACTAGAGGTAGGAACATGGACACTTGAGTTTTTTTAATTAATTAATTAATTAATTTTTTTTTGGAGAGAGACAGAGCATGAGCGGGGGAGGGGCAGAGTGAGAGGGAGACCAGAGTCTGAAGCAGGTTCCAGGCTCTGAGCTGTCAGCACAGAGCCAAATGCAGGGCTCGAAGTCATGAACTGGGAGATCATGACCTGAGCTGATGAGTTGGACACTCCACTGACTGAGCCACCGAGGTCCTCTGGACACTTATTGTTTGAATCCTATGTTCCATGCACATTTTCCAAGTACTTAATTTAAAAAAATCTTCAATTTAGTATTAGTAATTTTATGAGGCATGATTTTTCTCTGACCCTAACTTATGCATGGTACAACAGATTGAAATTCCTCAATTTATTTCTCTTTGATTTATTTATAATGCTTAAAATTTGCCAAAAAAAAAAAAAAAAGAGTGGAGTCTCATTATCCCAACCCCTGATCTATATCACTGCTGTCAGATTCACCGTCTTTGGGTATATGCTGAGGGTAGAAGTTTGATGTTCAAAATGTTTAACTGATTTTTTAAATGTTTATTTATTTTTAAGAGAGAGAGAGAGAGAGACAGAGTGTGTGTGGCGGGGGGCAAAGAGGGAAGGAGACACAGAAAGTGAAGCAGGCTCCAGGCTCTGAGCTGTCAGCACAGAGCTGGATGCGGGTCTCAAACTCAGGAACCGGGAGATCATGACCTAAGCCCAAGTCTAACGCTTAACTGATTGAGCCCCTCCAGTAGCCCCTAACTGAATATTTATTAGGAACAAAATGTGAAAGATTTTGTTGGACTTAGATGGGACTGGAGCTGGGTTCTGCAGCTATTTCTGAAAAGCAGATAGTATGTCTTCCATCTATGTCACTGGTGTGAAACTTAAAGCACTAAACTTCCTAGGATCCACTGTTAATAGGATGCTTTTTGCATTTGCTCTCATAAAAAATTATTATCTTCAAAAAATATAACCCAAGGTGTTCCTGCTTTTATACTCAACCATTTTAAGATTTTTATAAGTGCTTGTTTTCTCTGAGAGGGGAAAAGGCTCTGATCAGATAAAGAAGACAATTCCAGCTGCCACTGAAGATAACCTTATGCATTAGGTGGACCATTATCTGATTTTGATGCAGCATGGACAGTCTACTGGCAACAAACTGAGAATAAAGTTGAGCCAAAGTTCCCTTTTTCTTTTCAAAACTTTTTTTGATGACATATTTGTTTTTTTCTGATTCAAAGAACAAGGTAATTTACTCAGGATTATATTTTTAAATCCAAACCATATATTACTGCTAGTAGACATTTTGTCAGACTTAAGCTTCTTATAGTTTCCTCTTTCAGCTACGAACTACAAATCAATATCCCTTATGCATATAGATGCAAATATTCTCTGCAGAACAATAGCAAACAAAATTCAGCAGCATATTAAAAGGATTATAGGCCATGACCAAGTGAGATTTTCCTTAGGGATGCAATAATGCAAGGGTGTTTCAATGTAAGAAAATCAGTCAATGGAAATACACCAAATTAATAGAACAAAGGAAAAACAAAAACAGGATATCTCAATTGATGCAGAAAAGACCTTTGACAATATCCAACACCCTTTGATTAAAAAGTAAAATTGGGGCGCCAGGGTGGTTCAGTCCCTTAAGCGTCCCACTCTTGATTTCAGCTCAGGTCGTGATCTCTCAGTTGAGATCACAAACCGATCTCTCAGTTTGTGAGAATGAGCCTTGCCTTGGGCTCTGTACTGTTAGCTGACTGGGATTCTCAGTCTCTCTCTCTCTCTCTCTCTCTCTCTCTCTCTCTCTGTCTCTCTCTGTCTCTCTCTCTGCCCCTTCCCCAATCTCTCTCTCTTTCTCAAAAAAATAAACCTAAAAAAAATGAAACAAAATAAAATTATAAAACTGTGAATACAAAGTTCTTCCACAACATGGTAAATGACATTTATGAAAAACCAATACTAACACCATGCTTATTGATGAAAAACTTTTCCCCCCAAATCAGGAATAAGATGGGATGCTCACTAGCACTACTTCCATTCAACCAATATTTTATTGGCATTTCTAGCTCATACAATTAAGCAAGAGAAAAAATATCCAAATTTGGAAGGAAGAAGTAAAACTGTAGCTGTTTGCTGATAAGTTCATATGTACATAAAATCATAGATTGATAGATTTTTGTAGGTCTATATTTGTTTGCTGATAAGTTCATATATATATATATATATATATATATATATATATATAACTCTATCCACATATATATATATATGCTGAATTTTGTGTGTGTGTATATATATATATATATAAAACCCCTGAGAATTTACAAAAATCTACCAGACTGAAAACCAGGCTGAAAAAAAAAATCATAAAAATTATAGGGCACAAGGTCAAACACAAAATTCAGTTATGTTTCTGTATATCATCAATAAACAATCTGAACAGAAAGTTAAGAAGACAGTTCTATTTACTATAGTACACAAAAGAATAAAATACCTAGAAATAAATTTTACCAAGGAGACTTGTGTGTTGAAAATTACAAAATATTGTAAAAAGAAATTAAAGAAGACCTAAAGAAACTTATTACATGTTCATGGGTTGGATACCTAATATTATTATGATAAAAATACTACTCTAAGCCATCCATAGATTTAAGGCAATTCCTATTAAAGTTCCTATCAAATACCTATCAAAATTGGCAGAAATAGAAAAGCTAATCTATAAGTTAGCATCAAATTGAAAGGGGTCACAAATAATCTCTTTCTTGAGAAAAAACAAAGTTGGAGGTCTCACATTTCCAAATCTCAAAAGTTACTACAAAGCTACAGTAATCAAAATGGTGTAGTATTGGTATATGAATAGGCATATACAAACATATTAAATTGAATGAAGAACACATAAATAAGTTCATACATATATGGTCAACTGATTTTCAACACAGGTGCCAAGATTCATTAATGAGGGAAGAAGTCTCTGCAACAAATAGTGCTTGAACTACTGGAATGCACATACAAATACTTGTTAACCCCTTACCTCACACTATCAACTCAAAATAGACAAATAATATAAATATAAGTGCTAAAAACATAAAATTCTTAGAAAACATAGTACCTGGGGTGCCTGGGTGACTCAGTCAGTTGAGCTTCTGACTCTGGATTTTGGCTCAGGTCAGGATCTCACGGTTGTGATATCAAGCCTCATGTCAGGCTCTGTCCTGGGCATGGACCTGCTTGAGATTCTCTCTCTCCCACTCTCTCTCTCTCTCTCTCAACCCCTCCCCTGTTCATGCTCTCACTCTCTCTCTATCAAAAAGAAAAAAAATAGAAAATGATAGTCATGAGTTATAGGTTCAGAATTAAAAGTATTTTTTTCATAATTCAGGAATGAAGACACATATATGTGAAAATTCAAATCATTTCTCTTGAATACTGATTCAAAAATGGTGGAATGGTAACCTATTAAAATATTTAAAGTTTTTACCTTTGCTAATGTAGCAGTTGTCTGATCTTCTATGGCTTTGTTCTATGATTGAAATTTTCATATTCATGACTTATTTATAAGTAAATTCTCTTCAGTAAAGTTTTATTTATTTATTTATTTATTTAAATGTTTATTTACTTTTGAGAGAGAGAGAGTGTGTGTGTGAGTGGGATCCAGGCAGAGAGAGAGGGGTCAGAGGATCTGAAACAGGCTCTGCTCTGACAGCCGAGAACCCAATGTGGGCCTTGAACTCATGATAAATATCATGACCTCAGCTGAAGTCAGATACCCAACAGACTGAACCACTCAGGAGCCCTGACTTCAGTAAAGTTTTAACCTTAAATATATTTTAATAGCATATTAGTTTGCTCAGACTGTTGAACACAAACTTATCCACAGGCATAACCCCAGACTCGGTGGCTTAAAAAACAGAAATTTATTTCTCATAGTCTGGAGGCTGCAAGTCTAAGATCACAGTGTGGCAAGGTAGGTTCCATTCTGAGGCCAGTTCTTTCTTGCTGTGTGCACATTTGATCTCTTCTTTTTGAGTACAGGGGGCAGAGAGGAATTCTCTGGTGTCTCTTCTATGGGCACTAGTTCCATAGGATAAGGGCTCAACACTTAGAACCTCACTTAGCCTCAATTACTTCATTGTATGTCGTATCTCCAAATACAGTCATACTGGGAATAAGACTTCCATAAATTTGAGAGGGGACACAATGCCATCCATAGCATATAGATACCTGTTCCTACATAAAAATTCTTTCACAGCTCGTTTCAATTAGAACACGATGGGTTAAATATTAATTAATTTCAGGTCTAAGAGAGTAACATTTACACTTTATTTCAGATTTACACAATTTGAAATTATACTAAATCTCCATATAACTTCCATTTTTCAAAATATTACCACAAATAAATACATATTATTTTAAAATTATTTTAAACACAGAAAAATAAAGACTGAGACAAAACTGCTGATGGGGGAGATGTCTACCCATCAACAGACCATTAGCAATTCCATCTTATGCTCTACAATAAAACATCCTGTGTAGAAGTGATTGCATTTGAAGTTATTGGTACATTTGAATGCAAACTACCCAACCATGAAAAATGAGGCTTCCATTTGCTATAAAAATAAATTAGGAGGCAACACTTTGCTGGCAAAACCATTTGAGCACCTCAGTTCATAACTATTCATGGTACCATTAACAGATGTCTTCTCTCGGCACTGTGAGCTGCCTTATGATATTGTTGTATTCAGCATTACTTTATCTCTAAAGTGAATGTGGGCAACTTGTTTTAGGATATAATAAAACCTACCCCAATGTATAGATCCTGTGGGAAATTATACAATAATGTTACCTACATAACTAATTTACTTCTTATGAAATCATGATTCCCACTACACTTTTAGAGCTATCAAAAGTATTGTTTAACATCACCATTTCCATGTTAATATCTCAGTAAATCACAAAAATGTAATACTTTGTGCAGAAAGTGAGCCATTTCCTTTGGGAACATAAGTTTTCACTTCTAAATTAAAAGTTGCATGAAGCGAATACTAAGCATGTTATATGTTGCTTATTGACACTAAAAATACTTTTTTCTTAAAAGAATCACTTTCTCCAAGTTAAGACATGCTATTAGTCACTAACTAGTATATCATAAGTGAGATAAATCATCAAGAAAAAATTAAAGATAAATGTTGCTGTTGCTAACCATCTATTGGTATAGAAGTTTTAGAAAATATTTAGAAATTCCTAAGTAATATCTTCAAGGGGGCTGTCGATGTGTGCGCACACACACATACACTCACACACACATGCTGATACACCTGAGGGAAGTGGTGAATGTGGTACAAAGTGCAAATAGTTTGGATTAGCAACACCCAGAAGCAACAATAATAATCTTAAAAGCCCTTTATTACAAATCTGAGGTGCGAAAGTTGTGTGTGTATGCAATTTATTTAATCTTAGAATTCGAGTTCCTCATCTATAGAATGAAGGATATAACGTTTTCTTTGTAAGGATTAAATTAGATAAAGATTATAAAAATATCTAATTAATATGTAGCATGTGCTTGAATGTTAGTGGCTACACGTTTATGATCCTTGAGTTAATTCTTCGTCTGTACACTGGTCCACTAGGACGTGTAAAATTAAGATCACTTATTAAAAGCCACTGGCGCGCCTGGGTGTCTCATTCGGTTGAGCGTCCTACTTCGGCTCAGGTCATGATCTCTCAATCTGTGAGCTCGAGCCCCGTGTCCGGATCTGTGCTGATAGCTCAGAGCCTGGAGCCTTCTTTGGATTCTGTGTCTCCCTATCTCTCTGCCCCTTCCCCACTCATACTCTGCCTCTCTCTCTGTCAAAAATAAATAAACATTAAAAAAAAGAAAACTTTTGGGGCGCCTGGGTGGCTCAGTCGGTTAAGCGGCCGACTTCAGCTCAGGTCATGATCTCACACTCCGTGAGTTCAAGCCCCGCGTCGGGCTCTGTGCTGACCGCTCAGAGCCTGGAGCCTGCTTCGGATTCTGTGTCTCCCTCTGTCTCTGGCCCTCCCCTGTTCATGCTTTGTATCTCTCTGTCTCAAAAATAAATAAAACATTAAAAAAAAAAAAAGAAAACTTTAAAATGAAAGCCACCAAAAGACTCATGAAAAATTTCCCATGACTGTAGGCCTCACTTGCTATTTAAAAAAAAGCAGTTGGCAGCAATTGTTCTGGATTGAGAATTTCTAAGACATAATCTCAGAAGAAATTATGGCAAAGACAAAGCAACTAAAAGATGAGGTAAACTTTATGCATAGGAAATAAAACAATTTCATGCCTCCTCATTATTTAGGCAAGATATCATAGCTTGTGCATATTCAGATATTTTTTTCCTTAATGCTATCGGCAGTTTGTCATTATTTATTCACAAAATAATCTTAAATAGTTTGAGTCTTTCTCTTTTATAGATATGTCATATAATATTGTTGCTTGATTTGGAATTTGACAATCCTAAGGGTTTCATAATACAATCGTATAGAATGAATGCATACATATTTGTTTTCATTAGATCCACCGTGAATATCAATATACTTCTCTCTGCTTACAGAAAAGTATCAAAACTAAGTATCACCAGTAGCAGGCATGTAACACAGTTGGTGAGACAAGACAAGATGAAAGGAGAGAGTACATGATGCAGTAATTACCTAAATATATGAGACAGTACATATTACCTGTGTGATAGACATAATGTGGACTGAAAAAGTACAAATGTGGAACATGGTTCTTGATGAATAAAATGAAAATATGCCTCAATAGAAGATACAAAATCAGGGCACTTGGGTGTCTCGGTCGGTTGAGCGTCTGACTTCAGCTCAGGTCATGATCTCTTGGTTTTCGAGTTCAAGCCCCACTTCAGGCTCTGTGCTGACAGCTGAGAGCCTGGAACCTGTTTCAGATTCTGTGCCTCCCTCTCTCTCTGCCCCTCCCTCGCTCATGCTCTACTCTCTGTGTCTCTCAAAAATAAACATTAAAAAAAAAATTTAAAGAAGGAACAAAAGCAATAAATAATTTAGGTGAAATAGATTTTATGATAATAAATTTTAATTAAAATTTAAGAAACCTGAATGTATATATTTTTGCTATCATAATAGTTAAATAAAAATATTTCTTTCCTTTATATTTTTAAAAATGTATTAATTGCAGTGAAATGTATATAAAATAACATTTGCTTTAAAAACACTTTTAGATGTACAATTCAGTGGTAGTAAGTACATTCACGTTGTTGTGCATCCATAACTAACATCCATCTTCAGAACGTTTTTTCATCTTGCTACACTGAAACTATGTAGTCATTAAATAATAACTTCTCATTCTCACCTCCCCAAAGGACTGGCAGCCGCCATGTTACTTTATCTCTGTGAATTTGCTTACTCTGGGTACTTTGTATAAATGGAATCATAGCGTATTTGTCTTTTTTGTGACTGGCTTATGTCACTTAACATCAAGTCTTTAAGATTCAGCCATGTTGTAGATGGCATCAGAATTTATATCCTTTTTAAGGCTGAATAATAGTCCATTGTATTTACATACTACATTTTATTTATCCATTTTTAAAAAATGTTTATTTATTTATTTTTAGAGAAAGAGAGAGAGAGAAGAAGAAGGGGCACAGAGAGAGGGAGAGAGAGAATCTGCATTGACAGCAGAACTGGACTCAGGGGGTTTGAACTCACAAACCATTACATCATGACCTGAGCCGAAATCAAGAGTCAGATTCTGAACAAACTTGGCCACCCAGGCGCCCCTCCTGATCCATTCATCCACTGATAGGCATTAGATAACCTCTACCCTTTGACTACTGTGAATAATACTGCTATGAATAGGGGTGCACAAACGTGTTTGAGTTACTGCTTTCAATTCATGGGCAATGGACACAAAAGTGTACTTCTGGATCATATAGGCACTCTATTCTTAATTTTTTAAACGACTGTCATATTGTTTTCCATAAGAGCTGCACCATTTTACATTCCCACGAGCAATATACAAGGGTTTCAATTTCTCCAAATTCTTGGCAACAATCTATTATTTTCTTCTTTCTAAAGTAATAGCTGTCCTAATGGGTGTGAAGTGGCTTCTCATCTTCTTGTGTGCTTATTGCCTGTCTTCTTCAAGGAAATGTCTACGCAAGTTCTCAAATGGCACACTTAAATATGTGCCATTAATTGTATGTAAAATATAATTAAGTAATATTTTATGGAAATCTTGAAAATATCTCCAATCTAAGTGGTTTGATGGATAAAAGTCTCTAAGTGTTTTTAGAAAATATTTTCTTAAGCTATAAAATCTAAAGAGAAGGTACAACAATTTTATGTCTCAATGCATTTAATATAATTCAAGTTAAAAAATCTGATGAAGATGGTATCTCTAAACTCCAATTATTTAATAATAATACAAATTAAAAGAAAACTAAAATAATACCAGAAAGCCAAATCTAGTATCACAGTAAAATGATAATTAAATCAGATATTTTTGAGAGTCTAAATGGTCAGGATTCTGATTTAAATTTGGAGTAAAACAATTCATCAAAGTATGCAATGTATTTTTTCTCATGGAATTTCACAGTTTATGTTCTAGTGGTGGAGAAAAAATTTTATAATGTACATAAAAATTATATACATATATAAAATACACAAATAATGATGAATGTTTTAACATTGGTATATGCATTAATAAATACAATTATTTAGTTATTCTAATTTGAAATAAATACGTCAAAGGCAATAAAGTCAACCTTTATTTTTACTTTATACTTTTGCCAAACAAGGAATAGATTAATGGATCCTTAATCTCAAAGAAAGTTAACAATAAATTAATGGTAAAGCAATAAATCAATACTATAAAATTGAGGAATAATATATGATAGATAACGATCGCAACAACCATTACTGAAAAGTTTCTAGACATTCTTATGCAACTGTAGATCATAGGAAGAACTAGAATCATTATTATCTTGTTGTGATATCACTAATACATTCCTTAAACCATTCTTATAGTAATAGATACACTCTCTTAAGGTTTTCACTGTCTTAAATCTTACAAGAGTGCTGGATACATTTACTATTGTGTGAATGAGCCCCTTTTCTGAAGGTCATTCAGAGACAGACACATCTGGAGACCATGATTAGCCCACTGTTTTTTTATGTCATTGCCACATTTTGAGTTGTATTTCTATCCACTTCTGAGGCAATGGCCTTGATTATCCAGACCCATGCTTGTACCACAGTGGCTCCCACTTTTGAATTCCCAACATAACCACCAATTTGGAAAAAAATCTTGCTCAGTCATTTTTCTCAAAACAGGTTCATTAGAACAAAGTGGATCTAGAGGATTTTCTCTGTCATTCACATGCCATAACCATGCTAGCTTCTTCCCATGAAGTTCTAGATCATGTCACTGAACCCAGAACCCAAGCTTCAATTCTTCCTTACCCTTTAGAGGTCATTAGAGGCCATTTTTTTACTATAGACCTCTCTGGAGACTACCAGTATTGTAAATAATATTATACTTAACAAAGCTAGTCGTGGTCAGTATCCCTCATCTCCCAGGAGGCTTCATTGTTCTAATGACACCCCGCATCCCCTTTTCACAATCCTTTACGTTTTGCACACAAGAGCTGCCTTTATACAGTTATAAGCAAACAAAAAAAAATTGTTACACTTATCTCCCAGGACAATGTAAGAGAAGTCACATAACCTCACACAACCTATTCAGACATAAGAAGATGTAATCTGATACATGTGACCTAGTAGACCAGACAGGAAGAGATGGTATATTCTTTTGACAAAAAATAAATAAAAACTTTAAAAACAGTAAAAATTTTTTAAGTTTATTTACTTATTTTGAGAGAATGCATGGAAGGGGCAAAGAGAGAGAGAGAGAGAGAGAGAGAGAGAGAGAGAGAGAATCACAAGCAGGCTCTACACTGTCGATGTGGAGACCAATGTAGGCCTTGAACTCACAAACCATAAGATCATGACCTGAGCCAAAATCAAGATTCAACCACTTACTTGACTGAGCCACACATGCACCCCAACAGTAAAATGTTTTGAGCTAGAAACTGTTCTTCAGTATATCCTGTGGGATATAATAAAAGTTTCTCCAGGAAAAAAAAATATGCATAAGGATGTTAAATGTAGTTTTAAAAAAATGAAAACACACTCAAAAATATATTTTATTACAAATACAACATAGGCTTTCAAAAATTAAATAATGTGGAAACTATAAAAAATAAAGTAAAAGCTAAATAAACGCATGCCACACACAGATCTTCTGTATCAGTTTTATAAACCTACAGTATAATACTAGGAAAAACACATTTTATATTATATATAATATATATTACAAATAATATACTTCAACATTTCTCTGTGCATCTATAGAGAGCTACATGCACATGTTTTTTATTTTTTTTTATTTAAAAAAATTTTTAACGTTTATTTATTTTTGACAGAGAGAGAGACAGAGCATGAGCAGGGGAGGGGAAGAGAGAGAGGGAGACACAGAATCCAAAGCAGGCTCGAGGCTCAGGGCTGTCAGCACAGAGCCCGATGTGGGGCTCGAACTCACAGACCATCAGATCATGACCTGAGCTGAAGTCGGACGCTCAACTGACTGAGCCACCCAGGCACCCCTTTGCACATATTTTTTAAAAGAAATAATTTATTTTAGTAGTTTTATTATACCATTATATGTCTTATTACTATATCCCTATTCTATAAAATTCAAGCAATATATAAATATATTTTCAGATATTGGTCTATATTTAAATGCATACGCATGCATATATAAACTCTCCAACATAAAGTAAAACACTACATTTATATTTCTATGCTATATTATCTTTACCATATTTTATCTCAAATTCCTTCTATCTCAGTATCACTTTCATTTTAAATAGTTGTACAATTATCCATAATATCAGTAAACTAAAATTTATCTAACCACTCATTTAGATATGGAAAAATTGGTTGTTTTCAGCTTAGGGCTGAAAATGCTATAGTGATCACACAAATACATGCAAAGGTATTTATTTTTTGGTGCATTGTTTTAATAACGTTCGCACACTTATTTCAAATAACAAGTTTATTAGTTTTTAAGAAATTTTTCTTTATTCTTGAAAAATTTCTTCAACTTTAGGAAATAATTATCTAAGTATTTCCCTTAGGATATTCTCCCTGAATTCATTTTTAGACACCTCTAGGTGTAATAGTAGGCTTGGGCCATTTTCCACAGGCTCACAAGGAAGTAGGGAGAATTTTTGTATTTTTCTCTTAGGAATAATATTTTCTGGGAATATGACTTTAATATAAATGAGGAATGTTGACTGTTTTATCAACTTGATTATCTTAATTTGTTGCATCCCTAATTTAAGGATCACATATTCCCTATGAGCACCTGTGAAATGACTCCAAAGAACTACACAATCAGTACTGCTCTAATTCCACAGGGTCAGCTCAACTTATTAGACTCCACAGGGTATATTTACATAAAGCCCTAAGAAAGGTTAAGGTGAAATGAGTAGAAAGTGCAGGCATTCTTAGAACGATCTGAAAACTAGCCGGGGCAGACGCCACAATCCTCACTCAGTTGTGCAGAATATACTTTGTATTCGGGTTTTCCATTTATATTTTTGGTGGACTAGAAGGATCATACGTCCCCATAAGTTCATTCCTTGTATTTCTGCTGTGAAAATACTTGGGCTTTTTTTGCTTACACCTTTCTTCCTCAGCATGCTATCCAACTATCTGTTGAGATTGTTTCATATGGTTTTTAAAGGTGTGATATTTTCCAGGCTGTTTGCCACACTCTCCCTATTTCCTGAAAGAGGTTGGTTACATTTTCTGCAACCAATAGATGACAATGAGTCATTTTCCCCAGTATGTCTGTCTTCAGTTAAGGGAAATTCAGTTTGTGAGTCCTGGACCTGTGCCAACTTAGCTCAAGTTTCTTGAAGGACATTTTGGCTTCTGTTGTCCAAGAAACATGTTGCTAATGAATGATTTTTGCCTTTGTCCAATTTGGGTATATATTTTGGAGCTCAAAATTTTTAGCTTCCTTGGATGGTATCATACGAGTACCAAATATACTTCAAATATACTTCTTCAAATATACTTCAGCACGACTGTGCCAAAGAGCTTCCGAAAGCTGCCCTTGTGGAGCACTGGGACCATCAGACGTAGATATGTGAGTGCACCAAGTGACACCCAGACTGACACAGATTGCATTTTGTCATATATTCTTCACTTTGATTTCTGCCCTTCATCCACAAACACATGATCTGTAAACGTTAGGTAGGGCACATGACCTTATGACAAGTTGGGAATGAAACATATTTTTTATCTATATTATCTGGTTCGTTTCTTCAGCGATGTGTCTTTAAATAGATTATTTGGGAAGTGCCAGTGTCCTTGTGAAGGTCTGTGGTGGTTATTCTTTGTAGGCCAGGGAAGATGGTGGGAAGGACCCCGTCATCTTGTGAGGACTACAAACGAGAAACTAAGTATGAAGGAAAGTTACAGTAGGATAAGGAAAAATTTGATGTTGTTCTGAATGAGAGTCAAATAAATGTAGGAGGAAGAAAATGGATGCTGAGAAGAAAAGGTGCAAATTATGCCAGCCATTTGCCTGTTTGCTTTCAGATTCATTTTCTGCACTTTGTTGTGGAATGTATTTCAATGGCCCCTGACAAGTGGCGTATTGCAAGCCGTTAGTGGCAGCTTTTACTTAGTTAACACAACTCCTTCCTTTGTTCTTCCAGCTTCTAGAAGTATTAACAGTATTCTAATGCTGCTAGTGTCTAATGCTTTACTGTTTTCTCTTTAGCTTTTCAGCCCTTCTAAGTCCTTCATAAGTAGAAGGGCTAATTTCATTCTATTGCACCACGACCATGGGCTTGTTCTACTAACTGGGTCCTGACTGATACAATGACCTTTTAGCTAACAAATCAATTGGACATAATTAAAAAAAAAAAATTTATAAACAAGCCATTGGAAACTAATTGGAAAATACATGAATTTTGCAATAATTCACTCTTTCAATTTCTGTGATGAATGGCAAATAATGTTACTAATGCTGATCAAAGAGCTACTACACTTTTATTTATTTTTTGAGCTACTAGTTTCTTAAAATGACCACTTACACATTCACTTATAGAGCCCTTATTGAAGCTGATATACTCACGAAGAGTGAACATTTAAATATCGTTAAACTGAATACATCCTTGTCAGTGGAATATTTTCAGATTATTAATTTTGCCTTATCACTTTTCTTACATTTATTTGTACCAAAATCATAGTCCAGTAGCTTTTGCTTATTCAATATACAGGAGGTGTTTGCAACAACTTGGATGGAACTGGAGGGTAATATGCAAAGTGAAATGAGTCAGTCAGAGAAAGATATCACATGATTTCACTCATATATGGAATTTGAGAAACTTAACAGATGATCACAAGGGAAGGGAAGGAAAAATAAGATAAAAACAGAGAGAGAGGCAAACCACAAGAGACTCTAAAATACAGAGAACAAACTGAGGATTGATGGGGGTGGGGGGTTGGGTTAAATAGGTGATGGGCATTAAGGAGGACACTTGTTGGGATGAGCACTGGATGTTTTACGTAAGTGATGAATCACTGGTTTCTACTTCTGAAGCTAAGATTACACTGTATGTTAACTAGAGAATAAATAAATAAATAAATAAATAGGAAGTGGTTTTTTTTTTAATGTTTATTTATTTATTTTGAGAGAGAGAGAGAGAGAGAGAGAGAGGGAGGGAGGGACAGAGATAGAGACTGTCAGCACATAGACTGATGTGGGGATTGAACTCATGAATTGCAGTATCATGACCTGAGTTCAACTCAGACGCTTAACTGACTGAGCTACCCAGGTGCCCTGAGGTGTTTGCTCTTTAATCTAATTTACATAGTCAGCCCTAATTACAAAATAAATTAGCCATATAAAGTTCCACTTCAGATTTCAAAATTAAATTATTTTGTATTTCAAATATAAATCCATTATATATGTATGCGTGTATATGTGTGTGTGTGTGTGTGTGTGTGTGTGTGCGTATACTCCATACATTTCTGAATAAAGCAACAACTGGGTGTGAGTTAATTTCGTTTTTTACACAATATTTAAAATGCTAATAGTTAATTCAGTACCCTGGAATTAATAACATTTACCTTTTTAACTGCTCTGTTTAGATGAGATTTCAAATTTGTATTTACTAGTGTTTATATAAGCATATAATGATATTCCCAAATTCAAGTTTAAAGCATGGAGAAAAACAATTCAATTCATTCTTGTGCCACATCACTTTAATATCCCTTTCCATAGCGCTTTTTATATGCCATTTTCAGTGTAAACCATATCACCTTGAATAAATCTGTCCAAGTTTTTAAAAAACCCTCTTCCACTTATATTCTTGTCCAGTCTTTAATGCTATACCTCACCAGTGAAGTCATTTTGATGATTGTAATTATAGGCATAAATTATTAACCAAAATTTTCTTAGAAACATCTGTAGATTTGTCAATATAGAAGGCATATCTTTCATCTGCTGCAATTGTTGCCACAACTGGTAATAAATTTATCCTTCAAGGTCACACTTGTTATTACCTACAGTATTGCCGTGACATCAAAATTTCCTTTTGAAATTTTCCTTTTCCTTTTACCACAATTCCCAGTTTCTGAATCAGTATATCTTTCCTTTCCTTTTACCACAATTGCCAGTTTCTGAATCAGTATATCTCTTTCATAATAACAAATTAGGAAATAATACTTTTACATGTACTTGGCTTACTTTCCCCAGAAGAAATTTCTCAAATAATGCATATACACTATTTCTGAGGGGAATATTATTAAATTTCTGGTGACCATTTACATTAACTTAAGTATGGTTTTGTTCCTATCAAAGTAATAAGAAAGAGTTAAACAAGCATTATGAGTTGTTCTCAGTGCTATTAGTCTATGATTTTTTGATAACATGTAGAATAGATCAGAATGCACTAATTAATTGTGGGACCAAAAACGCCTCACATTTCTCATTTCAAAAAGCCAATCTGTGTAAAATAACAAGATAAATAAGCTTATTAAAATTGGTATTTACACTGGAAATACCATCAGATCCTAAAACAGACAATTGCCATCCTAGAATCACAACATATCTGGTTTATCACTTCTTTATAAATTTGTTTAATGATCGGAGAACTTATTCTAGTAATAATAAAATTGTTACATTCAAGGATTATCATACTATCATTTGTTTTGGACTTTTGAGCATTCTTAGTGTTTTTTTTAAACATTTATAACAATATCAAGAAAATTTGATTGTCTTGTTAACTTTGAGTAATGTTTGAACCCCTGTAAAAAGGTACATTATTGGGGCTATAGCTTACTGCTCTGATAGAGACTTTAAAATAGCCATTAATTAAGCTCAGTAATTTATCTAGCTCAAGGTACAGTTCCAGAGTAAGCAGCCCATCGCTGCTTTGGCAGACCAATAGAACTGGAGACCCAAACCACTTTTATCACATTGACCTGACTTCCCTAGAGTGTTGCTCTTGCATGCCAAAAGATAATGCCATCCAGAAATGTTAAAATTTATGGATGAAAGTTAATTTCACAACTAATGGGGGACAACTGTCAGCCTCTGCCCCAGACCACTCTTTGGCTGCTGAACCATCACGGCACTACCCCTCAAGTTGCCACCAGTCCCACAATGGCTGTGTTTTCTACCATAAAACCCCTCTGCATCGGTCAACTATCCATTTTCTCTACAGATCAACTAATTCAAATCTAAGACTAGGATAGTTGAATGTTATACAGAAATTTCTATTTGATCCAGGGGCATAGGCAATAACAACCTTGCCAAATTTCCCCTCTAGCTGAAAACAATTATGAAAATCTGTCAAATATGAGAGGCATTCCAAATTTGTAGATCTTAAAGTGTATAAAACTTATTTATGGTAAATTTACCAATAGGTATTTTTTTCCACAGTGAAATAAGTATCATTTTCCAGCCTGCAATTTCTACGACCTCATGGCACTTTTAGGTTATATTCCATTCAACATTACAACTATGTACCAAAATCTGTATTACTTAGGAGCTAGTTTTGGCTACTATGATAGAGACCACAACATGTGGCTAAAATGAAAGAAAATTTTGTCTAGAATGTTACAGTTTATGGTTAAATATTCCAGGGTTGATATGGAAGCTCCACTACCTTGGATTTCCAGACTATTCCTATTCTGCTTCTTTAACATTACTCATTACTTTTGTCCTCACTGTACAAGAGACTTGTGGTCACCACATAATCTGCAATATAATACAGAAATAACAGGGAAGGTAGGAAGTAAGGGTCTGCTCTTTCACTTTAAAGTCATGGTGCAAAAGTTGTACATATCTCCTCCATTCACATCACATTGTACAGAAGTTAGTCATTTGGCTACAAGACACAAGCTATATCCAGCATCAAAGGGACTTAAGAAGGAGTGTTAATCATTGGACAGCTTTGAGCCCATCCAAAAATAAATGAATATTTTACTATGGTAGAAGAAAGAATGATCTGGGGGATGATGGATGGAAGGCAAACTAGTAGTTTTTATACCAGAAGTGAAGATTTTTTCCCCAAATCCCACAGCTGATATTTTTAAATTATTACTATACATAGATACATTAAAAAATAAAACTCTGTCAATTTCTTATGCTTTTAGGTCTTAATCAATTGTAAGGAAAAGAATATTCATGCATATATTAATACAAAAAAATATGTAATCAGTTAAATTTAATTTCACTCTGGTACAGTGTAATGGATGATGTTACCTATTCGTACATTGTCACTTATGTTGGTAATAATGGTAAAATCTTGGAACCTAAGGTGCAACTATCCATTCAATCTATTCCTCTATGTGATGAAGTAAGAATAATGCAGAAAATGTCTGTGTTTGTAAATATGCTGCTTCAAATATTAATGAAATCAGTGTTTACTTGCTAGTTAGGTGAAGTAAGTAATTATTTCTTTTAAAAAAAGTTTGGTTTTTTTTTGTTTTGTTTTGTTTCTTTTTTTGTTTTGTTTTGTTTTGTTTTGTTTTTGGTGTGGGGAGCAGAGACAGGGGGAGACAAAGGGAGAATCCCAAGCAGGCTCTGTGCTGACAGCCCGGAGCCCTATGTTGGGGCTCAAACTCATGACTGTGAGATTATGACCTGAGACGAAGTTGGACGCTTAACTTACGGAGCCACCCAGGCACCCTTATAAGTACTTCTAAACAAAATACTTTTTAAGTCATCAATTCTCAAATTCCATTTTGATGATATACGGCTTAATAACTTTGTAAAGCTGTCTCTTTCACTTCAGAAAAAGATAGCATTTTATTCTAATTGAAATATTCATTAAATGGATATCTAATTCAATTATTGCTAGAAGCCAAAACCAATTTTTTCTCTTTATCATATTTCAGTATCATATAATGACCTATTATAAAGTAGTACAATAAAAAAAATTGTAATATCTCTTGTTCCAAAATTAACAGGGCCTGGATTATATAGCAAAGATTCTCTCGAGTTCAGCTTCCTACTCATGTATCATACAAAGACTCAGTTCTTTTACCATTTTTAATTTACCATTTGAAACAGAAAACCATGACCAAACTTACATATGGTTTGGCTTTATGCCGATCCAAAGCAAATGGAAGGACAAATAGAAGCATGTATGCAAATATTTTGTGGCAATATGAGCTGGAATTTTACATATTTTTTAAATCAAATAACAAAGGCCATGTTCAGAAAAGTTTGAGTATCCAAAAAACAATCTCAATTTATGAAACACTAATTTAGAACAATTTATAAAGGGGTCTGATGCAGTCTCAAGCTGATGGTCATCCTAAATACTGTCTCAATTTGCTGAGACACAAATATTGAAAATTAAATGCAATTGAGAGACATAGAATTGCTTGGATTATTTACATTTCTAGATTAAATTTGGTTTGGAGGAATATAAATTAGTATGATACACTACTGACACTTAATTACT
The DNA here is from genome assembly GCF_018350215.1 of Panthera leo. Taxonomy (NCBI): domain Eukaryota; kingdom Metazoa; phylum Chordata; class Mammalia; order Carnivora; family Felidae; genus Panthera; species Panthera leo. Next base: position 106,016,617 of record NC_056682.1, on the reverse strand, counting down.
TATATTGAAAACTTGATGAATGTGTAGTCATGAAGATGGCCCAAGGAGGAATGGATTCAGTGAGTGGGTCACCTGAACATATGACTGACTGTAATAAAATTATTTTATTATTGGTCATATTTACAGAATTATTACAAAAGTTTTTTTTTCTTTCTCAGATTATTAAATTATAAAAGCCATGTATAACACATTGGTATACAAAGCAAGATTGTGGATTTGGGCTGCATGTATAAGCCCATTATTTGATCTTATACTTAAACACCCTGAATCAAACATATCATCTCAAAATTAAAAAGAATATATTTTTCATATTTTCAAATACACCACAGGTTGAAAATTATACTAATAATGTCTAAACGTATATATTTTTTGTGATAATGTCTACAAGTATATATTTTTGTATCAATCCTACTAATATAACTCTATAACAAACACCTTCATATCTCAGTGGCTTAACACAATAAAGTTTCATTTCTCATTCACATTATGGTCCAGAGTCCTGTACTGAAGCTTCTGATGAGTACTTACCAATTTCTAGGATACTTAAAGGCAATTTCATTAACAGCTGGTATGTGCTTCAGGCATGTGTGCTGAACATTCAACACTAAACCTGCTTCCTCATCCCTCCAATTATGTTGTATGCTTGAAATCCCATGTATTAAATCTCTTCTTAATTAAAATATTTGGAATGACTTCTATTTCCTGAAATGAGTTATGTGGATGACCTTTGAAGGTTAAAGTAATTTTTTCAGTATGTATTAAAAGCACAGGAAATGTCTTCATATCTAAAGTATTGGCTGCTTTACTCAGACCAGTGATCTACTGAACACAATATTAATATATCTAAAGAAAGATCAAGTGGTCAGGTGAAGAAATGATTAAGACTGGAGTACAGAAGTTAATAGGATTCATAAAATAAAACTATGGAGTGCGTGTTGCAATCAATCTTTAGAAGACATGGATTTGACAGGTGAACTGGTATTCTCAATAGAGACACATAAATATCATCAGGCAATCCCAAGCTTTTTATAACCCATGCTCAGGACTTTGTGCACCTCTTCTCTCTGATTCCATGTTTACTATACAAACAATTGCAAATGCTGCTGGTTAGATGTCTTGGTACAGGGACAAGCATCATCTGGGTAAGGGACTCAATCATTGTTGTGTTATTTGAAGAGATATTGGATGTTTTATAAATTGATAACTTATTTTTTGGTTAATACATGAGTCTCAGATGTTATGTCACTGTCAGCCAATGAATCAGTTCAATAACAGATGCCTAATCCTTTGGGAAATACCAGTTTAGGGGCTATTTTGTAGACTTTTTGGCAGTTACACAACGTGGCTTTTCTGGGCAAGCCTCCACAACATGACAGTTCTTTTCCAAACGCTAAATGTGTAAACCCAAATATCAAAGAATGAGCAAATGCACTAAAATTACTCATTTCTGTGAATGTTGTATTGGGGTCTTATTATCATTTCAAGGAGCATATATTAAGAAGTAGGAACACAGCAGGGCGCCTGGGTGGCTCAGTCAGTTGGGCGTCTGACTTTGGCTCAGGTCATGATCTCATAGTTCGTGGGTTTGAGCCCTGCATCAGGCTCTACACTGACAGCTCAGAGCCTGGAGCCTGCTTCAGATTCTGTGTCTCCCTCTCTCTCTGTTCCTTCCCTGCTCGTGCTCGCTCTCTCTCTCTCTCTCTCTCTCCCTCTCTCAAATAAATAAACGTTAAAAAAAAAAAAAAAAAAAGAAGTAGGGACAAAGAGCCAAAAACTTTATACAAAAGCCAAAAGAAAGGCCAGTCTAGCTTACATTTTATTCTCTTTGCACTTATATTTGTTTTCTAACATTGTATATAGAATTACCACAAACGTCTCTATTTAAAACCGCAAATTTATTATCTCAGTTTCCATGAACCAGGAGTCCAGGGATAGGCTGGCTGGGCTGGGTCCTCTACTGAGTCTCACAAGGCTGAAACCAACATATTGGCAATGCTGCGAGTCACATCTAGAGTACAGGATTCCCTTACAAATCACTGGTTGTTGACAGAGTTCAGTTTCTTGTCTGTTTTCTGGCCAGCTACTGTTCTGGAACTGTTATCTGCGACTAGAAGCTACCCTTTCCCATCAGCAGTTTACAACATGGCTGTTTGTTTTCTTCTAAGAAAACAGGGCCTCTTTCTTACTTCTTCCTGTGAAACCGGCCAAGGAAATCTCTCTGCTTTGATTATCAGCTGCACCAAGAATAATATCCCTTTTCCCAAATAGCATAAAATAACCACAGGAGTGACAGCTCATTATATTCACAGGTTCTGCCTATGCAAAAGAAATAAAGGAGGCAGAAATCTCGTCCCAGGAGCTTGCCTACCACAGTATTACATACAAAGTTCTAACTGCTTTTTTTCTTCCTCTTAATGTAGGCTGAAATACATGTTTTCTTTTTCTAAAGTCTAACTATGTAGAATTTTTGTTAAATAATGAAATAAAACTTACCACATATTTCATAATAACTGACTCAATTGAATCTCTGAGCATAAGTTAGAAAAATTACCACTCCCTGGTCAATTTTAAATTTCTCATGAGGTTAGCTCCCTGAATTGGATCAAATTAGATTAAATCAATTATCATATAATTGCTCTTATCAATCCAATTTTGGGGTCCTTTTTCTGTCAAAAATGTTTTGTAAGTAAAGACCCTGCAGTTTTCATTGAGGGAAAGATTTTAAGTGAAATAGATGGTAATTGTTTTATTTTCATTTTAGAAAAGAAAGAAATTAAGTCATAAATGAAAACTTTTAAATTATTCCCATAGGATACCCAGAACTGTATGCTTAAAATTTCTGTGTAATATTATTAACTTATTATTCACTCTTTTTTTTTTAATTTTTTAATGTTTTTATTTATTTTTGAGACAGACAGAGACGGACCATGAGTAAGGGAGGGGCAGAGAGAGAGGAAGACACAGAATCCAAAGCAGGCTCCAGGCTCCGAGCTGTCAGCACAGAGCCCAAGGCGGGGCTTGAACTCACAGACTGTGAATTCATGACCTGAGCTGAAGTCGGACGTTTAACCGACTGAGCCATCCAGGCGCCCCCATTGACTCTTTCTGTAAGAGTGAAAAATGTTTTTGTTACTATGAAATTCTTGCATTTTCATGTCATTTCTTCTCTGTTGACTCCTGGCAGTTGTTTAGAACCAAAAATTGTTCAACTCCCACAAAGGTGACAGGGCGGTAGACTACAAGCTGTTTACCAAGCATGCAAAGCAATGTAGGAATAACTGAAAATGATTCAGTACTGTCTGGATGGGGATAGCCAGGACAGAGACTTGTAGAAATTTAAGAAATAGGCTTCAGTGGGGTCATCGCTGGCCCAAGCAGGAAATTGTTTAGAACTGGTAAATTAGATGAGTTTCTCTAATAGGCTGTTATTTTATCTGATATATATATCATATATATCAGATATAATATATATATGATATATATGATATATACATATATCATATATGATATATATGATATATATATATATATATATATATATATATATTCCTGAAAGAGAAACTATATATATATATGTATATAGTTTCTCTTTCAGGAATATTTATATATTCAGATATATATATATATATGTGTGTATATATATATATGTGTATATATATATATATGTGTGTGTATATATATATATATATATATATATATATATATATATAGTATTTGCCATTTTCATGGAAAATGTATTTGCCATTTTCATGGAAATTTTTAATAAACTTCCACTACAAAAGAATTCTCCAAACTATGAGAAACAGAGAGCAAATTAAGAGACAAAACAAAAAACTTCCCAAAACAAAAGTTGTTCTAATTTGCATCATTACTTGAGTTGCTTTTTTATAAATGTTGTAATCACTGTGAAATAACACCATTTTACATGATTAGTCAGTGTTTGATATTTCATATCTAGATGAAAGTCTTAAGCTTACTTTTTTATATTTAATGAAGTGTGGCTGTTAGTTAGCATTTTATGTGAAAGTCTGGGAACTTTGTAGTAAGCACTTAAATATTCTGTTCACAGTTAATTAGTATGAAAATGTTCCATGTTAAAACTCAGTGCTGGCAGGTATGTGTATCAATTCAAAAAATATAAAGGATGAAGAAACAATATAAAAGGCATAAAAAGCCCTTTAGTTTTTGAAAAAGAACATGCTAATTTTCAAATACTTTTATATTGCTTTAGAATCTATAGTGGCTGCATATTTTCACTGTTGTTATATGTTTAAAATAAAAATGGAATACCTGTCCTAGTATATACCTAGCTATGTCTTTAAAATCCCATATATTGCATCCCATACCTAGCTATGTCTTTAAAATCCCATATATTGCATAAATATGTGTATATACAATAGCAGTGAAATTTAATAAATTTTTCCACTGGACTTGAATAAACTAGGATTCCTTCTAAAGGATTATTATAACTTCTGGTATATATATATATATTAATTAAAATTAAATAAAATAAAATTAATATATATAAATTAATTAATTGAAAATTAGAAAGCTCGCAATGCTCATTTGCAAATTCATCCTAAGTCTTTTTTATTTTTTAATTTTTGTTTTTAAAGTTTAACTGGCTTCAGTAAAGGTAAAACTGGTGCTGTTTAGCACTTCGGACATTATGGGAGGTTTTAAAGTGAGGCAAGAAGATTTATTGTCACCATTTTTGGCTGGCTGAGAGCAATGATGTGGAAATGATATTCTTGGCCTAATCTGTAGCCGCTGTAAATAGTGAGTTGTTATGTATCACTTTGACAGAGTTTCCTTCAGTAGGGATGTAATTCAGAGCTTGTAGCATGAATGTTTATTACATATACATAAAAACAACAAAGTGGAACAGAAAGACCATCTTTTGAGATCATCAGAAATTAAAAAAAATATTTTACTCGCTTCTATATTGCCTGATATATTTCTTGAAATACTGCGAATGACTTGAATTAAAAAGCAAAAAAAAAAAACAAAAACTTATTGTTACCATAAGCTGTCACAAATTTTGCTCTTGTGTTCCCTTAAGTCTGCTGCTTGATAACTGTTATGTAGAAATTGTATAAAACCCTTAGAAGTGTGCACCAGCTTACAAAGCACAATTTTAAATATCAATTTAATCACTGTTCCATAAAGCATCTTGAGTCACCACTAATATATCACTATATATGAATAAGTACAATCAAAATTTCTAGGAGATGAGATGCTTTTCAATGTCAACTTAAGACAAAAATAAAATATTGAAAAAAATAAAAGCAGCCCCAAACATCAACATTTCCTTTACTTGAGTTACCATATGTCTTCAGTCCCTGAATCGCTATCCTGGGAAGATAAACATGCTTTGGTCCTCAGATATTATTAGCTGGCTATGGACACCGGGTCAGGAGAGAGGTTTTAGTAACCTACTGGTCTCTGATGATTTCTGTGAGGTTAAATCAATTGTCCAGGTTGTTCATGTGTGTATAGGTGGAAAGATTTATGATAATTAGCTAGGCTCGGAGAAGAAAGGTACTGAAGAGTTTATTTTAAATCTGAAAATATCTGCTCATGTTTTGATCATCAAGTAGTTTCAGAACTGAAGAAACATCAGAGAAGTTGAGAAACTATTCGTTGTAGTAGTTAATAAATCCTACAAATACTTTTAATTGATTCTAATGATTAGCCTGGGAAAACTTTAAATGGCATATAGTCTGTCCAGATTGAGGAAGTTGCTTTCTTCACATGAATTATCTTTTTTTTTTTTTTTTAGAAAATTGTATCTATTTTTGTTTAAACCTTATGTCTCTCTGAAATAAAATAGTAAATAGGTAAATGGAATCCATCTTAGAGTTTACTTCACCTTTAAAAAATAGCAATTGATCATTCACATACTGGATAAATGTAGAGTTACAAGATGTTTGAGTTCCTCATTAGTGGCTTGTAAGAAATAAGAGACTTAGTCAACCTCTGAGATTGAAGTTTTAGAAATATTGTGACTTCCTAGGAAATAATGAGCAGGTATTAGCTCTCTTGATCTAAAGGGTCACTAAAGTAAGCACAACACATAATTGCAACTGTAAAATATACAGCCTCAAGTGATCCTGACTACAAAATAGTATTTGGATTCAATACCACAGGCAAGTAAATATTGACTATTTTGTTTATAGCCCTGAGGTTCTTAACAAATTTCTTCCATTGGATTTCCTCACTGAAAGTACAGGAGTATTATAAAAACTAGTACAAGGTGTGAAGAGTTATTTCTCAGGAAAAGGGGACCCCTGTGTGAGAAATTTACAGAGCCTAAGAAATTGGAATAATTAATACTGTCAAAATGTCCATACTCCCCAAAGTGATCTACGGATTAAATGCAATCCCTGTCAAAATTCCAATGACATTTTTTCACAGAAATGGAAAACACAATCCTAAAATTCAAATGGAACCATTGAAGACCCCAAATAGCTAAAGCAATTTTGAGCAAGAAGAACAAACCTGGAGTGATACCTGTGTGGCTCAGTTGGTTAAGTGTCTGACTCTGGATTTCGGCTCAGGTCATGATGTCAGCTCAGGTCATGATCTCATGTTCATGAGTTCGAGCCCCAAGTCCGACTCCACTGTCAGCGCCAAACCTACTTGAGATTCTTCTCTCTCTCTCTCTCTCTCTCTCTCTGCCCCTCCCGCACTCACTCATGTGCTCTCTCTCTCTCTCTCAAAATAAATAAACTTTTTTAAAGAAAGAACAAACTTGGAGGTATCACTCTTTCCAATTTCAAATTATGTTACAAAGATACATTTATCATTTTTAAATGTGTATTTATTTATGACAGAGAGAGACAGACATAATGCAAGTGGTGGAGGGGGAGAGAGAGGGGGAGACACAGAATCTGAAATACGTTCAAGGCTCCAAGCTGTCAGCACAGCTGGAACTCATGAACCGTAAGATCTTGACCTAAACTCAAGTCAAAGGCTTAACCCACTGAGCCACCCAGGTGCCCCAAAGATACATTAATCAAAGAAATATGGTACTGGCATAAAAACAGACACATAGACCAATAGAACCCCAAAATTAATTCACACACTTATAGTTAATTAATATTTGACAAAGTTTCCAAGAACACACAATGAGAAAAGGAGAGTCTCTGAAATACATGGTGTAGGGAAAACTGGATATCCACGTGCCGAAGAATTAAATTGGACTCTTACTTCACACCGTAAACAAAAATCAGCTCAAAATGACTTGAAGACATAGATGTGAGACTTGAAACTGTAAAACTACTAAAAGAAACAGAGGAAAAGCTTCTTGACATTAGTCTTGGCAATGATTTTTGTGATACGATCCCAATAGTATGGGCAAAAAAAGCAGAAATGGACAAGCAGAATTTCATCAAACTGAAAAGCTTCTGCATAGCAAAGGAAACAATCAATAGAGTGAAGAGACAATCTATGAAATGAAAGAAAATATTTACAAAGCATACCTCTGATAAGGAATTGGTATTCAAAGTACATAAGGACTGCCAAAAACTCCTTAGAAAAAGTTTAAAAAAAGGGCAAAGGGCTGGAATAGATATTTCTCAAAAGAAGACACACATAGGGCCAACAGATATATGGAAATATGCTCAACATCTCTAGTCATCAGAGAAGTACAAATCAAACCACATTGAGATATCACACCTTGCCTTTTTAGGATGGCCATTATCAAAAGGACAAGATGATATAGCATGTGTTGGTGAATGTGTGAAGAAAAGGAAGCACTTGTACACTGTTGGTAGAAATGTAAATTTGTACAGACATTGTGGAAGCTAGTATGGTGTTTCCTCAAAAAATTAGAAATAGGGGTGCCTGGATTGCTTAGTCTGTTGAGCATCTAATTCTTGATTGCAACTCAGGTCGTGATCCCAGGGTTATGGGACTGAGCCCTGTGATAGACTGCACTGAGCATGGAGCCTGCTTGGGAGTCCCTCTATCCCTCTTTCTCTGTCCCTTCCCCACTTGCATACACTGTCTCTCTCTCTCTCTCTCTCTCTCTCTCTCTCTCTGCCCTTCTCCCAGATCGTGTTCTCTCTCTCTCTGTTTAAAATGAAAAAAAGTTTAGGGGCGCCTGGGTGGCTCGGTCGGTTACGCGTCCGACTTTGGCTCAGGTCATGATCTTGCGGTCCGTGAGTTCGAGCCCCGCGTCAGGCTCTGTGCTGACAGCTCAGAGCCTGGAGCCTGTTTCCCATTGTGTGTCTCCCTCTCTCTCTCTGACCCTCCCCCGTTCATGCTCTGTCTCTCTCTGTCTCAAAAATAAATAAACGTTAAAAAAATTTTTTTTAAAAATGAAAAAAAGTTTAAAAATTAAAAAAAAATTGTAAATAGAACTATTATATGATCCAACAATTTTGCATCTGGGTATATACCAAAGGAAATAAAATCAGGATCTTGAGGAGTTACCTGCAATTCCGTATTCATTGTGGCACTATTTACAGCAGCCAAGATATAGAAAAACCTAAGTATCTGTCAGTGGATGAATGAAAAAAGAAAATACAATATTATATACATATACATATACATATACATATACATATACATATACATATATATGTACACACACATCCCCATATATATACACACACAAAATAGAATACATAATGGAATATTTATTTATTTATTTATTTATTTATTTATTTATTTATTTTTAGGGATAGAGAGAGTGCCCATGTGTGAGCATTGCAGGGCTTAATCTCATGACTGTGAGATCATAACCTGAGGTGAAATCAGGAGTTGGAAGTTTAACCAACTGAGCCACCCAGGTGCTCCTATAATGAAGTGTTTAAAAATAAGGAACTCCTGGAGTGCCTGGGTGGCTCAGTCAGTTAAGCGTCCGACTTCGGCTCAGGTCATGATCTCAGGGTTCATGAGTTTGAGCCCCGCGTCGGGCTCTGTGCTGACAGCTCAAAGCCTGGAGCCTGCTTCAGATTCTGTGTCTCCCTCTCTCTCTGCCCCTCCCCTGTTCATGCTCTGTCTCTCTCTGTCTCAAAAATAAATAAAACATTAAAAAAATAAAATAAAATAAAATAAAAAGGAAATCCTGACATTTGTGACATGGATGAAACTGGAGCACATTATTCTAAGTGAAATAAGCTAGATACAGAAAGGCATATACTGTATAATCTCATTTACACGTGGAATCTAAAAGAAATTGAATTCCTAAAAACAGAGAGTAGAATGGTGGGTTACCAGGGGCTATGGAGTGGGGTAAATGGGGAGATGTTGGTCAAATGACACAAAGTTTTATTGATTTATGATCAGTAAGTTCTGGAGACAATACACAATATGGTGGCTATAGTTAAAAATACTGTAGAATATACTTGAAATTTTCTAAGGCATTAAATGTTAAGCATTCTCAGCACACACACACACACACACACACACACATACAAAGTAACTATGTGAGGTGATATATATGTGGATAAGCTCGATTGTGGTGATCCCATTGTATAGTTATATCAAAACATCATGTTGTACACGTTAAACACACACATTTTTTGTCAATCAAACCTCAATAAAACTGGAGGAAAAAAAGAGGTACGTAGGAAGGCAATGTTTTCATGTCAAGAGCTCTGAATATGGTGAAGGAATCTTCATGAGACCTAACAAGTGTCAACCCTCCCCACCCAAAGACTACCAGCAAAAAAAAAAAAACAAAAAAAACAAAAAAAAACATTTGGTCAAGTAAAACTTGTAAGCCATTAAAAAGAACAAACACTATCTTAACAAATTTTCATTGGTATCTCCGAAAAGAAAAAAAAAAAAAAACAGTGGAAATTAAGTGGAAAATAGAATTTGGGGCTCTTAGCCTAAGTAGTTTAGAGTGAGACTTTCATGGCAAGAGTCTGATTTGGACTGGAAGAAATTCAAGATACAGTAAAAATTGTTGAACAAGGGAGGTGAGGGCATTGAAGCAAATTTTAAAAAGAGAAATACTTATTCACATGAATAATTTAGAACCGTTTTCCCAGATGAGCAAATGGTGTCTGGATAAATGTATTCGAAGGAGGTTCATGAAGTAGATTTTATATATTGGTTTACATTGTTATCACCCACGACAATGCTTTCTTGGAATAAAGTAAGCTATGCTGACAGGTCACAGTTCTCAGTCTCAGTAACTACATGAGGTTGATTTAGGTGGTTTTAACCCTCAGCATGAAGATGTCTGAATTACTTGATCATGAGGCAAAGTTGCTGTTAGTGATTCCCATTAAATCACTAAAGAGAAAGTTCAATGTAATTATATGCACATATAGCACTTGTCATGCTAATCATATTTTTCTCAAAAGAAGTGAAATTTTAAAAATACTTTCTAATATTAAGTTACTCCTCCAATCCTAAGCAAAAATTAACATCACCTTCTTTGCCATATTATTAGTCTTTTAATACATTGCAATATATAATTTTGAAGAATATATTTGATACATTTATATATGTACTATTATCTGAAAGTATATATTTGAAATAATTATTTGAAAATTTTACTGATATATTTTTAAGTGATTTATCTACTTTTTTGTAATCCTTGTGTTTCACCTGAAAAATAAGTTTTAAGTAAATTTATCAATTTTCCAGGTTTTCCAATATTCCTTTTATTTGAATATACTTCAAAAGCACTAGCATTGAATCATGTGTTTCTTGAAATTATATAAAATTTTTATATGGTACAAATAATTCTGGATCATTATTATTTCCAATAAATATTGGAAAATGTAGGAATTTAAAGTTTTAAACTACTTGAATTTTCCTTATGAAAACAAAAGTTACAGTAAAAGTACAATTGACTTTCAAGTATGTCAGTCGTTTTATTGCTTCCCTCTCCCCCTACCTGCCTTATTGAAGTAAAACTGACACATAAAATTATAAAATATTTAAAGTGTACAATGTTATAATTTGACATATGTATACCTTGTAAAAGTATTCCCTACATTGAGTTAATTAACAAATCTATCACCTTACATACTTCTTATATCAATATGTTAGTTTATTTACCTAGAAGTTACATGTCAAGACTTTCAAAATACTTAGCATATAAGAATTTGATTACATGTGTGTCCTTGATATGAAAATATCTCTATGAGTGTTGTATGAGAGTGATGAATTACTAAATTCTACACCTGAAACTAATATTGTACTGTATATTAACTAATTGGAATTTAAATAAAAACTTGGGGGGAAAAAGAAAATAGCTTTGCTACACTTGTGTTCATCTATTCCCCCATTCTCAACTTTTGTTTATCTGAATTTTTTAAAATTTTAATTGTATTTATTCAAATATTCTTATTTAAATTGTCTAGATAATCTAATAAATACTAAAACTTTATATTTGCCTCAGGGCTGCATCATTGTTCATTTTGTAGGTTGTTTTACTGAATAATCTAATTGATGAAGATGTATTCTATTTTTCTTTTTAATAAAAATGTTTCAAGCCACATATGTTAACCTAAGCATAGCCTTGGAATATTTTGATATATTTAATGAGACACTGTGTTTAATCACTGATATCTTGAAAATTAAGAAAAAGTAGACTAACTCTAAAAAATTAGATATATATGAACAAAAATTTCTTGACTGAAAAAGTAATTAGAAACACTGGATATCACGGCTATTACTTAGGCAAAGGGCTGAAGACCTAGTAGCAACAGGATGGAGACTGTTGCAACTGTCTCTCTGTCTCTCTGTCAACTGTTGCAACAGGACTCTCCATCCTGGGATTGAGATCCCAGGGATCTCAATCCCTGGGATTGAGGGATTGAGATCCCTCCTCAATCTATGTTGTGTACCCTGTGCTATGTATACATGTTATTTTCATTCATAGATGTGTGTTTTGAAGAGACTGTTACATATTCTGGGTCTCTGATATACACAAAAGAGCATGAGTATTGCTTGTATTTAAGCAATCAAAATTTTGTTTCCAACCCACCACAGTGTTAAGTGACTTTGACTGTACAGTCAATAAATGTTTCTAATATAGAGTCTGTCAATTGGTAGGAATTCAATAAATAGTACATATGGTAGCCACTATTCATATTATCTCCAGGATTCAAAACTAGTTTCATTTTACACTATGAAAATTTTATCTAGGGAACCATGGCCAAGTGTGAGCACTGCATTTTAAAAAAGCCATGCATGGGGCACTATGGTGGCTCAGTTGGTTAAGCCTCAAGACTCGTGATTTTGGCTGGGGTCATGATCTCACTGCGAGTTCAAGCCCATGACAGGCTCTGCACTGATAGTGCACTGATAGTGCAGAGCCTGTTTAGGATTCTCTCTCTCTCTTTCTATCTCTCTCTCTCAAAATAAATTAACTTTAAAAAAGTAAAAATTAAAAAATTAAAAAAAGAGCAATTCGTAAAATAACATCGTCAGTAGAAAGAGAAAAGAATGCGGGAGGATATAGGGAGAGAGAAAAGACAAAATGACTAAACTATGTACTCTTTTTCTTTCTAGTTGCATCTTTGGTAAAGCACCCTCTCGGCCCCAGCTCAAAATGCACTTGGCTAATGAATCTAAACTGTTTTGCTTCTCTGAGATGGCTATGATTTGCCAGGAGTTTTCTTGTATTTAACTCACCATAGTTTAAATACACTAGTGGATTTATCTCTTTTCTTTCTCTTAAAAAAGTCTCAAGTTAAATATTACTCAAAATTTAAGGTAAAGGCAGGAGGGATCATAAAAAATCCAATTAACAAAAATCCAAGTATTTTTAACAACTATTTTTAATATATATTATAATATACACCTACTTTTTTGTAGTGATGGTTATTTGTTAAACAGTAATCACTTCGGTGACTTTTAAGAGTGTTTTAAGAGTGTTCAGTGACTTTTGTGAATTCCTGCCATTTCACATTTCTTGTGATACTGTGAGTGACTTTTTAAATAAATTGTTAGCAACCAATAGAAATGTCTTTTTTTTTTATTGATTTTCCACCATGGATTTAAGAATTCATTGGGACACCTGGGTGGCTTAGTTGGTTAAACATCCGACTTCGGCTCAGGTCATGATCTCACAGTTTGTGGGTTCGAGCCCCGCATGGGCTCTGTGCTGACAGCTCAGAGCCTGGAGTTGGCTTTAGATTGTGTGTCTCCCTCTCTCTCTACCCTTCCCCCTCTCCCCCCTTCTCAAAACTACATAAACATTTAAAAATTTAAAAATAAATAGTAAAATGTAGGGATACTAGCTTATCTCAAAATAGTCTTCTTGAAATAAAAACATGGAACAAATAATTAATCAAGTACAATTTTTAGAAGAATAAATGAAGATAAAGGTAAAAATATAAAAGGATATATTCCTAGATCATTTCTGGTAATTTCCATGGCCTACTATATGTTGGAACATACTGGCCAAAAGAAAAGCTATTATATAATATTTTTATTTTATGTTCATATATTTTTCTGAAAATAAGTGGAATGTTTTAGAGAGTAATTTTGGTTATTAATCTTAATTCTCTGAAACCTGCAAGATATAGCCATGGATATAGATACAGATATGCATTTACATCTATAGATGCATAGTTGTAGATATACATATATTTAAATTAAATTATTAGTTCGTTTTCTTTTAAGATTTTCCCACATTATCAAATTAATCACATACCCATAAACAGAAAATTTGGGTACAAGTTAAAGTTCAAAATAAAATGTTAACAGTCTTCGTGTTGGTACTGAATAATCATATTACAATTTTTTGTGTAGCACTGCATATTTTTAAAACTTTAAAATTATCATAAGTGTCTGTTTCAGTCTATTTCTCCTTTAAAGTAAAAATTCTATGAACACAATTTCCTACATTGCCTTCAGTACGTTTTATATTTATCAGAGTCATATGTTAGCTTTTGTGTTTTTTTAATTGCGTCTTTAGACTTTTTAAATAAGTTCATTTATCATATCATGGCTTCTTTTCTTAATCCAGTAACTAGCAATGTTAAAAAAAGAAACAAAGAAAAGGTAGATGATTTGTTCAAATGGGAATTTGATCTGCAAACTTTCATTTTCCTAACTGAGAGTGTTACTTATATTAACATTATTTTTATTATCAAGAATAGAGCTGCTTAGTAGCTCTGTAACAAGGCATCTGTTTTATATACTAGATTAAAAATTTATTCAAGTACTAAATATTATTTGGTTTGGAAAATTCATAAAGATTATAAATTATAAATTTATACAGATTATAAAAGATTATAAGAATTAATGTACTATGAATACACCATGATATTCAGATATAATCCTTCAATATATAAAGGAGGTCAGATCATTAAGAGATCCTAAAACACCAGATTTAAATTGAAAGATTATTAACCTGATACAAATATAATAGAGATTTTGCTTTCTAAGATGATATATCCTTTCACAGATATGCTACTTTATCCTCAGAAATTGTGATTAGACATTTAGTTAACTCAAGCTGGAGGTGTGCAGACTGAAAATTAAATAAAACTGTTTTGGTTTGGCAGTAAAACAAGTTAATCCAAGTGAGTCAAATAGCCATGAAAATCAGAACAGATTCCTAGAAAAGAGAAAATTTCCTCTACTTATGCTGGTTATGTGTGCTATACATGTGATTTCTATGATAAAGAAAACTTAATGTATATGTATTAAAATAATAAGTTTCTTTAAACATAGGAAATTGTAAGTTGTAATGACTTCTTTCACAAACTAGGGAAAATTACTCACATATTTCATACTATACTATTGGGGCACCTGGCTCAGTTGGTTAAGTGCCTGACTCTTGATTTCTGCTCAGGTCATGATTTCAAGACTTTTTAAGTTGGGGCCTCGCACTGGGCTCTGTGCACTGACCTCGTGGAGCCTGCTTGGGATTCTCTGTCTCCTTTTCTCTCCACCCCTCCCTCACGTATACTCTTTCTGTCTGTCTCAAAATAAATAATAATTTTTTTCAAACTATGCTACAAAACTACAGTCACCAAAACAGTATGTGATGGCACAAAAGTAGATACTTAGATCAGTAGAATAGAATTGAGAGCCCAGAAATAAACCCATGCTTATGTGGCCCATTATTCTTTGACAAGGAGGCAAAAATATGCAATGGGGATAAAACAATCTCTTCAATAAGTAATGTTGGAAAAACTGGACATCTACATGCAAAAGAATGAAACTGGGCCACTTTCTTACACTATACACAAAAATAAACTCAAAATGGATTAAAGACTACAAAAATAAACTCAAAATGGATTTATGACATGAAGTCATAAAAGTCCTAAAGTCCTAAAAGTCCTAAAAGAGACATAGGTAGTAATCTCTGGGACTTTTCCAAACTAAAAGAAAATCTATTGCAGAGCAAAGGAAACCATCAATGCAACAAAAAGGCAATCTACATAATGGAAGAAAATATTTGCAAATGATATATCTGGTAAGGGGTTAATATCAGAAAAATACAAAGAACACATACAACTGAACACCAAAAAAGTAAATAGTCTGATTAAAGAATGGGAAGAAGACCTGAATGGACATTTTTCCCAAGAAGACATACATATGGACAATAGACACATGAAAAGATACTCAACATCACTAATCATCAAGGAAATGCAAATCAAAACCACAGTGAGTCAGAATGTTTAGCATCAAAAAGACAAGAAATAGCAAGTGTTGGTGAGGATGTGGAGAAAAGGGAATCTTCATGAACTGTTGGTAGAAGTATAAATTGATGCATCCTCTATTGAAATTCCTCAAAAAACTAAAAATGGAAATACTATATGGCCCACTGATTCCAATACTGGATATTTACCCGAGGAAAGCAAGAACACTAATTCAAAAATATATATGTACCCCTATGTTTAATGTGGCATTTTTTTACAATAGCTAAAATGGAACCAACCTAAGTGTTCATCAACAGATGAATGGATAAAGAAGTTGTGAGATATATATATATATATATATATATATATATATATACACACACACACACTATATATATATATATATATATATATATATAGTGTGTGTGTGATATAGATATGATACATGAAAGGTATGTGATATATGGTATATTATATATATATTAATATATATATAATATATATATATTATATGACATGTATGGTAATACTAAAGCCAAGTTAAGTGATAATGAGAAATTGTTATGCTCACCAGATTAAAAAAATAATTCAAAGGTAATTTTTAAAAACGTATTGATGAGATTGTGAAACAACAGACACATTTTTCATGGTCACAGTGTTAACAAGTATACTCTCAAGTTCTCTTTTAAACATTTCTAGATAATTTTCAGGGAACACATTAAAACACTTGCTATGAATTTTTGTTACATTTTTTTAAAAATTGGGGGGCGCCTGGGTGGCTCACCCAGTTGAGCGTCCGACTTCAGCTCAGGTTATGATCTCATAGCTCGTGAGTTGGAGCCCTGCGCTGGGCTCTGTGTTGCCAGCTCGGAGCCTGGATCCTGCTTCAGATTCAGTGTCTCCCTCTCTCTTTGCCCCTAACCCACTCACATTCTGTCTCTGTCCCTCTCAAAAATGAATACAAATTTTTTAAAAAGTTTTTTTAAATGTTTATTCATTTTTGAGAGACAGAAATGAGCAGGGGAGGGGCAGAGAGAGAGGGAGACACATAATTTGAAGCAGGCTCCTGGCTCTAAGCTGTCAGCACGGAGCCCGACATGGGCTTGAACTGGTGAGCCGTGAGGTCATGACTTGAGCTGAAGTCAGATGCTTAACTGACTGAGCCACCCAGGGTGCCCCTATTATATTTTAAAAGCAGTAGACAACAGAGAATGTAAGGCTTGTCATCATTCTATACTTCACTCTCCTTTTGGCTTTACCATAACTGTCCAGGGATAGCACATCTCCCATTAAATGTTAATATTGTAATCATTGCTTCAGACTCTGATTTTTCAGAGAAGCCCTGGCTAAGATACCTACTAAAGTTTAATATGACTATAACTTTATGTCCCAACAACTTTACTCATGAATATAGAACTTAAGGAATTCTTAAATATGTGCACTGGAAAACAATAAAACATTTTTCATTATTCAAAGCACCAATTTTTATAATGATGAAGCTTGGAAAAGTCTCTATTGATTTTACAATTAATACATAATGATAAAGTTATAAAATGGAATAGTATACATCAGTACATAAGGAAGAAAATCACACACACCTACATGGGTATATTTAAAAGTCACAATGTTGAGTTTAAAAAGCTGCAGAAAAATTCACTGAGCATTATAGCACTTATATAGTGTTTAAAGTAATGTTTAAGAAACAATACATTGCTTAAGAACATTTATATAGATGCTAAAGTTATAAAAGCAACAAGAAAATTATTAACATAAAACTCAAGGTGGTGGTTACTTTAGAAGAGAAAAGGAGATGTAATCGGACGGCAATTGCCAGGTTAATAAGTTGTCAGTAATATATGTTGAAGCAAACATGGATGCAAACATTTTAGCTTCCACACTGAATGTAATAGAAATGTACTCAAAGAACTCTTTTTTGCCATTGTTGATTTATTTTTGAGAGAGAGAGAGAAAGAAGCAGAGAGAGAGGGAGAGAGAGAGAGAGAAATAGGGGGGATCTGAAGGGGGCTCAGTGCTGATAGAAAATGCCCAATGTGGGGTTAAAACTCATGAATTCTAAGACCATGACCTGGGCGAAGTCAGACACTTAACTGACTGAGCCAACCAGGTGCCCCAAGAACTTCCTTTAAAATAAAGCCTAGGGGCACCTGGGTGGCTCAGTTGGTTGAGTATCTAACTCTTGATGTCAGCTCAGGTTGTGATCTCAGTGTCCTGGGATGAGGCCCCACATCAGGCTCCGTGCTGAACATTGAGCCTGCTTAGAATTCTCTTTCTCAGGGCACCTGGGTGGCTCAGTCATTTAAGCCTCAGACTCTTGTTTTGGCACAAGTCATGATCTCATGGTTTGTGGGTTTCTTCAAGCCCCACAACATGCTCCACGCTTTGGAATTCTCTCTCTCCCTCTTTCTCTGCCCCTCTGCAGTTTTTTTGCTCTCTCAAATAAATAAATAAACTTAAAAAAACAAAGATTCTCTCTCTGTCTGCCCCTTTCTCCTGCTTGCACATACTCTCTCTCACTCAAATAAATAAATAAATAAATAAATACAAAAATGAAATAAAACATAAATAAGACAGAAAGAGAATATGTGACCGAGAAAACAATGAATTTTGAAGTAAGAGATCAGTGGAGTTCACAAAGTGGGCATAACAGACTTAAAGGGTAACAATCCAAAGTATAGTGTGATGATTAAGGATTCCTAACAGGAAGTTTCTGAATCGAATATTAAAGAAAAATAATAACACATTATGGTAAAAAGACAAAAATCAAAGAAAAAGAACAATTTTGAAAAACAAAACAAAAAAATAAACTAATAACTGGCTTATCAAGAATAATGGACCCCCAATGAAATTAACAGCTGACACCTCATCAGAAATAGTGGAGGCCAGAAGAGAGTAGAATTGTATATTTTAAAAATTAAAGAAAAAAAATATACCAAGAATGTTATAGCCAGCACAACATTCAAAACTACAATGAGATAGCACCTCACATCTGTCAGAATGGCTAAAATCAACAACAGGTGTTGGCAAGGAAGTGGAGAAAGAGGAACCCTTCCTGCACTGTTGGTGGGAATGCAAACTGGTGCACCACTCTGGAAAACAGTATGGAGGTTCCCCAAAAAGTTAAAGATAGAACTACCCTACCCAGCAATTGCACTACTAGCTATTTACTGTAACAATATAAAAATACTAATTCAAGGAGATATATGCACCCTGATGTTTACAGCAGCATTATCAACAACAGCCAAGTTATGGAAAGAGCCCAAGTGTCCATCAACTGATAAAAGGATAAGGAAGAGTTGTCATACACACACACACACACACACACACACGCACACACACACACACACACACAATGGAATATTACTAAGCCATAAAAAGAATGAAACCTTGCCTTTCCCAATGATGTGGATGGAGCTAGAGAGTATTATCTAAATAAAATAAGTGAGGCAGGGAAAGACAAATACCATGTGATTTCAGTTATATACAGAATTTAAGAAACAAAGCAAATGACCTTAGGAAAAAAGTGAGAGAGACAAACCAAGAAACAGATGTTTAACTATAGAGAACAAACGGGATTACTGGAGGGGAGGTGGGCAGGGGGATGGGTAAAGCAAGTAATTAAGGAGGCCACTTGTGATGAGCACCAGGTGTTGTGTGGAAATGTTGAATCACTAAATTCTACACCTGAAACTATTACACTATATGTTAACTAACTTGAATTTAAATAATAACTTGAAAAAAAACAAACAAAAAGTATCCATGCCAGGTTTAACCAAATTAGAACATAATTCATAAATAAATTTTCAAGTAAGTGATTTTTCTAAAAATAATTGAATAAAACTTTATAATTACTTCTCAAAAATACATCATACATACAAACTTAAAAAATATTAAGGCAAAGCAAAGATATTCCCAGATTAAACAAAACTGGTAGAGTTAGTTACTAGCAGACCTGACTTATAAGAAATATAAAACGAACTTCTCTAGACTGTCAGCAAGTAACTAAATATAGTAATTAAAATCCACAAAAAACAACAAAGAGCGTGGATAAGCCATTATGTAAATATGAAAGATGATCCATTCATATTTCTCCCTTTTTCACTTAACTGATTTAAAAATCAGATAATATATGTACAACAATATTGTTGATTGTGTAATATACAGAAATATATGTGTTCATAACAATCAAAGTTTATCAGTGTAAACTATGCCAGTCAGTAACTAAATCCAAAAGACCAAATAAAAAAAAATCAGAAAAAAGAAACAAAATTAATATAACACAATCATAAATGTAGATTGCTTTTCTTTCTTCTCTCAGTTTTCAAAATAGATACAACACTTTAGAGTAATAATTATAGTAATGTATTTTGGGATTCTAATGTAAGTGCATGTAATAATTATGTCAAAGATAACACATAAAGAAGATGTAATAAAACTATATAGAAGAAGAGTTTCTGTTTCTCACTGTAATTAAGTAAATATAAATCTCAATAGATACTAATAAGTTAAGATGTATTTGATGAGTCCTGGTGCAATCACTAAGAAAATAGTTAAAAAATAGTGAGTAAAAAAATTAAAGGAACTAAATTAGCACACTCTAAAATATTCACCTAATGAAAAACAGTAAAGGAGCATTAAAAGAACAACAACAACAAAAACAAAAACCCACGAGATACAAAGGCAAGGTTACATGGACAGGCATAAATTCACCTGTATCAATAATAACATTAAATGAAAATGTATTCAGCAATCAAAACAAAAGGTGGAGACTGCCAGACTGCTTTGAAAAATCAATAGACCCAAGTACATGTTCTATACAGGAGCTATAGTTTAGATTTGCATTTCTATGAAATATCTAAATATACAAATTATTAGAAAATGCAAACTACTAAAATTGCCTCAAGAAGATTCCAAAATTATGAACAGATCTATAACATTTAAGAGTTTGAATTAGTAATTTAAAAAACTTCCCACAGAAACAAGTCCAGGCCAAAATATTTTTGGATGTGAATTCTATGAAACATTTAAGGAAGACACAAATAGGTTGAAAATAAAAGAATGAGAGGTATATCGTGAAAATAACAATTTTGAGAAAGCCAGGGAACCTGTATTAATATTAGAACAAAATATTAAAACAAATTTTTAATAGATAACCAAGGAATATGTATGAAAAACTATCCATCAGGAAGACATAACAATTACAAATATAAATGCACCTAATTATGAAGCCCCAAAATACATGAAGCAAAAATGGAGAAAATGGAAGGAGGAAGCAGACAATTCAAAAATAATAATTGGAGCTTTCAATGGCCCACTTTTAATAATAGATAAGACAACTAGACAACTGATCCACAAGTAAATACAGCACATGAACAGTAACAACCTAATAGACCTAACCAAGAGCACTCCAACCAAGAACAGAAAGATATATATTCTTTTCAAGTATGCCTGGAACATCTTCTAGACAATGTGCCAGACCATAAAACAAACCTCAATAAATTTAAAAGGACTTAAATCATACAAACTATGTTCTTTGATCACAATGGAGTGATGTTAGAAACCAATAACAAAAAGAAGTTTCCACAGACATGGGGAAATTAAATAATATACTCCTCCATAACCAAAGAGTAAAGAAGATATCTAAGGTAATCTATGTTAAATTAGAAGTTACTTTGAGATAAATGCAAATAAAGATACAATATACCAAAACTGATAAGATTCAGTAAATCAGTGCTTAGAGTGAAATGTATAGCTGTAAACCCCTGTGTTAAAAAGAACTAAAAATCTCATAAACTAACCTTCTACCTCAAGACAGAGGAGGGAAAAGAGCAGACAAAATACAAAACAAGTAGAAGAATATGAAACAGGCAGCAGGAATCAATAAAATAAGAAATAGAGCCAACATGGCAGAATAGCGTGGAAGTTTTTTGTGTGTCTCGTGTCCACAAAATACAGCCAGACCAACACTAAACTATCCTGCACACCTAGAAAACTGATCCAAAGATTAACACGACAATCTGCACAACCTGAACTACAGAATTCAGCAGGTATGCGGCACGGAGACTTGAACTTGGGGAGCGAGAAGCCACAGCGGTGTAGAGAACCACTTTTGCAGGTGAAGAGAGAACAGAGACGGGGGGCATGGGGAAGAGAATATGGGAAAAGCACCCCTCCCCAAAAGCAGCTGGAGAGAAAGTGGAAAATTGGAAATAGCCCCAGGGACTAAACTAAAAAGGGGAAAAGAAAGGAGATGAAAGGAGAAAGGAGAAAGGAGAAAGGAGAAAGGAGAAAGGAGAAAGGAGAGGGTTTAAATTCCATTAATACTGTAAACAAGGGGAGCGCAAAGTCTGCAACTCCACAGCTCCATACCTGGCGGTGTTCTGGTGGGAAGGGCGAACCCTCAGGAGCAGAGTGGGACCCAGAAGATTCTTGGGCCACACAGGGAAAAGCAGTTCCACTGCTGGCAGGACATTTGGTAGAGACTGTTGAGCCCCCTGGTCCCTGCAGAGCCCAGAGAACAATCCACATTTGCTGGTGCTGGAACAAGGTCGTTAAGGGTGAAGACTGGTGCCAGATATGTGTCGTGATTTTCCATAATCCCTGAAACGCTGCTGGTACACTATCCTGCGAACTTTTTCTGGGGCAGGCTGGCACCTGGCTGCAATCTCAGGGCACCGGCAGCAGCAGGGTCCAGCAAGCATTCATGGGTGGTTACAACCAACATTTGGCCATTGCTCGGTGAGATCCTCCCAAAAAGGGGAAGAACGGGTCAAAGCCATTCAGAAGTAAGGGACCGTGGAAAACAGTCACATCTGAGACAAAACTCGGGAGAGAGGTACTACCTGGGACTTGGTCACAGACAGTGAAAAGGCAGGGAGTGGACAAGAGCTGAAAAGAGAGGACAGGTGAGCGATTGCTGATCAGGGAGAACAGAGTTGTGATACTAGAGATTGGGTAGCTGGGTGATGCCATTTTCACCACTCCCGCGCTTGCTCATAGGCACCTACAAACGCCACAACAATCCACCCAAGTAGGCTAGCAGCGTCATCTAGTGGAGAACAGAGCCATTACACTAAGCCCTGCCCAACTGGGCCAACCTCGCTCTTCAAGAACACAAGTCCCACCGCCTGCTTAGTTTATGGACTATAAAGCACTTCATAGTCTAACTTCTAGGGGAAAACGAAGTAATTTCAGTCATATTTCAATTTCTTAGCAGGTCCATCTATTCAATTTTCTTTTTTTTTCTCTTTTTCACTTCTTTTTCTTGAATACAGAAAGAGAAAAAATTCAGTTTCAATTTTTATTAAAAATATTTTCTTTAATTTTTTTTACTTTATTTTTTACTTCTGTGTAAATTTTTTCAAATTCTGTTTTACTTCCATCATGTTATTTTAGTCTACTTCAGTGTATTCACTTTTTCAAATTTCCATCAATTCCTTTTTTTCCCTTTTTCTCTTTTTCATTTCTTTTCTTTTTCTTGAATACAGAAAGAAAAAATTCATTTTTATTTTTAACTTTTATTAAAAATATTTTTGTTTAACTTTTTTCTACTATATTCTTTACTCTTGTGTATTTTCTTTTCAAATTCTATTTTACTTCCAACATTTCATTTTAGTCTACTTCAGTGTATTCATTTTTTTCAAATTCTCAAAAGATTTCCTTCCCCCCCCCCCTTTTTGGCCTACTCTATCAAACCACTTTCAACACCCAGACCAAAACACACCTAGAATCTAGCATCATTTATTCGATTTGTGTGTGTGTGTGTGTGTGTGTTTAATTTTTTAATTTTAATATATTTTTAAATTTAATTTCTTAATTTTAAATCTTCTACTTCATTAATTCCTTTTCTCCCTTCAAAATGATGAAACAAAGGAATTCACCCTAAAAGAAAGAGCCCAAAGAAACGACAGCCAGGGATTTAACCAACACAGATACAAGCAAGATGTCTGAACCAGAATTTAGAATCACGATAATAAGAATACTATCTGGAGTCAAAAATAAATTAGAATCCCTTTCTACAGAGATAAGAGAAGTAAAAACTAGTCAGGATGAAATAAAAAATGCTATAACTGAGCTGCAATCACAGATGGATGCTGTGGCAACAAGGATGGATGAGGCAAAACGGAGAATCAGTGATATAGAGGACAAACTTATGGAGAATAATGAAGCAGAAAAATAAGGAGATTAAGGCAAAAGAGCATGATTTAAGAATTAGAGAAATCAGCGACTCATTAAAAAGGAACACCAGCATCATAGGGGTCCCACAAGAGGAGAGAGAAAAAGAGGGGTAGAAGGCTATGTGAGAGCAAATCACAGTGGAAAACTTTCCTAACCTGGGGAAAGACACAGACATCAAAATCCAGGAAGCACAGAGGACTGCCATTAGATTCAACAGAAACCGACCATCAACAAGACATATCATAGTCAAATTCACAAAATACTCAGGCAAGAAGAGAATCATGAAAGCAGCAAGAGAAAAATAATCCCTAACCTACAAGGGAAGACATATCAGGTTTGCAGCAGACCTATCCACAGAAACTTGGCAGTCCAGAAAGGAGTGGCAAGATATATTCAATGTGGTGAATCATAAAAATATGTAGCCAAGAATTCTTTATCCAGCGAAGCTGTCATTCAAAATAGAAGGAGAGATAAAAAGTTTCCCAGACAAACAAAAATTAAAGGAGTTTGTGACCACTAAACCAGCCCTGCAAGAAATTTTAAGGGGGACTCTCTGAGGGGAGAAAAGATGAAACAAACAAACAAACAAACAAACAAAAATATATATATATAGAGAGAGAGAGAGAGAGAGAGAGAAATAAATACCAAAAGCAACAAAGATTAGAAAGGACAAGAGAACACCACCAGAACTCCAACTCTACAAGCATCATAATGGCAATAAAGTCATATATTTCAGTACTCAGTCTAAATGTCAATGGACTCAATGCTCCACTCAAAAGACATAGGGTAACAGAATGGATAAGAAAACAAGATCCATCTATATGCTTTTTACAAGAGACCCACTTTAGACCTAAAAACACCTTCAGAAGGTGAAAATAAGGGGATGGAGGGGTGCCTGGGTGGCTCAGTCGGTTGAGTGTCCGACTTCAGCTCAGGTCACGATCTCACGGTCCATGAGTTCGAGCCCCGCATCGGGCTCTGGGCTGATGGCTCAGAGCCTGGAGCCTGCTTCCGATTCTGTGTCTCCCTCTCTCTCTGCCCCTCCCCCGTTCATGCCCTGTCTCTCTCTGTCCCAAAAATAAATAAACGTAAAAAAAAAATTTTTTTAAATAAAAAAAAAAAAGAAAATAAGGGGATGGAGAACCATCTATCATGATAATGGTCAACAAAAGAAAGCCAGAGTAGCCATAATTATATCAGACAATCTAGACTTTATAATAAAGACTGTATCAAGAGATGCAGAAGGGCATTATATCATAATCAAGGGGTCTATCCACCAACAAGACCTAACAATTGTAAACATTTATGTGCCAGATGTGGGAACACCCAAATATATAAATCAATTAATCACAAACATAAAGAAACTCATTGATAGTAATACCATAATAGTAGGAGACTTCAACACCCAACTCACAGCAATGGACAGATCATCTAATCAAAATATCAACAAGAAAACAATGGCTATGAATGACACACTGGACCAGATGGACTTAATAGATATGTTCAGAGAATTTCATCCTAAAGCAGCAGAATATACATTCTTCTCCAGTGCACATGGAACATTCTCCAGAACAGACCATATACTGGGACACAAATCAGCCCTCAGGAAGTACAAAAATTTGAGGCCATACTGTGCATATTTTCAGGCCACAATGCTATGAAACTCAAAATCAACCACAAGAAAAAAATTGGGAAAGGTAACAAATATTTGGAGACTGAAGAACATCGTACTAAAGAATAATGGGCTAACCAAAAAGTTAAAGAGGAAATTAAAAAGTATATGGAAGCCAATAAAAATGATAACACCACAACCCAAAACCCCTGGCCAGCAGCAAAGGTGGTCATAAGAGGAAAGTATATAGCACTCCAGGCCATCCTAACGAAGGAAGAAAGATCTCAGATACACAACCTAATATTATGCCTTAAAGAGCTGGAAAAAGAACAGGAATTATTAAAGATTAGAGCAGAAATTAATGCTATCAAAACAAACAAACAAAAAACAACAACAGTAGAACAGATCAATGAAACCAGAAGCTGGTTCTTTGAAAGAATTAAGAAAGGTGATAAACCACTAGCCAGCTTTATCAAAAAGAAAAAGGAAAGGACCCAAATAAATAAAATCAAGAATAAAGAAGAGAGGTCACAACAAACACAGCAGAAATAAAAACAATAATAAGAGAATATTATGAACAATTATATGCCAACAAAATGGGCAATCTGGAAGAAATGGACAAATTCCTAGAAACATGTAGACTACCAAAACTGAAACAGGAAGAAATAGAAAATTTGAACAGATCCATAACCAGTAAGGAAATCAAATTAGTAATCAAAAATCTCCCAAACAGCAAGAGTCCAGGGCCAGATAGGTTTCCAGGGGAATTCTACCAAACATTTAAGGAAGAGTTAACACCTATTCTCTTGAGGGTGTTCCAAAAAATAGAAATGGAAGGAAAACTTCCAAACACTTCCCATGAAGCCAGCATTACCTTGATTCCAAAAGCAGACAGAGACCCCACTAAAAAGAAGAACTATAGACCAATTTCCCTAAAGAACATGGATGCAAAAATCCTCAACAAGATATTTGTCAACCGGATCCAACAATACATTAAAAAAAATTATTCACCACGACCAAGTGGGATTTATACCTGGGAGGCAGGGCTGGTTGACTATCCGTAAAATAATTAATGTGATTCATCACATCATTAAAAGAAAGGATAATAACCATATCATCCTCTCAGTAGATGCAGACAAAGCATTTGACAAAATACAGCATCTTTTCTTGATAAAAACCCTCAAGAAAGTAGGGATAGAAGAAGCATACCTCGAGATCATGAAAGTCATAAATGAACAACCCAACCCAACGCTAATATCATCCTCAATGGGGAAAAACTGACAGCTTTCCCCCTAAGGTCAGGAACAAGACAGGGATGTCCACTCTCGCCGCTGTTATTCAACATAGTATTGGAAGTCTTAGCCTCTGCAATCAGACAACACAAAGAAATAAAAGGCATCCAACTTGGGCAGGAGGAGGTCATACTTTCACTCTTCATAGATAACATGATAGTCTATATGGAAACCCAAAAGATTCCACCAAAAAACTGCTAGAACTGATTCATGAATTCAGCTAAGTTGCAGGATATAAGTTCAATGCACAGAAATCTATTGCATTCCCATACACCAACAATGAAGCAACGGAAAGAGAAATCAAGGAATTGATCCCATTTACAATTGCACCAAAAACCATAAAATACCTAGGAATAAATCTAACCAAAGAGGTGAAAAATCTATACACTGAAAACTATAGAAAGCTTATGAAAGAAATTGAAGAAGACACAAAAAATCCAAAAAGATTCCATGTTCCTGGATAGGAAGAACAAATATTGTTAAAATGTCAATACTACCCAAAGCAATCTACATATTCAATGCAATCCCTATCAAAGTAACACCAGCATTCTTCACAGATAATCCTTCAAAGTAACACCTTCACATTCTTCATAGATAATCCTAAAATTTGTATGGAACCAGAAAATACCCTGAATAGCCAAAGCAATCTTGAAAAAGAAAACCAAAGCAGGAGGCATCAAAATCCAAGACTTCAAGCTATACTACAAGGCTGTAATCCTCAAGACAGTATGGCACTAGCACAAGAACACTCAGATCCATGGAACAGAATAAAGATCCCAGAAATGGACCCAAAGACGTATGGCCAACTAATCTTTGACAAAGCAGGAAAGAATATCCAATGGAAAAAAAGACATTCTCTTCAGGAAGTGGTTCTGGGAAAACTGGACAGAGACATGCAGAAGAATGAATCTGAACCATTTTCTTACACCATACCCAAAAATAAACTCAAAATGGATGAAAGACCCAAATGTAAGACAGGAAGCCAGCAAAATCCTCAAGGAGAAAGCAGGCAAAAACCTCTTTGATCTTAGCCACAGCAACTTCTTACTCAACACGTCTCTCGAGGCAAGGGAAACAAAAGCAAAAATGAACTTTTGGGACCTCATCAAAATAAAAATCTTCTGCACAGCAAAGAAAACAATCAGCAAAACTAAAAGGCAACTGACAGAATGGGAGAAGATATTTGCAAATGACATATCAGATAAAAGGTTAGTATCCAAAATCTATAAAGAACTTATCAAACTCAACACCCAGAAAACAAATAACCCATTTGAGGAAATGGGCAAAAGACATGAATAGACACTTCTCCAAAGAAGACATCCAGGTGGTCAACCGACACATGAAAACATAGCTGAACATCACTCATCATCAGGGAAATTCAAACCAAAACCACAGTGAGATACCTGTCACCTTACACTTGTCAGATGGCTAACATTAACAACTCAGGCAACAGATGTTGGCGAGGATGCAGAGAAAGAGGATCTCTTTTGCATTGTTGGTGGGAATGCAAGCTGGTGCAGCCACTGGAAAACATTATGGAGGTTCCTCAAAAAACTGAAAATAGAACTATCCTACAAATCAGCAGTTGCACTACTAGGTATTTATCCAAGGGATACAGGTGTGCTGTTTCAAAGGGACACATGCACCCCCATGTTTATAGCAGCACTATC
Organism: Panthera leo; assembly: GCF_018350215.1. Classification (NCBI taxonomy): domain Eukaryota; kingdom Metazoa; phylum Chordata; class Mammalia; order Carnivora; family Felidae; genus Panthera; species Panthera leo. The sequence continues at coordinate 105,988,275 of NC_056682.1, read as the reverse complement.
AACAATAGCCAAAGTATGGAAAGAGCCCAAATGTGAAGGATGAATGAATAAAGAAGATGTGGTATATATATATACCATTATATATATATATATATATATATATATATATATATATATATATATATATATATATATAATGGAGTATTACTCGGCAATCAAAAAGAATGAAATCTTGCCATTTGCAGCTGCATGGATGGAATTGGAGGGTATTATGCTAAGTGAAATTAGTGAATCAGAGAAAGACAAATATCATATGACTTCACTCATATGAGGACTTTAAAAGACAAAACCGATAAACATAAGGGAAGGGAAACAAAAATAATATAAAAACAGGGAGGGGGGACAAAACATAAGAGACTCCTAGATATGGAGAACAAACTGAGGGTTACTGGAGGGGTTGTTGTGGGGAGGGATAGGCTATATGTGTAAGGGGCACTAAGGAATCTACTCCTGAAATAATTGTTGCACTATATGCTAACTAATTGGGATGTAAATTATTTTAAAAAATTAAAATTAAAAAAAGAAATAGAAAACCAATAGAGATATTGAGAAAATAAAAGGCGGGTCTCTGAAAACATTTTTTAGAAAGTAGCTAAACTTACCAAAGGAAAAAAGACAAAAGACCCAAAAAATGGGTCTTTGAAGTAAGAATTACGGAAACAAGAATTAGAGACACCTGAGCGGCTTCATCGGTTAAGCATCCGACTCTTGGTTTCCAGTCAGGTCATGATCTTAAGGTTTGTGGGTTCAAACCCCACATTGGGCTCTGGGCTGACAGACAGGATTCTCTCTTTTTCCCTCTCTCTGTTCCTCCCCTTCTCTCTCTCTCTCTCTCTCTCTCTCTCTCAAAATAAACTTAAGAAAGTAACAAATGAAATGACTCAGATAAAAATGGACAAATTATTAGAAAAATGCAAACTACTAAAACTGCTTCAAGAAGATTTCAAAATAAGAATAAATTTATAACTTTTAAGAGTTTGAATTAATAATTCAGAAAAACTTCCCACAGAAACAAGTCCAGTACAAAATATTTTTGGAGGTGAATTCTACAAAACATTTAAGGAAAAACTAATAACAACTTTTTTTTACACAATCTCCCCAAAAAAAGAAAAGAAATAGTTCTTTATTTTATAAGTATTACACAGATGTCAAAACCTGACTGACATTATAAAAAAGAAAACTACAGACAAATACCTCTTATAATTGTAGATTTAAAAGCCGTCAACAAAGTACTAACAAATAAATCCAACTGCATATAAACAGTATTTCATACCGTGACCAAGTGGAATTTAACCTAGGAATCAAAACTGTAATGATCAAGAATTTGTGATATTAGCATAAAGGTAAACATATAAATTGAAATGTTAGAATTGAGAGTATAGAAATGAATCTTCACATTTATAGTCAATTGAATTTCAGTAAGAATGCCTTGACAATTCAATAAGAAAAGAATAATTTTTCATCAAATCAACGAGAAAAACCGGATATCTACATGCAAAATAATTAAGTTGGACCCCTACATAATAGCATTACAAAAATAACAAAAACACAAAATAAATCAAGGACCTAGAAATTTATGATCTGAAACTATAAAACTTTTACAAGAAAATATCAATGTTTTACAATATTTTACAAGAAATATCAATGAATACTCAAGACCTTGTATAAGTAATGTTTCCTTAACCATACCACCAAAAACAAAAGCAATAACAACAACAAAAAAAGGTAAACTGGACATCAACAAAAGACTATGAATAGACATTTCTCCAAAGAAGATACACAAATGGCGAGGAAAATAAGCATAAGAAAAGATGCTGAATATAATCAGTCATGAGAATATAATCAAAATGATAGATAACAGCAAGGGTTGCTGAGAATATGGAGGAATCGGAGCCCTTATACATTGCTGGTGGGAATTTAAAATGGTACAGTCACTTTGGAAAACAGTCTGGCATTTTCTCATGTAGAATTACCATCTGACTCAGAATTGCCACTCCAAAAGAAATAAAACACACACACACACACACACACACACACACACCCTTGACACAAATGTTCATGGTAGCAGTATTTACATAGGCTAAAAGATGAACAGGTCACATATGTTCATCAACTGATGACTGAATAAATGAAAATGGTCTATCCCTAAAATTACATATTATTCTGTAAGAAAAAATGAAATACATATGTTACAACACAAATAAGCCTTTAAAATCTAAAGTTAAGTGAAATAAGTCAGTCACAAACTACCTCATTCTGCATGATTGCATTTCTATGAAATATCTAAAATATGCAAATCTATAGAGACAAAGTAAATTGCTTAAAGTTAGAGAAGATGAAATAAATGGAAGAGTCTGCTAAAGGGTACAAGAATTCTTTATGGAGACACATAAATGTCCCTAAGTTGATTATGGGGATGGTGCACGAATCTGAAAATACATGAAAAACATGCTACTTTAAATCAGTGGATTATATTAGTGAATGTGAATTACATTTCTATAGAACTTATAAAAAATAGCACAAAAAAGACATACCATTCTTTTATAAAATAACCCAACAATTAATATCATTGATATAATAAAAGATATTATTCATATAATAAATGAACACGTTGAGTATTAAAGTTTTGGGGTTATTCTGAAGACAAAATGCAGGAATTTTAATATGGTTGTAGACAAAAACATACATTTGAGTGTCTGCTGACAATACAAAATTAAATGTATGGATAGCTGCTGTCTGAAGGTGAAAGTTGGAATGGGACACATTTATAGACTTGGGTGTTTATATATTCATTTTAGAAATAAGGAGTCAACATATTCTGTCTGCATATTACAAAATTTACAAAATATGTGCTTACGTTTCTTAAGTTACAAAAGTTAACTTTGGAGGAAGAAAAAAAGTGATAAATCTATATTGGTAAAGTTGGAGGAGTGTAGCGAGCCAGGTGAGTGTTCTTTTTTTTTTTCTTTTAGATACATCCCCATTTTATAAAGCAAGACACGAGTACATAAAATGCAAAATAAACAAGTAAATAAATGCATATGTAAAGAAATAAGTGCAGCATGATTACATTCTTTATAAACACCGTGTTAAATACCATAAGCCCCTCAATAGTGTAACATGTTGTTTGAGGGGCACCCGGGTGGCTCAGTTGCTTAAGCGTCCAACTTTGGCTTAGGTCATGATCTCGCGGTTGTTGAGTTTGAGCCCCACACTGGGTTCCTTGTTGACAGTGTGCAGCCTGCTTGGGATCCTCTCTCTCCCTCTTTCTCTGTCTCTCTCTCTGTCTTTCTCTCAAAATAAATATATAAACTTAAAAAAGATTTTAGCAACAACAACAACAAAAACCATGTTGCTTTGTAGAGCAAAATTAGAAGAATGGTAGTTGCAGGTTACTGATAGTATTTCTTAAAATCTTTTGGTAAAATATTTCTTACAAAAAGAAGAGAAAGAAACACACAGCATCCAATTCTATGAAATAGTACACTATTTGCATATTCATTACTTGTAGTCACAGAATCTGAGGTCCAAGAAATGAAGAGTAAGAGATAAGGCAGAAAGGTGTGTATTTGCTGAGTCAGGATGCTCCTTACACCATTAACCAAAAATTAGTTGGGGCACTGATTAATGCTGAGGCCAGAAGGCTTTTCAATTATATATTCTAAGAGACATGTATTAGTTGGGAGCTTAGTTGCATGGAAGAGAAAACCAATCAACATAGCCAAAGCAAAATGAGACATTTCAATAAGCATATTTGCAAGGTGTCCTGTGGATCCCAGAGGCAGAATTGCAGCATGATGATGGGAAACTGGGAGTAGAAATAAGAGAAATATTAGGAACCCAGGCAATATGCATTCTGTCACATTCATTTAAAAATTAGGGTAATTTAGGTTCACAGCAAAATTGAGAGGAAGGCACACATATGTCCCACATACTCCCCACCCCTCATGTACAGCCTCCGTCATTACCAACATCCTCCATGAAAGTGGTACATTTGTTACAATTGGTGAACCAATATCAACACATTATTACTCAAGTCCACAGTTGATAGATACATTAGGGTTCAGTCTTGGTGTTGTTCTTTCCATGAGTGTGGACAAATGTATAATGATAGGTATCCACCATTAACATCCCATATGGAACAGATTCAGTGCCCTCAAAATTCTCTGTGTTCCAACTATTCATCCCTCCTTCACCCCTAACCCCTGACAACAACTGATCTTTTTCTTGTCCCTATAGTTTTGCTTTTTCTAGAATATCATATAGTTGGAATCATAGAGCAGGTAGCCTTTCTAGATTGGCTTTTTTCACTTAGTAATATGCATTTAAGACTCCTCCATGTCTTTTCATGTCTTGATAGTTCATTTCTTTTCAGCATGGACTATTGTTCCATTGTGTAAATGTACCATAGTTTCTTTGTCCATTCACCTACTGAAGGATATCTTGATTGCTTCCATTTTGGCCATTATAAACAAACTTACTACAAATACCCATGTGCTGGCTTTTGTGCATATTGTTCCCCTCTAACCCTGAGCTGAGGTCTGGACTGTACATCCAGACCAGCACAGGAAAGACTTTCTAAAGCACAACACTGTAGCTGCTGTACAGCTGAAAACTAAACAGATACACCAGCTTTAGGTAGTACTGGAGATGTCTAAGTACCAATTCAGGTAGTCGGTGATGGTAGTCACTAAGGAATTCAGTCAGTCAGCTGAAGCTACCAGAAAAGGTTTACTTTAAGAAGAAACCTGTCCTAGAAAAAGGACCAACACAGTATTAAGCAAACAACAGAAACAGACCTGCCTGTCCCAACAAATCATAAAACCAAACCTGACACGATTAAAGCAATCCAGTAATAATTTAACTGCTCTACAGAACAAAATTCAGCATTCTTTAAAGTAAAGGTCAGCAAATTCATTCAGCAAGATATCAGATTGTAAATATTTTAGGGCCTTATGGCCTTTATTGCAAGTATTCACCATTTACCATTTAGCATGAAAAGTATTCATTCTTTATTGCAAATATTCACATTTACCATTGTAGCATGAAAACAGTCATATATTCACTTATCTTCAGTATAAGTGAACTAGACAGTTTAACCAAAAGGCAAATATTTTCAGACCAGATTAAATTGTTTGCAAGTAGTAAGCATAAGAAGGTTTGGATAGTCTTATTATTGTCAGATGCCGAAAACTTCAAGACATGGACATAAAAAGAGACATTTTAGAATGCTAAAAGGGTAAATGAATCAAGAAGATATAACAATCATAATTATTTATACACCTAGTAGCAGCACTTCAGGATATATAAAGCAAAAACTGATAGAAATAAAGGGAACTAAAAACCATCAGTTTCCAGAACTGGAAACCGATAGAAATGGGGAACTAGATACTACTGGAAGGAACCGTGTGAATTTTTTGTTTCTGGTTGTGCTTCCCCATTTCTATATTGGGCCCACTTAATCAGTCTTCTATCACCCAAACTTCTCTTTTCAACATCACGATAGGCCTCTACATTGCTTAATCAAATAGTCATTTCTCTGCCTTCATTTTCTTGTCCTTATGGGCCACATTTAATGCTTGATTCCCCCTTTCTTTCTCTCTTTCTCTCTTTCTTTCTTTCTTTCTTTCTTTCTTTCTTTCTTTCTTTCTTTCGTTCTTGTCAAGTCTTTATTTAAATTATGGTTAGTTAACCTATAGTGTAATATTAGTTTCAGTTACATAATTCAAGTGATTCAACACTTACATACAACACCCAGTTGTGCTGACCACAACTGCCCTCCCTAATGCCCATCACCCATTTAATCCATCCCCCACCCAACTCCCCTCCAACAACTTTCAGTTTATTCTCTATTTTTAAGAGTCTCCTGTGGTTTGCCTCCATCTCTGTTTTTATCTTATTTTTCCTTCTCTTCCCTATGTTGATCTGTTGTTTCTTAAATTCTACATGAGTGAAATCACATGATATTTGTCTTTCACTGATTGACTTATTTCGCTTAGCATAATACACTCTAGTTCTGTCCATGTTGCTGCAAATGGCAAGATTTCATTTTTTGTTTTGATCGCTGAGTAATATTCCATTGTATATATACACCACATCTTCTTTATGCATTCATCAGTTGATGACCATTTGGCCTCTTTCTATTATTTGACTATTGTTGATAGTACTGCTATAAATATTGGCGTGCATGTGCCCCTTCTAATCAGCATTTTTGTACCCTTTGGATAAATACCTAATAGTGCAATTGCTAGGTCATAGGGTAGTTCTATTTTTAGTTTTTTGAGGAACCTCCACACTGTTTTCCAGAGTGGCTGCACCTATTTGCATTCCATCAACAGTATAAGAGGGTTCCCCTTTCTCTGAATCCGCACCAACACCTGTTATTTCTTGTGTTGTTGATTCCTTTCTTCTTGGAGATCTTCCTTCTTGATCCCTTCTTTCTTGATCTTCCTTTCTTCTTGAAGTCTGTTCTCCATTTGGCCTCCACATTACCTAACTATCCTACAATTACACTGGCTGCTTCTTCTCATTTCCCCTTGTTAGATTTCTAAACCAGAAACAGTCCCAGAAGTCAGTCCTTAGTTCTCTTTTCTTAATCTACAAAATCTCTATTTTTCACAGTGTATATATATATATATATATATATATATATATATATAAAACACATTTAAATGAGGAGTGTAACACATTTAAATGAACAACTGACAAGAGATTCGATAGAAGGATGGTAATTAAAAAATATAAACTTTGTTATATTATATATAATCTATAATGTAATACATATAACATATATAATGCAATATATATACTATATACTATATACAATGTAATATACAATATACAATACAATATACAATATAATAATATAATGTAATATATATACAATTTACATACATATATATTGTATATATATTACATATGTAGGTAATATATATACCTATATGTGTACATATATATGTACATATATATGTAATAATATATGCAATATATATACTATATATATAATATTACAAAGATTATATTCAATAGAAGAGATTTGATAGAAGTATGGTAATTAAAAAATATAAACTTTGTAATATTATATATATTATATAATTTAATATATAATATATAATGCAATATATACACTATATACTATATACAATATAATATATAATATACAATACAATATACAATACAATAACAATATAATAATATACAATATAGGTAATATATATATACCTCTATGCGTACATATATATGTAATAATATATGCAATATATATTATATATATAATATTACAAAGATTATATTTTTAATTACCGTACTTCTATTGAATCTCTTGTCAGTTGTTTATTTAAATGTGTTATACTCCTAGGTAAAGAACAATTATAGTAGGTAGTCTTACAAATTTGTAGAAATAAAATATAAATTAATTTTAAAGGGAAATCATCATTAATGACATTTTCATAAATTATAATCTAGTGATCATTAACATAGTTTGTTACTTAACAATGCCCATGGCCAAAGTAAGCACTAGAATGTTTCTCCTATGAATAATTTATTCTATGAATAATTTAATAACTACTTATTATTAACTAATAGACTTTAATTTGTTGTTATTAAGTCAACATATAAGCAAATTTACAAATAATGTAAAACAAACCTAATGGCTTCATACAGCATAGTTTGTTACTGCTTCTGAATTCAGAAAACTTCATTTTCACTTAGACTATATCATTTACTGAAAAAGTGTGTTTGCCATTTGCCAAGTGCTATATAAAAATGTAACTTGATTTATTTCCTTCATACAATGGTTGTGACACTTTTTTTTGATAACATGTAAGATACATTTTAAAACAATAAACATTATTTGCATTTACATCTTGAACGTTATTTTAACATTTAATAAAAATTAAAGTAAAGCATTATACATCTATAATCAAAATTTTCTTCTATACAAAAAGGACATATTGGTTCTATAAAATATTTCAATATAAGGAAAACCTCATATTTGTCACCCTTGATTTAATTTCCAAATTCTAAATAATGGAAGAGTTTTAGTATGGTTAGAAGGGGGAAAAAAAGTTAACGTATTTAATATGTTAAAATATTTTTAAAAAAAACAAAAATTCTAGGGGCGCCTGAGTGGCTTAGTTGGTTAAGCTTCTGATTTGATTTCTGCTTGGGTCATGATCTCACAGTTCGTGAGTCTGAGCCCTGCATCAGGCTCTGCATTGGCTGTGCAGAGCCTGCTTGGGATTATTTCTCTTCTCTCTCTCTCTCTCTCTCTCTCTCTCTCTCTCTCTCTCTTTCTCTCTCTTTCTCTCTCTCCCCCTATGTTGCTTGTTCTCTTCCTCACAAAATAAATAAACTTAATTTTTTAAAAAAATTAAAATTCTAGGGTACCTAGGTGGCTCAGTCCATTAAGCATCAGACTCCACCTCAGGAATGATCTCAAGGTTTGTGACTTCAAGCCCCACATTGGATTTGCTGCTGTCCACCGGAAGCCTGCTTCAGATCCTCTGTCCCCCTCTCTCTCTGTCCCTCCCTCATACTCTCTCTCTCTCCCTCTCAAATATAAATATACATTTTTAAAAATTAAAAAAAATCTACTAATAGAAATGCAAAGGAAACTTCTTTTTTGTGGACAACTGGTTATAGGTAGTCAAAATATGAGTTGGCTTTCAGATGTGCTGGGTAATTAAAACACTTCATAAGCCAGTTGTACATAATTATATTGCATGAATATATTAAGATTTTTTTTATATTTCTAGTAGAATATGGTTTTGATTGACTTAATCCTCACAGTATTGTGGGTGTATAAGTCTCATTGGAAATAGTCTTTGGCCTGCTCATATAGCAGCAGATGCACTATTTGCATAAGTAGGATGTTATATGTGGGCTTGTATTTTTGGCTGCTTCTAGATTTATGACACCAATTCATTTTTTGCACAGATGGGAGAAAACCTGACAATGTGAAAAGAGGATTAATTGATTTCCCTTTTAAAATTGTTACAATTACTGTGATTTATTTTTTCATATAGGTGAGTCTGACCATTCATGGACATATATGAAAGAGTAAATTTTCAGTCATTCTATAATTTTAATATTAACAAATGAACCTGAGTCTGATGCACACAAATGGGAGGAAGTATTAGTCATAGTAACAAGTAAATGTACTTATTCTAATTTTGGAGGTGAAAGGGCCATTTACAATACTGAACTGAAAACAAAATAAATGGCTTATAATTCCAGAAAAAAAAAATCTTTGCTTATGTAAAATATTAAATTGTTAAATGGCCATTTTTTACATAAAACTATAATTTATACCAAACTATGCAACATACCATTATATTCTTTGGAAATCTTCTCTTTCTTATTCTAAAATATTCTTGTCTTTGCATATTTAAAACACTTAGCAATTGTACATTGAGTTTTCCTGTTGTTTGAGATACTACCTGACAAGAAATAGATACTATTTTAAAGAATTAAAGAAAATAAAAAGTAAAGAATTTAAGCTGAAGTCAGTATACTATTCATACTTTATAACTTTAATAAAATGTTTCTTCCATATAGTATGATTTTTTTTTGTTTTAAGGATACCTTAAAAGGGGAAAAAGATTTTGAAAAATATCATTTCAAATAATTGGTCTTATTTTTTTTCATTATATACATGTATCTTTATTTCTACCTTATGAATATTTATTTATGCATATATACATATATCTATATATAATATATGCATATATACATTATATAGATGTATATAGGAATATATCTATACAGTCTGTGTATGTATATATAATTGTGTATGTGTTATAGACATACAAGATAAAATTGGCTTTCTCTTCTTCAAAGAGTTTAGACTCTAGTGACAGAGATATAACATTTGTGTGAGTGTGGTGGTAGAGAAAGACATGACAGATGAACTACACTTTCTAGAAACAGAAAAAGCAGAATACTGTCTATTCATGTGAACAGCCACAAATAAAAGCACAGAAAACACAGTCAATAAAGGAAAATTTATATGCAATATTGTACTGTTATTGATAAAGCAGTTAGGGGAAACAACTAAGTTTGAGATATAGAAGGGGGTTGTTTTTTGTGTATCAGGAAAAAGATCTTGAACTTTATCTTGTTGGCCTATAATTATTTTAGTGAAGAGATTAAATAATAACACTTGTGTCTTAAAAAAAGATTATTCTGGTAGCTACTTGGGAAATAAATTTAATGACTTAAGACTAGAAGCAGGGATGCCAGATGGAGAATGTTGCCACTTATAAGGATAAATGCTATGGAGTTTGAAAAAAATCCAGTAGTAATAGAGGTAGAAAAATGGTATGAGAAGTAGTTATGAAAAGCATATTAAAATTTTTTTCACTCATCTCTAATAGAACAATTAGAGATCACTCTCTAATTTTATTTGGCAGTTCAAAGTATATAACATGACTAAAACAAATAAAATTAATGATAATAGAGATAAAAAGATATATTTACACTAGATATAAACAGATATAGATATATAGATACATTAACAGGGAGAAATGGCTGTTAATATTAATGAAAATAGAGGAATTGAAATGTGAACTTGGTCATGTTTGGGGTTAAACTGAAGAATGTTTTATTCAGAGTTATTGCTGAAGCCTAAACAAAGCTCCATTTTTATTGTATTTTATTTTTAGATTTTATAATGTCTGAGGCACTTTAAAATCTATTCTAACTTATAAGTAACTGGCTAGGAAGAGTACTGACTGACCGGCTTTTTAACAAAGCAGAAATCTCACTGAGGTTTTTAACTTAGTACGAGGAGCAAAAGTTTAAGTGCAGATAGAAAGCTGGGAGTTCATGGTCTGTTAAAAAAATATCTAAGGTGACTGCAGCTACATACAACATGTGTTGTGAACTTCCACTGTTCCTATGCTGATCGTGTTTTGTTATTTTCAGGATTATTTTATTATTTCCATTTAAGATGTGTTTTTCTAAAGGTAATTGTCTATATACAGTTAAAATATGCAATTCTGAGGAATAAAAATGTCTCTGTGGAATAACATAACATAAAAAGGATCTTTATCTGTTGTCATTGTATGGCAAGAAAATACAACAAAGATACTATCTATGACTAATGATAGATATCTAAATGCTACCCTTGAAACTGAAGGATCTGCAATGTTATCTCACAGCTCGTATGGGTTCCCTACTTCCCATCTCCCTAAAGAACAGCACAGTGAAAGCCAAACATTCACAAATGGGTTATACCAAAGGGAAGGATCCCCCAAATTACAAGATTTAGAGCTCATAATGGGATGACAGGGACATCTGTTCAACCTTCCCTTTAAAGAGAAAGATGTTCTCTGATGGACAGAGAGAGAGCACTGCTAGGTTTATTACCCTGAAATGTATCAAAAATTTACAAGGTCAAGAAGAAGAGGATTTTACATTTCCAAATCATTCTGTGGCTTTCCATGTGGAAGATATCTTAGTGATACTATCTCTATTTAGATAAACTATGTCTAGTTTCTAAAGCTGCATGTTTTGCAAACATTCTTTCAATGTTCTTTGCTCAGAAGATCTAGACTATGCAAAAGCCTGGCATCCAAGAATTGTTTTCTAATTTAATCTAATTCATGAACACCTATGACTATATCCCTCTACTTCGTTTAGTTTTAATATTTTTCCATATTTGACTTATGTATTTTATTCACTGTGGTAAACAGAATAATGGCCACCCCAAAGATGTCCGGGTTCTAATTTGTGACACCTGTGCATATGTTACCTTATGCAGCAAAGGGGCTTTGCAAATGTGATGAATTTCTAGATGTTGATATCGGGAGAGTATCCTAGATAACCAGAGTGGACCTACTGCAATAAAAGTCCTCATAAGAGATTCGCAGAAGGGGAAGAGTCAGAGAGTGACTGGAGGATGCTACAAATCTGGCTTTGAAGTTCAAGGAAGAGGCCACCGAACCAAGAAATTCAGGTAGTTTTTAGAAGCTGAAAAATGCAAGGGAACAGATTTTACCTATAAGCCTCCAGAAAGAACAACGTCTGGCTGACACCTTAATTTTAGCCCAGTGAAACTCATTTAAGATTTCTGACTTCCCTTCTGGGATCCCCTGACCACTTAATTTCTTTTTAATTTGCATACATTTACTTGTATACATTGCCCTTTGTGCTATAAAATTCTAAGGGTTTTAAAAAATACTTAATATCTTTCACTCACTATTATGTATCACACTCAATAACTTCACTGTCCTAAAAAAAATTCCTGTTTTACTTATTCACCTCTCCTCACCCCAACCCCAGTCCCAGCCCAATGGCAACTGCTGATATGTTTACCATCTCTATGTGTTTGCCTGTTCATGAATGTCATACAGTTGGAATCATGTGATATTTAATTTTCAGATAAACTTCTTTGATTTAGAAAAATGAAGAAAAATAAAATAATATCCCCAGGTTAATTGTCAAGGTGTCTAAGATCAGCATTAGTAGTTATGCATTTGTGTTGACATGAATGACACATTCTTAAACATCTAATTTTTCTAAATAGTGTTCTAAATGGTAATAGCGGAAGGTAAATAAAAATAAACTTAAACCATGCCATTTTGAACATTTTTCTTAGTAAAGGTTAGCAATAGGTTATATTACCTAAATGAAAACTTAAAAAGTGATGCAATTTATATCAGCATGAGTTAATTTTAAGATCTGTTTTGAACCCCATCTAAACCATCTGAGGAGAAACTCCTTCAGGAAAAATAAAGAGCACTTTGCATTATGATTCTATTTGCTACCATTAGCAGACATTGCAGTCTTGTTAATCACATCTGTTCTTTAACATTATCTGGCCGTATGTTTATGCAGATGAAACACTAGCACTCATTGATTGGACAATCCCATTAATCTCCACCATCCTACCCACAAATGAAATATTCTCCAGTGACATATTCATCCAAATACTGTAATTTCTATATTGATTAAATTGTATCCACACATTTATCCCAGTCCTGACCTTCACATCTCCATCCTCTCTCTTGTCCTCTATAGATCCATTCTGTGGTGACCAAAAGATAATATCATGCATCCTCATGTTCTTTACAGAATCCACCCAAAATTCCTTAGCAAAAATTTTCCTCTTTTTGAAGAATATCCATTTAGAGTAGTGCTTATTGTCTCCTAACTCTCCATGCATGGCCTTTGTAGAAATTCCCATGTCATCTGTAGATGGTATTAAAACTTTCACCCTCAGGTATCTTTTTCCAATCTCCTGGTCTCTCAGTTATGTTTTTATTGAGCGCTTGGCTCAAGTCTCACTGTCTTTCTATCTAGTCCTCTCTCCCCCCCACCTCTCTCTTTCTGTCGCTGTCTCTCTCCACACATACACACACACACCATAAAAAGTTGTAATTTTCATGTGGGTAAATGATACAGTTAAAATTCAATATTATCTTCTCAAGGAACGCATATTTTAGCATCAGAAATGTACTGGCAACAGACTATGCTTACAGGAAAATGAATAAATAAGAGCAAACACCTTTACTGTATTCTGACATTGCTTTCTAAGGTAATATTTTGTTACCACACTTTCTCTAGTACATAACGTTTAGTGACTCAAAATGGAAATCTTGAGAGGTAATTCAAGAATATTCATTCATTTACAAATCATATAAGAGTGATTACACTGTTCCAGGTAGTTTCTGAGGATTAAAGAATAAAAAGATAGTGTTTTTGTTTGAATAGATTTATTCTAGTGGAGAGGTAGACATTCAAACGAAGAATTAAAATATAGTGTGGTTTTGTTATATCGAATATAGGAATGTGGTTTGAGTGTTTAAAGAAGGATTTACAGATTCACCACACAGCTTTGCTACTGAAAGGAAAATTTGTCAAGACATCCAACATAACTATGTATTTTCACTCACTAAAGACAACATACCTGTAGAAATAATAATAATATCATATTACTTACAACAATAGAGATCACACTCCATGGGGAAGTATAAGTTATCCCAATAAGACAAAGTAAGAAGAGGTTTAATATAGAATTTGGGCTCGTGTTACGTGATGTGGGGAAAATAATGACTACCATTTATCTGATAGTTAGAATTGCCAGATATTGTGCCAAGTTGTTTTCATCTTTTATAGTGATCAGTTACACTTATTTTTAACTTTTTTTGTTGTCTTCTTTTTTAATGATATTTATTTATTCTTTCACTAAATATTTATTGAGTGACTATGTGGGTAAGGTCCATGAATGCATGTAAATATATCCTGAGAGATAGGTTTTATTTTTAAATTTTTATTTATTTGTTTATTATACTTCTGACGCCTTTTACCCATTTCTCTGAATTTTTCAATGTAAGTTTATTGAAGTCTTGTGCATTTGGATCACATTTGACTACATTTTCTGTGACATAGAAGAAGGTTCTTAGAGGAGGGATCCAGGTTATGTATCCCCATATCTAATTCAACAAGAAAAATTAGATTGGAGATTATAGGATTTATTTTCTTTATGTTTTTGGAGATAGAGTTATTGTATTTAATGATGGAGAGAAACTTCATAACATCCCCACATCAGTAAGTGATATTTGATTATATAATCTGATCTATCTTTGTATATGCCAATAAGTTATTTGCAATATTTAAATGTATCCTAAGTATCTCCTTTTAATTTGCATTCCATTGCTCACATTTGCTCCTTTTTCTCCTAGAATGTGTGTAACTCATCCGAGGTAAATCAGATAATCTTCTCCCAAATCTTGGGACTGAAAAGTGGACAGACATGTTTTGAGGAAGGAAATAGTTCAGTATTAATCCTCATCATTAGGAAATAAGTCAGCACTAATTACTCCTCAAGTGAAGATTCACTAATGTCTTCAGTGTGGAAAGGTGAAAGGAGCTTTCAGGCAAAAGCCCGCTAGCTCTGTTCTTTTGCTGTGACTGGAGACACACAAAGATATTCCCATCTTTGAAACATTTTTGGTTAATCTCACCTATACTGATGTCTAAGAAATACCAGAGAATGAGTGAATGACTGTAATGGACTCAATCAGTATTCATTTCAAATCTCTAGATGTAAATTTAGGTCATAGTCTCCCAATCCCAGCCTGACTGAGACTGGGTGGTTGGTCTAGCTACAGCTTTCTACCAACCCTCAGCAGGAGTCTATCTTCATTAGTCCAATCTGTACATGTATTATTTCAGCTTTCTACATCTGCCCTGCTATGTTGAACGCAAATTTCACTAATTGCCACAGATTCATACTTTTTCTCTTTTATCCTGAAGTGTGTGTGTGTGTGTGTGTGTGTCACATACACAGTATCTGGGTCTTCTCAGAAATTTGAAATTGTAATATTATTTACTGAATATTGAACCAATAGAGTCTAAGAAAATGTGTTTCTGAGCCACCAGTATTACTTTAAAAAATATTTGATCACATATTTCTCTGAAAAAGTTCCCTCAAAATGTATACACACACTTCCACACAAAATTTTATCTAAATGTTGGGGTTCATGGAAGCTTTAAGATCATATATGGGACCCTCATAGAACCATGGACCCCAGATTAGTACCATTGTCTCTCATTTTCCTTCCCACTGTTACTTACAGTAAAAGATTTTCTAGAACTTTCATAGTGTTGCTTCATTACTACTTTGAATTTGACACATGAATTGCAATCACCTTGCACCTTGCCATATACCAATTCTGGAAAAATGGTCCGGTCCTATATAGAAATGTCCTTTGAGTCAGAATTTGGAAAACTCTCACATACAAGGCAGCAACCCTCCCCATCTGGCCTTGCTTTGTCTTATGGAATTTGTATGACAGTCCTTGCAGGTGCAGCACTTCCCACATAAAAAAAAATGATGGTTAGTATTTTAAAAATCTTGAATTTTTAAGTTGTAAAAGAGAATAACACCTAGACTCTAAGTCACAACTGGGAAAGCTGAACAGTGGTATTTTATTTCAGGATTGGCATCTATCATCTTCAATCTCCAAAAGGAAAAATTGCTTTTTATGTGAAAGTTGTAATTAAAGCTAATTTCTAGGTTGACACTTCAAAAGACTTTTTTTGGGGGGGGGGTGAGGAGGGTGTGTTTAATTCAGTGATCTTACACAGTGCTGTATCGATTTGTTTCTCTGAAGAGGACATAAAACTTTGAAAAGGCTATCCTTCCATGAATTACAACTTCAGCTTTAGTAATGTGTCCCTGATTGTTTGTTTGGTTGGTGTTTTTAGTACTATTGCAGTATTTATCATGTTTCAAATGAATTTGATCTTGTTCATTTACTACAACATTGCAATACTCTAGTATTCCTGATTTAAATGAAATGAATGAGAGAAGTAGAAAGGAAAGGAAGGAAGGAAGAGGGTAAGGGAGGTAGGGAAGAAGAAAACTATAAAAATATTCCTGGTTTAGGATTATAGGACTACAAGAATGATGTAATTTATCCCATGACCATGTGCTTTATTTTATTTTATTTTAATTTTGTGTTTGTGCTCTAATGTAGAGTATAAATCCCAAAGATACATCCTGAAATGTAACACATTTGAAGTCCTGACCAGCACAGTTCAGTACCTGATAGTATTTTATTTAAGAAGCCCTATTTAACAGCCTCAAAACAACAACACAGAAAGATCCTTCATAGGGTATTTGTTATATGGGATCCAATTCCTAAGCCTCAGAATCTTCTCCCTAATTCCCCACACATTCCATTTTCTTGAACCTCTCCCTGCCAATGCTCTAAATTCTGCTTATTCACCCTCATTCCACTTAACATTTCTTTTTTTCTTTCTTCTCTCCCAAGCTCTATAGATTGACTTTGCCCACTTGTAGATTCTGTGTAATGAAAATCTAGGGATTTATTTAGGAAGGATATATTTTTATAAAGTGGAGGAGAGGATACTTCTACTTAACTTTGCTCATTGGATCTTTCATATTCGTATTATTTCAATATGGAGTGATAGTTAAAAGTACTGTCTTGTGTCAGATATACTTGAAATTGAAAAGCACTAACTATAAACTGGGAGATGTTACATATGCTCTTTGAACTCTAAATATTGAAAATATGGTATTAAGCTCATAGAGTTGTTGTGAAGTTTAAATTATATAATGTATATAAAATTGAATACAGAGTCTAAACTAGAGTAATCATGCAATAAAAGCCAGTTGATGTAATAATTAGACCTACAATAAGTTATTTAGGAATCTTTGTGACACTCTATGAGGTAAGAATCATGATTGAAAGATGAGGAAATGAAAATATTATGAAATTAAAACTTCACATATATTATCTTATCCCATCTTCACAGGAAGCCAAGAGTGTTGACATATTACTAGTTTTGATAAAGAAAGAGAGGAGCTGAGAGTCTATATAGTTTGCTGAAGTTTACACAGCTTATATGTGGTGATATTGGACCTAAAATGCAGGTCCCCTGATTGTAGCCCCAGGGACATTGTATTGCTTACTGCCATATCTCAAATCCCAGTAAAACATAGGTACCAGCAATGTATAT
The DNA here is from genome assembly GCF_018350215.1 of Panthera leo. Taxonomy (NCBI): domain Eukaryota; kingdom Metazoa; phylum Chordata; class Mammalia; order Carnivora; family Felidae; genus Panthera; species Panthera leo. The sequence goes on along the minus strand of NC_056682.1, from coordinate 105,970,782 downwards.
GGGGGATTTTGTCATGAGAAATTGGTTGCAGTCCTAGATTTAGTTTACATATAAAGCTAAACAGAATCCTTTTGGTTTGATAAGAGTTTTTGTCTTATTTCAAAGTAGAGAAAATAAGTGCTACTCTATATGACCTTTTCTATTCAATGTTTTGTGAAAATTAGCAGCTCATGATTTTAAATGTTCTAATACAAGCATTTTCTACAACCTATTTTAATGCAGTAAGAATGATAATGTGCTTTTAAACCCATTCTAAAGAACTGTGAGGGGCTTTTTATCATTTCCATCACCTTTGTATTACCTCACATCATATTTGCTTATATCCTATTCCTCATGCCTACATAATTTACTTCTTTTCTCCATCTATTTTCATGTTAGAATGTAGTTTCAAGCTTGAAGTGAAGCAGTGCAATGAGGCACTTATTGGAGAGGAGCTTGCATTAGGGGAAACTAAATTCTCTTCTACATTTTCTCTCACAAATTTGGCTCTCATTGCTAAATTCTAGTGAACATGACTTTTCTTTAATGTTCATTTTTTTTTAAGAGGAAGAGTGTGCTTAAGCACTGGAGGGGCAGAGAAAGAGGGGGACAGAGGATCCGAAGCAGGCTCTGCACTGACAGCAGAGAGGCCTGTGCGGGGCTTGAACTCACAAACCATGAGATCATAACCTGAGCCAAAGTGAACTCAGGCACTTAACTGAGTCATCCAGGCACCCAAAACATGAGTTTTTAATACATTATTACTTACTTATCAATAGTTTTCTAAGTTAAAGATTCAATTGCTTCCTTAAATTCAGTCCTATTTCAGTAAATTAAAATTTTTTAATGTTAATTTTTTTCCTAGGATATACAAGAATTCTCATTATATATTATGTTACTGGTCTTGTGCAAAAGCACTGTGCCCACTCTGCACTATTTTTTCTGAACTGTAAAGTTGTCTAGTTCTGTGGGGATATATGGATAATTATTTGGCTGGAAACATACTGTTTAAAGATAATGGGTGGCTAATATTAGAAATGACTTTTCTGTGATGGAAAGAATAATGAAGAAATGTTTAGGTACTTAGGATACTTCTTAATTATAAAGTATGTATGTGTTAACTATTATACTAATAAGCATCTTAATACAAAGATAATGTAAAAGTTCCTTTTAAAAATATATGTTGCAATATATATATATTTTTTAAGTTAGTTTGGGATGTTAAGTACCTAAAGATAGACTCGAAATAACTACATATAAGAGTCGACTTTGATAGATGATTATTTGTGTCATTTTCTGAAAACCTTTGTATCAATCATATTTTGAGTCCCTGAATATATTACAGTCAAACTAATATTTTAAAATAACTTACCTTTTGGGGCTCCTTGGTGGCTCAGTCAGTTGGGCGTCTGACTTTGGCTCAGGTCACGATCTTGGGGTTTGTGAATTCGAGCCCCCCGTGTCAGGCTCGGGGAGCCTGCTTCGGATTCTGTGTCTCCCTCTCTCTCTGCTCCTCCCCTGCTCGCGCTCTCTCTCCCTAAAAAAATAAGTAAACATTAACAAAAATAAATAAATAACTGACCATTTCTTGAAAGAGAGAATATTGACTTATTATACATGGTGAGCAGATAGAATAATTACAGAAATGATAATAAAATATAATCGGAAGAAATCTGAACATAAAGACAGGGAATCTGCACCCTATTAAGGTATCGTCAATAATTTACTAGGTGAACTGGACTGAGTTTTTGCATTTGCTTAACAGCATTTTATTCTTTACTGAATTACATTTTTATTCACTTATCTTATTTTCCCACACTGGATTTTGCATTTTTTCTACTGATTATTAAGAATGTTAAAGTCTTGCCAACATTCAATATATTTTTATTACATTAATATAATTTCTGTGGTCTATAGAGCCTATTCTAAATATAAATGCATATGTGAACACAAAGCATGTAATTTTGTATTTAAATTTAGGTTTAATTTTATAGGTTTTAAATATAAATTAAATATTAAATATAAATTTAAATATAAATTATATTAAAAATAAATATAATTATTTGATATAGCTAGTTAAATGAATTTGCATGTTTTGAGAAGGATGAGGTCTGGTTTATGGCAATTTAGACCATTAAGACAGGTCCATAACATAGACAAAAGATTGGTATTTTGTACATGATCTATATAGTTTTAATACAAAAGAATACAGTGCTATTAGAATACAAGGAATGTAAATGCTTTTATCTTGATAACGTAGATGTTTTGACATAAGTAACAGTAAAAGTTATAGGATTAAAATAAAAAGTTATTGGGAAATTTTGTAGGATACAGTACTGATATTGACTTCTGAGAAATTCTTGTCATGATGTACATAGACAAATACTATGAGCATAGGTGACAATTACACAATGAAAGATAAATGAGATGTGATGAGCACACAGTCACAGAGGAACACAAAAAGGATATTATTCTCTGGGTAAATATCCAAATATGATCCAGTTGCTAGATCATAGGGTAGTTCTATTATTAACTGTTTGAGGAAACTCCACACTGTTTTCCAGAGTGGTTGCACCAGTTTGCATTCCCACCAACAGTGCAAAAGGGGTCCCTTTTCTCCACATCCTTGCCAAGACCTGTTGTTTCTTGCATTGTTGATTTTAGCCATTCTAACAGGTGTGAGGTGATAGCTCTTTGTAGTTTTGATTTGTATTTCCCTGATGGTCAGTGATGTTGAGCAGGTTTTCATGTGTCTGTTACCCATCTTTAAGTAATCTTTGGAAAAATGTATATTTATGTATTCTGACCATTTTTAAATGGATTATTCAATTTGGGGGTGTTGAGTTTTATAAGTTCTTTATATATTTTGGATACTAACCCTTTATCAGATATGTCATTTGGAGGGTATTATGCTAAAAGTCAGGCAGAGAAAGACAGATATCACATGTTCTCATTCATATGTGGATCGTGAGAAAGTTAACAGAAGACCATGAGGGAGGGGAAGGGAAAAAAAAAGTTACAAAGAGAGGGAGGCAGACCATAAGAGACTCTTAAATACTGAGAACAAACTGAGGGTTGATGGGGGTTGGGGGAGAGGGGAAAGTGGGTGATGGGCATTGAGGAGGGCACCTGTTGGGATGAGCACTGGGTGTTTTATGGAAACCAATTAGACAATAAATTATATTTAATATAAAAAAGATATGTCATTTTGAAATATATTCTCCCACTCCATAGGTTGCCTTTTAAGTTTTGTTGATTTTTTTTTTCCTTCACTGTGCAGAAGCTTTTTGTTTTGATGAAATCCCAATAGTTTATTTCACTTTTGTTTCCCTTGACATGGGAGATATGTCTAGTAAGAAGTTGCTACAGCCAATGTCAAGGATGTTATTGCCTGGGTTCTCTTCTAGGATTTTGATGATTTCCTGTCTCACATTTAGGTTTTTCATACATTTTGAATTTATTTTGATGTATGGCATAAGAAAGTGGTTCAGTTTCATTCTTCTGCCTGTTGCTGTCCAGTTTTCTCAACACCATTTGTCGAAGAGACTAACTTTTCTGATTGGATATTCTTTCCTGCTTTGTGGAACATCAATTGACTATATAGTTGTGAGTTCATATCAAGGGTTTCTATTAAGTTCCATTAATCTATGTGTCTATTTTTGTGCCAGTACCACCCTGTTTTGAGCACTACAGTGTTGTAATGTAACTTGAAATCTGGAATTATGATGCCTCCAGCTTTGCTTTTCATTTTCAAGGTTGCCTTGGCTATTTGGGGTCTTTTGCTGGGTACCCAAAGAATACAAAAATACTAATTCGAAGTGATACCTGTACTCAGTGTTTACAGCAATGTTATCAACAATAGCCATATTATGGAAAAAACACAAATGTCCTTGTCCATTGTCAGATGAGTGGATAAAGTAGATCTTTATATATATATGCATACACACACATATATAATGGAATATTATATAATGTATAATATTATATAATGTGTTTATATAAGGAAATATTAGTCATAAAAATGAATGAAATCTTGCCATTTGTAATAACATGGATGGAGCTAGAGAGTATTAAGGTAAGCAAAAGAAGTCAGTCAGAGAAAGACACATACCATATGATTTCACTTGTAAGTGGAATTTAAGAAACAAAAAAAATGATCATAGGGAAAAAAAAGAGAGAGGCAAACCAAGCAACAGCCTCTTAACTATAGAGGACAAACTGATGGTTACCAGAAGGGAGGTGGGTGGGGAGATGGGTGAAATAGGTGATGGGGATTAAGGAGTCATCACTTGTGATGGGTGCCGGGTGATGTATGGAAGTGTTGATTCACTAAATTGCACACCTCAAACTAATATCACACTGCCTGTAAACTAATTTAAATTTAAAAAAAACTTATAAAAAGAAACTGAAAAAACCTTAAGTTAAAAAAACAACAGATATTATTCCCTGTAAAAAACTGAAAGTTAGTTTGGGTTCATTCAAAAAGCAAGGATGTGGAAGTGTTGAACCATTATATGGTACACCCAAAAGCACTATTACACTGTATGTTAACTAACTGGAAGTTAAATAAAAACTTTAAAAAAAAATTTTTCCCAAAACTCTTTCCTCACTAATGTTAAAAAAAAAAAAAAAAAAAAAGAAGGATGGCTGCATGTTCCATGCTCCATGATGGTGTAATATTGCATATAGAACACTTTGGTCTTCTGACCTCCCACAAACACCAAGGGGCCCTACCCTATATGTATCCTCCTTCTTAGCCTTCCCTACTGGCTTTCCAGAGCCAGGAAACTTCTTCCCTAGTGTGTAGAAGGAGAAATTTCTGATTGGACTGCCAGGATAAGAGCAGGGAGTCAGGTTTATATCAGACTCTATACTGAGGATGCTTATTGCACCTGGCTTTTGGTTGTGAAGCAGAACCCCAACACTGATGACCTTGGCCCAGTCACTGGCTAGAGTCACAAAGACCTTTACATGCCCCGCATATTTGAAATCCAAACACCTTCCTGCATCCTGGCCTCTCAAACATTTCTCTACCTGCCTCTGTAGGCCACAGGAATGTCTGGGCCTTCAACACCACTTGCCAGCCTGGGATTAGAGAACCATGTGTGTGTGGCCACAGAACACATGGCCCATATACTTTCAAATTCTGACTCTGTTGACTAGCACCCACATCTTACCAGACAAAGTTCAAGTATCTAGATAATTGGGTGACTCCTCAGGACCCAGGCAACATCCTAACATCAGGGTCATCATCTCCAAATCTTGTGGTTTAATGAGCTCATTTCCCTCATGGTAGTAAAATTCTTCTTATAACACATCTTCTTCCCTTCTCTATTCTCTAGGCTGAGTTTTCAATTTTAGAATCTAGTCTATCATGCTTTTCTAAATTTTCCAATCCATGCTCTTTTGGAAAGAAGAGTAAACTTCTGAAAATCAAAAATATTATTATTAAATAATGATAATTCTTAAATAATCACATTTCTTATCCAAATTGAACTGCTTTTTTCTAGATTGCCTTCCTCTGCTATCTCTCTAACCAAATAAAATTCTGATTCAAATCTATGATAAGAGTATAAAGGGTAATAAGAATTACAATAAAAAGTATATCAAACTTCATTTTAATGAAATTTTGTTTCTTACTGACTTTTTCTATTGTAATATTTATGAATTACAGATAGGTAACTGAATATGCGATTTGCTCAGTCAAAATTTTATAGAAATACCATGAAATCTAGAATGAAAGTTTTATTCTTCAGTCTAGCATTGTAAACCTTCTACAGTTTGCTCTTCTCTATCCAGATTAAACTTCAGATATGTCTTCATTCCACCCTGTGTCCAGTTCACCATGTGTGGGCTCAGCCTCCCTTGGGTATCCTATGGACTTTTTTGGGGTACTGGTCTTAATGTAAGCATGTCGCTTCACTTACAGTCACACTTCTGCAAATATGTTAGACATTTTGTATTTCTTTTTTTTTTTTTCTCCCAGTTTCAGGTTTATTGAGGTATAATCAATATACAAAATTGTTATGTATTTCCTTTTTGAAAATAGGCCAACTCTGCCATGTCCAAGGAATCTTCTAAAATGCCTGTTTTAATTTTACATAAATGTTATTTATATATTTTATATAGTACTTCAGTATTTTATATATATATAAGGTTTGTTTTATGTATCTCTATTTCCTTTATTTAAATTTGTGCTCCAAGAAAAAATAGTACTGTAATTTTAAATCTTTTTATGCCCATACCATTGTTTAGTAGATAATCATTATATTTACCATTTTTCTGTGTCTACTAGACTTTTTTTTCTAAACATTTGCCATGTATTATCTCATTTAATCTTAATATTAATCTTAACATATCCTTATAATGTGATAATACAATTACACTATTTTACAGATGATGAAAAAGAAACAAGTAAAATAAATAAATTGCTGAAAATTAAATGGTATATATAGTGGATCTAGGATCCAAACCCAGACAGTATTATTCTGAGACATATACATGTAAATGACTTACTAAAATACTTGTTAACTAAATGTTTTTGTTATGTAATTGTATACGTCATTTTTGAATCAGTGAATTTGTGTATATGTATATGGAAGCCTTTTTACAAAAGGTAGTTAGCAAATTTAGCTAGGTCAGGCCCTGTGCTAGGAAGTCAGTACATAATAGTGAACAATCTGGAAGACACATTATTTTGCAAGAGTAAAGAGTCTAACTGGGGACATCAGGCACTGAGACAAGAGATTGCAATAGTGTGATTACAGGGAAACCGCATAGTTTATTTTTAGAATTATGTAAGAGAAAAGAGAAGATACTTATACTTCCTGGAGAAAACTGGCATTTACGCTAAGAACTAGATAATAAGATAAGAGGTAAAGGAATCAACCTGAGATGCATTAAAAAAAAAAAAAGGGGGGTTTTAAATTGAGAGAATAGCTGTGTGAGATATACCACAGGCAATAACGACCATGAAATGCCCTTAACATTGGATAACATTGTCTCTACTACTATTATTTTGTTGTTCACTATGATTTAGTGTCAAGTCACAGGTTACACTTTGATGTTAGTTTCAATTATAATTTTTTTGTGAATGTATTAAGTAAAAAAAATAATAATAAGCATTCTTTACTCATATTTTCACAGATATACACATACACACCAGACAGAAGAGAGACCTATTTCGCTTGTTCATATTTGGATACAAAGGAGTGAGACATGAAAATAACTTACATAAAGTTATTAATGCCATTAAGTCAGCCATAATACGACAACACTCTTACTTCCCTTCAGCTTTGCATTAACTAAAGCAAATACATTAGTTTGAAAATATTACCAGAAAGTTTACATTGCATAACAGTGTCTGTGAGAGAGGTTTTCTCATGAGCAAGCCCAAATATACTCTTGTGGGGGATAAGCTTAGGAATTATACCTGGGCTTATACCAATGGGTTAACAAGGCATAAAGAAATACAAAGCCATAAAATGCTCACACCCGAGTTTGGGTAAGCCAGATTGGCACCCCAAGAATAGGGGGTACAAAGGCACCATGAATATGGAGGTGAAAACGCACCCCAAAATAGAGAGGGGGTACAGAGCCCCCAGAATAGAGAGGGAGAGGTAAAGGCCTAAAATAGGAATGGGCACAAAGGTGCCCAATACATAGGTATATGAAATAAACAAGATTAGGTATTCAGGGTGGAAGCAACCCCAATTTAGTACTATAGCAGAAAAGCTGCTTTCACAGGAGGATAGGGCAAAGTGGGGTAAATTGGTGAATTGGACTATGGCCCTGCAGGCAAAGCAGCCCAGAGTGGAGATGGTTAACAAAAGAAAAGGTGTCTTGTTAACCCTGAGGTTTTCCCCCTATCTGCCTTATCCCCTAGGCTAGCTAAGATAAACAGACACAGCGCCTCCTGTCTGCCTTTAACCATCTACCCATCTGCCCAGTGCCAGGATTTTGTTTTATATTGACTCAAACCCCAAACACTGTATATCTTCAAAACCCCCTTTTCCCTCACATCCCCAGGTTAATGTTTCCATTTTCTTTGTCTCTTTGTACACACCCATCACATTTGTAATCCTTCTGATCTAATAAATACAAGGCAGAGACCCTTATTCGGGGCTCTTGTCTTTTCCTGGGCATTAGTTATCTCTCACTTTTCGTCCTGCGTCCCACTCTCTTGCTAGACAAGAAAGAACTTTAGACCCAGAGTCTACGACATACTCTCAAGTATTTTTTTTCATTTTCCCATATAGCTTGACTGTAAATAGTTCCACCAACATTTTCATGACTTCTCTACTGTTATTCTCCCTCCACTGAGGAGCTCGCCCTGTGTGTTCTTCCTTCTGTCTTATTCACAGAGTGGCTTCATCAAATGTTTCACCAGATTTGTTTCTTCCAGTACATGATTCCTCTTTATATTTTTTTAACTTATTTTTTTAATGTTTATTCTTGTGTGTGTGTGTGTGTGTGTGTGTGAGAGAGAGAGAGAGAGAGAGAGAGAGAGAGAGAGAGAGAGAGAGAGAGGTGGGGGTGGAGGGAGGCAGAGAAAGGAGACCAGAATCCAAAGCAGGCTCCAGGCTCTGAGCTATTAGCACAGAGCCTGATGGGGTGTGAACCCACAAACTGTGAGGTCATGACCTGAGGCGAAGACAGACACTCAACTGACAGAGTCACCCAGGTGCCTGATTCCTCTTAACTTTTGGACAGAAACAACTTGATTGTTAATTCCATTATACAACACTTTTCAATAGTGAGGTACTATCATAGAGCATTATTTATCAATTTCTACTAATTTTATTGTTATGTAGTCTCATAAATTTTCTAACTTGCAATTATATTATTAATAATGTAGTGCATACTGAACACATATTGTAATTGTACGCATTTTTTTCTTTCTTGAAAGATTTCTAAAGCTTATATTTAATTGCTGTTTATTGTTATTCCTCTAAATGGTAGGTTACTCTAAGTGACAATGGGGCACAGAGAAGTAGAATAATGTCTCATTAAGGTAGTAAGTGACTCAAATAATTTGTTATGGATAACTATAACATCCTAAAGTACACGGTTTCTCCCCAGCTGCCCTCATCAAAATTAGAAACTAAAATTCTACTTTCAATTTTTTGTTAACTCAAAAGAAAAATTAGTTATACTCATCTGATTATGATGTAACAAGATGGTAACTAAAGAAAATATTGCAAGTAAAATCAAATATGGTAAATGCAAATCTTTAGTAAATCATTTGTCAGCCACATAATTTTGAAAATGCATTTACCCACTCTAAGTGTCTGTACCTTCATGACTGAAATAGGAAAAGAACATAAGATGCTTCTAGAATCCCCAGATGTGTGCAATGATACCTGAAAGTAGAGTATTTCAGTTTGCATAACCAAATTCAAAGTCATTCTGGATTCATAAACAGAGCTCAGTATTTTGTTTTCTAAGTTTTTATTTGAATTCCAGTTAGTTAACATAGAGTATAATGTTAGTTTCAGGAGTGGAATTTAGTGATTCAACACTTCCATACAATACCCAGTGCTTATCACAACAAGTGCAGTATTTTTTTTAATTTTTTTTATGTTTGTTTATTTTTGAGAGAGAGAGACAGAGCAAGAGTAGGAGAGGAACACAGAGAGAGAGGGAGACACAGAGTCTGAAGCAGGCTCCAGGCTCTGAGCTGTGAGCACAGAGACTGATGCGGGGCTCGACTCACGAACAGCGAGATCATGACCTGAGCTGAGGTCAGAAGCTTAATGGACTGAGCCACCCAGGGTCCCCCAAGTGCTCTCTTTAATACCCATCTCCCATTTAACCCATCTCCCACCCACACCACCTCCCCTTAAGCAACCCTGTTTGTTCTCTATAGTTAAAGTCTATTTTATGTTTTGCCTCTATTTCATCACCCCCCATGATCATGTTTTGTTTTTTAAGTTCCTCATATGAGTGAAATCATATCGTATTTGTCTTTCTCTGTCTGACCTACTTTGCTTAGCATAATACTCTAATAGAGTTCAGTATTAAGCAGAAAAAGTATTTTGAACTCTAGGAACTTTATATCTAGTGTTTATGCTAGAAGACTCTAGTGTTTACATTCAAAATCTGAAGACACTCTTTAAACACAATTGATTTACATTTTGCTTGATGCATATGCAGACTGAGGTCTAGAAGTGAAATTTTAAAAATCGAAGGCTGTGATACAGTCTGAGTAATTTAAAATTGCTCAAGAAGCTGGTTAAAATTACAGCTGTTGGACTCCATGTCAGAGATGATGTGTTAGTAGGACTGCTGGGGAACTGAAACATCTGAGTCTGTAGCAGGTTCTCCCAGGCAGTCATGAAGCACAGTTTGAAAACTATGTGAATTACCTCATCTTTCTGAGCATCCATCGCTAAGCCTCCCAGAAAAGAAATAGTGTGATTCACTGACAGTCACTGATTTTCTTAAAGATCAGCAAAACTGATCTAATACCAAAAAGAGCTATGAAATTTAAAAATACAAAGAATCATTACATTTTTTGAACTTTAGAACTTTCAAACTAAAAAGAAAAAAAAAACTTTAAGAGTATTTCAGCTATCTCAAAGATTTATTTGGATTGGTTGTTAATTCAAATATGAGCTATTTTTGGAAGCTGTATGTGTTCTTGGAATCAGGAAGTATTTTAAAGTTGTTTTCTTAATACTTAATGTATAACAGCATGAATGGAATCAGGGAGTATTCATCAGGCAACCATCACTGGAGATTATTAACACAGACAGACAGGTTTTTCCCTCCCTGCAGTAATGAACCTCACCTTTATAAGAGGACCATGTAGGGGTGCCTGCCAGGTTTAGTTGGTTAAATGGCCGACTTCGGCTCAGGTATGACCTCATGGTTCACGAGTTCGAGCCCATGTTGGGCTCTGTGCTGACAGCTCAGAGCTTGGAGCCTGCTTCAAATTCTGTGTTTCTCCTGCTCACAATCTCCCCCCCCCGCCAAAATAAATTAAAAAAAATTTTTTTTAACTTTTATAAGAGGACCATTTATCTTCAGCCATGTGTAATGGCAAAGTAAGGGTGAACATAAACTTTCTGAAAATTGAAAATATTTGACAAGCAATCAATGAAATGAAATATGGTGAAAATCACATGGAACACAGAAGTAATAACATGGTACGATGCCAAGAATAATTTCATTTCATGCAAATATTTATTGTTCACATTTATGAAGTTATGAAATGTTCTATTTTAAATTTGCATGAGGAATTAGAGAATAAAGTGAAATTCATTAGATAACTAGAGGATCAAGGTGCAACTATATGTGTATCATATTCTGCATATATCTCATTCTAGATGTTCTAGATGAAGTACAAAAATATTGACACTGAGATTGTGCTGTAAGGGTGGAATTTGAATAAAATGTTTCTTGACCATCAAAACAGATTTCAGGTACTAGGTTTGGTATAAGAACAAAAACGTGGTCTGAGAAAAAATTTGTTTCTATAACATGAAAAAATATATGCCTCTACTCAACTTTTAGAACATATGGAATACTATTATAACTTTTACTGTCCTTTACACTAATTTCAACCTCTGTGTTATTCTGGGTCAATTTTAGTTTAATTTGACTGATTTCTTCCTCATCGTGAATTATATTTTCCTACCTCTTTGCATATTCAGTAATTTTTATGGCATGCTAGATAACATGAAACTTGCCTTGTTGGGAACTGTATATTTTTAAAATTCTTGTGAGTATCTGTGATGATTTTTAAAGAAATATTTTAGATATGCAGCTAAATTACAAAAACTATTTATTATTTTTGGATCTCGCTTTTAATATTTGCTTGGCAAGACTAAACCCCCATTTTGCTGAATGCTGATTATTCCCCACTACTTAGGCATGAACCTCTGAGTACTCTACTCATTATCCTGTTAATCGTGGTTTTCAAGTCAGACTGATAGCAGTAGGCACTTCTTCGACAGCCCATTATTTGTCATCTGAGTACATGGAGCTACATACAGTGCAGATATATAGTTAAGAACAGGTAAAGCTTAATCAAATAAGAATGCAGAGCACTGCGTACAGCAGAATCATGGTTAGACAAAAGCTTTTAACAGCAAGACTAAATTTGTAATACTCCACCCATGCCTGCCAAATAACGAAAGTCAGCTAAGGTTTCCAAATGCCTTCCCTCCCCCATTAGACTTCTACTTGGGATGTTTGGAAAAAGCTGAAATTTCTTTGCTGGGAAAAAAAGAAATATTTAATTTTTTTAATGTTTATTTATTTTTGAGAGACAGAGAGAGAGACAGAGTTTGAGTGGGGGAGGAACACAGAGAGAGAGGGAGACACAGAATCTGAAGCAAGTCCAGGCTCTGAGCTGTCAGCATAGAGCCCTCCACAGGGGTCAAACGCAGAAACCCTGAGATCGTGACCTGAGCCAAAGTCGGACACTCATCCAACAGAGCCACCCAGGTGCCCCAAGAAATCTTTAAATGAGGACTGCAGGTATGCTGTGATTCTCGTTCTCTCCATCATTTTCCTTCTTCTCTTTCCCCTAAAATACATTTCTCAGAGGCGTCTTGAATTTTAAAAACTTTTGATAATAGGTTATCAATAATTTTAAAGCAGAGATTCAAGTGGCAAAGTTTCTCTATTATGCCTTTTATTTTTTAGTATATTAAAGTGCATATCTCTTTAAATTTATTTTTGACTACAAGTATCCATGTTACTCATCAAAGTTAAAACTCCTATCTTTCTAGAACTGATAAGCTTGGGGAACAATTTTTGATCACTAACGAACATTATAATGTAAGATTAAATAGATAACTGCTGGTTTATGAACTATACTTTTTGTCAAGCACTCTCTATAAATTTAAGATGAACTTATTTCTTGATTTCTTATATGTTATTGTTAGCTGTTAACAGATTTCTCATTACGTTTTCCTTCTTAAATTGTACTTTTGTTGCTATTGCTGGAGTAGCATTATACAAAATTACAGTATGGTTGTTATTGTTTCAAAAACTCTGCACATCGTTTAAGATCAAAAGTCTTTCTAAAAGCTTCAGGCTCTAGGGGCGCCCAGGTGGCTCACTTGGTTAAGTGTCAGACTTTGACCTAGGTCATGATCTGATGGGTCCATGAGATCTCACACTTCCTTCCAACAAATGACATCATCACTCATATTTACCACGTTCTTTCCAACACTTAGGTTAAGGAAATTCTGTTGGGTGAGTAAGACTGTTATGCTTCAAGGAAATGTCTCAACAAACATTTGAAAGGACAATTATCTGAGGAGGAAATACAACAATTTTGTCTTACTTTCATTGTGGCACAGACTGTCTAGCTATTTGCTGAACCATGTACCTTTGCCTAAGCAAAGTAGCTACACCTTTCTTGCTGTTAAGTGAACGCGGATGAGTTATTTTTAGTCAATGAAGTGAAGGTGGAAGTGATGTGTGTCATTGTTTATACCATATCTTGTGTGAGTCTTTATCTTTTCTCTTATTTTCCAGGTATAGATCCCCAGACTGTAATGAAAACCACAGGTTTAGTATGTCAGCACTTCCATACACCTGTGTCCCTGCTGGCTGTACTTTACGGAAGCAAAACTTAAACTAATATTGTATTAAGTGTGGAGAAGGTAGGATTGTACATGGTGAATGTTCCAGGCAGTTCTCTTCAGATAGCCTGGAAAACATAAAAATAGGAACTGAGGCTTCCATTCCATTAAGATTAGCTACCCTCAACTCTTTTTCCCACAGAACAAAGGGGAGGGGTTACACAAAATTCCAACTTCTTCTCAGAAACTGGTTCCCAGCATCTCTGTAAACAGCTGGATCCAAGAAAACAATTTGTTCTTTACTGGCAGGGCTAATATCAAGCTCATCTGATATAAATGGGAGAGCTGAAGATAGGATCCTTTATAAGGAACAAAGCCTGACAGAGTATTCATCTGAGTCCTAGACCAACTTGTCTTCTTGCAGGATGACTGGAGGACAATGCATTCACGCACTGACCCTTCTGCCCATAACTATCAGCCTTCAAGAAATGATGCTAGGGTTTAGACAAAGTCATTTCTTGACATTATGCCCCCTGTGGATTCAGTCTTTATAACAGCCTTGCCTTTAACAATACATTGTGATGAGAAGAAATAACTTTTTCTCTCCCTTAGTCATTCAAGAGTGGTTTTTGAGTGTACATAATTTATTGTTTATGCTAATTATGTTTTTCTTTTTCTTACCCATTTCTTATAAGTGTTTTACATGCAAGCATTGCATTTCCGTGGTTTTATTTTTTTACTTTTTTATGGATTTTAGAAAGAGAAAATTGTTTTACTTGCATATAGTAAATATTCTAAACATAAACAACCTGCCAAATGCTCCAAATTGTATATGAATTTATTGTTACCTGCATATTATTTACATGTAACATTTATTACCTCCAAAATATTGATAAACTATAAGATAAATAATTTAAATATGAAAACAAGAAATAAGGGATAAGAAAGGGCAAAAATAAGTCTCAGACTAAATAAGAAGGAAAGCACATTAAATAAATTTTGTCAATTAAAATTTTGGTATGCATTGTCAAAAATAACCACAAAACTAAAAAAAAAAGTTCATTCTTTTCAGTCTTCGTATATTATTTAAAAGGGTTATACACCTAGCTTCAATCCACTTGTACAATTTAAAGGAATATTTTCTGAATCATGAGACTCCAGGCACTAGCTTAGTGTGGGAAGAAAAGCTAAACATTTTCTCATTTTCCCAAATTAGTTTGACCTGTTTCTCAAACTAGAATTTCTATTTCTTTTGAAAAATGAGGCAGATATTTCAATAATGTCTCAAAGCTTGAGACGTAGGGCTGGAGGATCCATTAGGCTCAGCTCACTTTAAACCCAACTCCCAACCTTGTAGCAAGGCCCCCCCAGTCTGCCTCTCCCCTGTGCTGCACCATATACAATTTTCACCTATTTCTTTCATGAAGTCCAAGGAAAAATTTTCCTTTTCTCAAAATCATAATAATTTAGTCTTTGTAAGTATGTGTGTGTGCATGTGTGCGTGCACCTATTCACATGTTTCTCTTCTCTATCTGGACAAGAAAGAATGAATGCTGAAATGAAGGATTACAGTAAATATGAAGGTTTAGAACTCAGAATAACAAAATTAAGGATATTTCTGTACTTCGTGTTCAATGAGGACATAAGTAAAAGTCACAATAAGTCCCTCGTGATGTTCAGAGTTTTCCTCTAAGAAATGCACACTACTTTTAAATAGTTCATTTAAGTGCTAGTTCTTTAATTTTAAGCACTTTGACAAGGAAAAAGAAAGTAGTGTTTATTTATGGTAGGAAAGAGAACGTTAACTGAGCCAGAAAATAAGATATGTGTTTGTAAATTTCCTATTATGTCAAAAAGCACGGTATTAAAAATTTTAAGGTCAAAGCACATATTTAACAAAAGCCACTGCAAACTTTTCTTCTTTGCTCTTATTATCTTATGCAACCTTAAAGTGAATGAATCAGAAAAACGATTTTGTGTGCTTACTCTTCATCATAGATGATCTTTTCTTCTGTGCTTGCCCAGCATTAAGAAATATCTTGAAAAAATAATACATTTTAAAAGAAATCAGTGTTTCCAGATTGGCAACTTTTTTAAGTGGCAAAAGTTTTCACACACTCATCAAAGGAAGAAATCACCAAGGAGTAAATATTTTACTATTTATCACTTTTAAAATGTTATACACAAAATGTGAGCACTTCCATATAACCCCACTGATTACCGATAGCAAAGTCCAACTTATTTTTGGAATACTGTAAAGACTGAAAAATTCTTGTCAGAACAATATTTATTTTCACTGAGTAGCTGTCACTATGTAGTTCTGTAATCATTTTAGCATATGGAGGTAAACATTTAAGCTAAGAATGTGTATTAGTTTTCCACTCTGCTATAACAAATTACCACAAACTCAGCAGTTTAAAACCACACACACACACACACAAAATGCATTGTATCCCAATTCCATAGAATTAGAATTCTGTCAAGATGCAGCTGATAGCCTTAAATACAAATACAATTTTAAAGCAGATAGCCTTAGTATTACATATTCATACACTGCAAGGATTGCATGGAGATCTTTGAGGGATCATCCTACCTACTACAGAATGTTAAAATTGATGTTTAGTGAGAACAAACTGAGGGTTGATGGGGGGTGGGAGGGAGGGGATGGTGGGTGATGGGTATTGAGGAGGGCACCTTTTGGGATGAGTACTGGGTGTTGTATGGAAACCAATTTGACAATAAATTTCATATATTGAAAAAAATGTTAAAAGAAATAAAATAAAATAAAATAAAATAAAATAAAATAAAATAATAAAATAAAATTGATGTTTAGAAACACTTTAGTAATTGTTTTTTGTTTGTTTGGTTCAAGGTTTTTTTTTAATTCTAGTTAGTCTACATACTGTGTAATATTGGTTTCAGGAATAGAATTCAGTGATTCATCACTTACTTAAAATACCCAGTGCTCATCACAAGTGCCTGCCTTCAAACCCATCACCCGTTTAGCCCATCCCCCACCCATTTTCCCTCCAGCAACACTCAGTTTATTCTGTGTAGTTGAGTCTTGAATGGTTTGCATCCCTCTCTTGTTTTTCTCCCCTTCCCTATGTTCATCTGTTTTGTATCTTAAATTCCACGTATAAGTGAAATCATATAACATTTGTCTTTTCCTTACTGACTTACTTTGCTTAGCATAATACACTCTAGCTCAAACCACATCATTGCAAATGATTTCATCATTTTTGATGGCTCAGTAATATTCTATTCATATATATATGAATATTCTATTCATGTATATATGTATATTTATATACATATACATGTGTATATATGTGTGTGTGTGTGTATATATATATATATATATATATATATAATCTCTTCTTTATTCATTCTTTAGTCAATGGATATTTGGGCTCTTTCCATACTTTGGCTATTGTTGATAATGTTGCTATAAACATTGGGATGAATGTGCCCCTTTGAATCAGTATTTTTGTATCCTTTGTGTAAATACCTAGTTGTACAATTGCTAGCTCAAACAGTAGTTCTATTTTTAACTTTTTGAGGAAACTCCATATTGGAGTCAGTCCAACTTCTTATCTATATCTCATGATAAGGAAAACATATATTTGAAAATTTTTATAGCAAACGAGCAAATCCTAAATGTTTTCATCTCAATGTTAAAAATCTCATGACTATCTAATTTATACCCCTGCTGCTCCATTTAGATAGTAATTTTTAAATTTTTGACCAAGATCCTGTTAGAAGCATATCTTTCTTCACAACCCAATACAAAATTAAACACTCTCACAAGTACTCATATCATGTACATATATAACTGAAACATACATTTCCAACAGAAATGCTTTCCTTACTTTTAATATATAATACACACTCATTTTCTGCTTTTGGTTTATTCTATTTTATTTTATTTAAAAAATAAAATTTTCACAAGAAAACAAATTCTTGTTTTAACTGATAAAACTGATTTCATAACTTACTAATAAATAGTAGTAGTTTGAAAACAAAATCTTACTTCAGAGACTCCAAGTTAAGCCATATTGTATTTACTGCTCTCTACTGAAGTGATGAATTGTCAGTAGTTCTCACAGAATGGAATATGGAAATAGAACTTACCTGCCAAAATTGGGGTCCTCTCCTCTCTCCAGTCCTGAGCCAATCTTCCAAGAATCACTATTCTTTTCTAGTGTAGCAACATAAATGGAGCTCTGCACTTTTTATGCTGGTCAGACACCAAAGGTTCTTAGCTCCCTTAAGATCATCCTTTCAGAACACTATGGTCGGAAGATGGCAGCATAGGAGGACGCTGGGCTCACCGAGCGTCCTGCTGATCACTTAGATTCCACCTACACCTGCCTAAATAACAAAGAAAACCGCCAGAGGATTAGCAGAACGGAGTCTCCGGAGCCAAGCGCAGACGAGAGGCCCACGGAAGAGGGTAGGAAGGGCGGAGATGCGGTGCGCGCTCCACGGACTGGCGGGAAGGAGCCGGGGCGGAGGGGCGGCTCCCCGGCCAAGCGGAGCCCCCGAGTCTGGCTGGCAAAAGCGGAGGGGCCGGACAGACTGTGTACCGACAGCAAGCGCGACTTAGCGTCTGGGAGGTCATAAGTTAACAGCTCTGCTCGGAAAGCGGGAAGGCTGGAGGACAAAGGGAGGGAGAGTTGCTGAGCCCCGGACCACAGAACTCAGCTTGGCGGGGAACAAAGGCGCTTACCAGCTCCATCTCCCTCGCCCATCCCCCAGCCAAAATCCCGAAGGGAACCGGTTCCTGCCAGGGAACTTGCTTGCTCCGTGCAAACACCCAACGCTGTGCTTCTGCGGAGCCACCCCTCCGGCAGCAGGTCTGACTCCCTCCCGCTGCCACAGGGCCCCTCCTGAAGTGGATCACCTAAGAAGAAGCGAGCTAAGCCTGCCCCTACTGCCCCCATGCACCTTGCCTACTCACCTTGCCTACCACAGCTAATACAACAGATCCACAGCACCAGAAGCCTGGCAGTGTGCAAGTAGCCCAGATGGGCCACACCACCCCACAGTGAATCCTGCCCCTAAGAGAGGGGAAGAGAAGGCACACACCAGTCTGAATGTGGACCCAGCGGTGGGCTGGGGGCAGACATCAGGTCTGACTGCGGCCCCGCCCACCAACTCCAGTTATACACCAGAGCACAGGGGAAGTGCCCTGCAGGTCCGCACCACTCCAGGGACTATCCAAAATGACCAAACGGAAGAATTCCCCTCAAAAGAATCTCCAGGAAATAACAACAGCCAATGAACTGATCAAAAAGGATTTAAATAATATAACAGAAAGTGAATATAGAATAGTAGTCATAAAATTAATCGCTGGGCTTGAAAACAGTATAGAGGACAGCAGAGAATCTCTTGCTACAGAGATCAAGGGACTAAGGAACAGTCAGGAGGAGCTGAAAAACGCTTTAAACGAGATGCAAAATAAAATGGAAATGTCCACGGCTCGGATTGAAGAGGCAGAGGAGAGAATAGATGAACTAGAAGATAAAATTATGGAAAAAGAGGAAGCTGAGAAAAAGAGAGATAAAAAAATCCAGGAGTATGAAGGGAAAATTAGAGAACTAGTGATACACTAAAAAGAAATAATATACGCATAATTGGTATCCCAGAGGAGGAAGAGAGAGGGAAAGGTGCTGAAGGGGTACTTGAAGAAATTATAAGTGAGAACTTCCCTGAACTGGGGAAGGAAAAAGGCATTGAAATCCAAGAGGCACAGAGAACTCCCTTCAGACGTAACTTGAATCGATCTTCTGCACGACATATCATAGTGAAACTGGCAAAATACAAGGATGAAGAGAAAATTCTGAAAGCAGCAAGGGATAAACTTGCCCTCACATATAAAGGGAGACCAATAAGACTCGTGACTGATCTCTCTTTTGAAACTTAGCAGGCCAGAAAGGCTTGGCACGATATCTTCAGTGTGCTAAACAGAAAAAATATGCAGCCGAGAATCCTTTATCCAGCAAGTCTGTCATTTAGAATAGAAGGAGAGATAAAGATCTTCCCAAACAAACAAAAACTGAAGGAATTTGTCACCATGAAACCAGCCCTACAAGAGATCCTAAGGGGGATCCTGTGAGACAAAGTACCAGAGACATCACTACAAGCATAAAACATACAGACATCACAATGACTCTAAACCCGTATCTTTCTATAATAACACTGAATGTAAATGGATTAAATGTGCCAACCAAAAGACATAGGGTATCAGAATGGATTAAAAAACAAGACCCATCTATTTGCTGTCTACAAGAGACTCATTTTAGATCTGAGGACACCTTTAGATTGAGAGTGAGGGGATGGAGAACTATTTATCATGCTACTGGAAGCCAAAAGAAAGCTGGAGTAGCCATACGTATATCAAACAAACTAGACTTTAAATTAAAGGCTGTAACAAGAGGTGAAGAAGGCCATTATATAGTAATTACAGGGTCTATCCACCAGGAAGAGGTAACAATTATAAATGTCTATGCGCCGAATACCGGAGCCCCCAAATATATAAAACAATTACTCACAAACATAAGCAACCTTATTGATAAGAATGTGGTAATTGCAGGGCATTTTAACACTCCACTTACAGAAATGGATAGATCATCTAGACACAGGATCAATAAAGAAACAAGGGCCCTGAATGACACATTGGATCAGATGGACTTGACAGATATATTTAGAACTCTGCATCCCAAAGCAAAAGAATATACTTTCTTCTCGAGTGCACATGGAACATTCTCCAAGATAGATCATACACTGGGTCACAAAACAGCCCTTCATAAGTTTACAAGAATTGAAATTATACCATGCATACTTTCAGACCACAATGCTATGAAGCTGGAAATCAACCACAGGAAAAAGCCTGGAAAACCTCCAAAAGCATGGAGGTTAAAGAATACCCTACTAAAGAATGAGCGGGTCAACCAGGCAATTAGAGAAGAAATTAAAAAATATATGGAAACAAACGAAAATGAAACTACAACAATCCAAACACTTTGGGACTCAGCGAAGGCAGTCCTGAGAGGAAAATACATTGCAATCCATGCCTATCTCAAGAAACAAGAAAAATCCCAAATACAAAATCTAACAGCACACCTAAAGGAAATAGAAGCAGAACAGCAAAGGCAGCCTAAACCCAGCAGAAGAAGAGAAATAATAAAGATCAGAACAGAAATAAACAATATAGAATCTAAAACAACTGTAGAGCAGATCAACGAAACCAAGAGTTGGTTTTTTGAAAAAATAAACAAAATTGACAAACCTCTAGCCAGGCTTCTCAAAAAGAAAAGGGAGATGACCCAAATAGATAAAATCATGAATGAAAATGGAATTATTAAAACCAATCCCTCAGAGATACAAGCAATTATCAGGGAATACTATGAAAAATTATATGCCAACAAACTGGACAACCTGGAAGAAATGGACAAATTCCTAAACACTCACACTCTTCCAAAACTCAATCAGGAGGAAATAGAAAGCTTGAACAGACCCATAACCAGCGAAGAAATTGAATCGGTTATCAAAAATCTCCCAACAAATAAGAGTCCAGGGCCAGATGGCTTCCCAGGGGAGTTCTACCAGACGTTTAAAGCAGAGATAATACCTATCCTTCTCAAGCTATTCCAAGAAATAGAAAGGGAAGGAAAACTTCCAGACTCATTCTATGAATCCAGAATTACTTTGATTCCCAAACCAGACAGAGACCCAGTAAAAAAGAGAACTACAGGCCAATATCCCTGATGAATATGGATGCAAAAATTCTTAATAAGATACTAGCAAATCGAATTCAACAGCATATAGAAAGAATTATTCACCATGATCAAGTGGGATTCATTCCTGGGCTGCAGGGCTGGTTCAACATTCGCAAATCGATCAACGTGATACATCACATTAATAAAAGAAAAGATAAGAACCATATGATCCTGTCAATCGATGCAGAAAAGGCCTTTGACAAAATTCAGCACCCTTTCTTAGTAAAAACCCTTGAGAAAGTCGGGATAGAAGGAACATACTTAAAGATCATAAAAGCCATTTATGAAAAGCCCACAGCTAACATCATTCTCAATGGGGAAAAACTGAGAGCTTTTTCCCTGAGATCAGGAACACGACAGGGATGCCCACTCTCACCGCTGTTGTTTAACATAGTGTTGGAAGTTCTAGCATCAGCAATCAGACAACAAAAGGGAATCAAAGGCATCAAAATTGGCAAAGATGAAGTCAAGCTTTCGCTTTTTGCAGATGACATGATATTATACATGGAAAATCCGATAGACTCCACCAAAGTCTGCTAGAACTGATACATGAATTCAGCAAAGTTGCAGGATATAAAATCAATGTACAGAAATCAGTTGCATTCTTATACACTAACAATGAAGCAACAGAAAGACAAATAAGGAAACTGATCTCATTCACAATTGTACCAAGAGGCATAAAATACCTAGGAATAAATCTAACCAAAGATGTAAAAGATCTGCATGCTGAAAACTATAGAAAGCTTATGAAGGAAATTGAAGAAGATATAAAGAAATGGAAAGACATTCCCTGCTCATGGATTGGAAGAATAAATATTGTCAAAATGTCAATACTACCCAAAGCTATCTACACATTCAATGCAATCCCAATCAAAATTGCACCACCATTCTTCTCGAAACTAGAATAAGCAGTCCTAAAATTCATATGGAACAACAAAAGGCCCCGAATAGCCAAAGTAATTTTGAAGAAGACCAAAGCAGGAGGCATCACCATCCCAGACTTTAGCCTCTACTACAAAGCTGTAATCATCAAGACAGCATGGTATTGGCACAAAAACAGACACATAGACCAATGGAATAGAATAGAAACCCCAGAACTAGACCCACAAACGTATGGCCAACTCATCTTTGACAAAGCAGGAAAGAATATCCAATGGAAAAAAGACAGTCTCTTTAACAAATGGTGCTGGGAGAACTGGACAGCAACATGCAGAAGGTTGAAACTAGACCACTTTCTCACACCATTCACAAAAACAAACTCAAAATGGATAAAGGACCTGAATGTGAGACAGGAAACCATCAGAACCATAGAGGAGAAAGCAGGAAAAGACCTCTCTGACCTCAGTCGTAGCAATCTCTTACTCGACACATCCCCAAAGGCAAGGGAATTAAAAGCAAAAGTGAATTACTGGGACCTTATGAAGATAAAAAGCTTCTGCACAGGAAAGGAAACAACCAACAAAACTAAAAGGCAACCAACGGAATGGGAAAAGATATTTGCAAATGACATATCAGACAAAGGGCTAGTATCCGAAATGTATAAAGAGCTCACCAAACTCCACACCTGAAAAACAAATAACCCAGTGAAGAAATGGGCAGAAAACATGAATAGACACTTCTCTAAAGAAGACATCCGGATGGACAACAGGCACATGAAAAGATGTTCAACATCACTCCTTATCAGGGAAATACAAATCAAAACCACACTCAGATATCACCTCACGCCAGTCAGAGTGGCCAAAATGAAGAAATCAGGAGACTATAGATGCTGGAGAGAATGTGGAGAAATGAGAACCCTCTTTCACTGTTGGTGGGAATGCAAAATGGTGCAGCCACTCTGGAAAACAGTGTGGAGGTTCCTCAGAAAATTAAAAATAGACCTACCCTATGACCCAGCAGTAGCACTGCTAGGAATTTACCCAAGGGATACAGGAGTACTGATGTATAGGGGCACTTGTACCCCAATGTTTATAGCAGCACTCTCAACAATAGCCAAATTATGGAAAGAGCCTAAATGTCCATCAACTGATGAATGGGTAAAGAAATTGTGGTTTATATACACAATGGAGTACTACGTGGCAATGAGAAAGAATGAAATATGGCCCTTTGTAGCAACGTGGATGGAACTGGAGAGTGTGATGCTAAGTGAAATAAGCCATACAGAGAAAGACAGATACCATATGGTTTCACTCTTATGTGGATCCTGAGAAACTTAACAGAAACCCATGGGGGAGGGGACGGAAAAAAAATGAGGTTAGAGTGGGAGAGAGCCAAAGCATAAGAGACTGTTAAAAACTGAGAACAAACTGAGGGTTGATGGGGGGTGGGAGGGAGTGGAGGGTGGGTGATGGGTATTGAGGAGGGCACCTTTTGGGATGAGCACTGGGTGTTGTATGGAAACAAATTTGACAATAAATTTCATATATTGAAAAAAAAAAAAAAAAGATCATCCTTTCAAAGGGCTCTCATTCCAGGTATCAATAGGTGCTAAAGCAATGAACCGCTTCATCATTACACACCATGAACTGCCATGCCCTTTACTCTGAATACAGCTGGATTTGCACTGCCATCAGCCCCATGTGTGCTGATGACTCATTTCTGATTAACCCAGTGCCCCTCAGGGACTCCAGCCTGGGATCCACTCCAGGGGGCCAATGTTCACGTTAGCCAGAAACCTAGACTCTAATTTAATTAAGAAATGAGTTTAGTGGGAAGAAAGTAGATGACCCAGAATCAAGAGGAAATGTTAATAATCCTGTTTAGAAAGTGAGAA
The DNA here is from genome assembly GCF_018350215.1 of Panthera leo. Classification (NCBI taxonomy): domain Eukaryota; kingdom Metazoa; phylum Chordata; class Mammalia; order Carnivora; family Felidae; genus Panthera; species Panthera leo. The sequence continues at coordinate 105,946,705 of NC_056682.1, read as the reverse complement.
AGAACTAAAGGAAACTAATTTAGCTGTGTGGCAATCAATTAATGCCATGCTAAAGATCCCACACCCATGCCACTGCTCTCTCTACGGGTGCTGCCGTCCCCCAGGTGGAGCCACAGCTGCTGGTGCTCAAGGAACAGTCCTCTACCAACAAGCTTCCGTGAATCTCTCTGGAGTCAATGTCCCAGGTACAACTGAGTTCAGATCCCGTGCAAGAACAGACTGCATGATGTATATCTGATTTGAAATAATCGATATTTTTCTAAATTTTTATTTATCTTTGAGAGAGAGAGATTGAGAGAGAGAGAGAGACAGAGACAGAGACAGAGACAGAGAGACAGAGCGGAAGTGGGAGAGGGGCAGAGAGAAAGAGGGAGACACAGAATCTGAAGCAGGGTCCAGACTCTGAGCTGTCAGCACAGAACCCATCGCAGGGTTTGAACCCATGAACAGTGAAATCATGACCTGAGCCCAAGTTGATCTCTTAACTGAGCGATCCAGGTGCCCCAATTGGTATTTTCTTAATGTACACATTTTTTCCTGGCAAAAGTCTTCTGAAGTATAATCCTTTTCTTATTTATTATAATCCTCTCTCCCTGCCTCTCTCTTGTGTAGGATGCACTGTTCTCATGTTAGTCACAACTTCTCTTCAAAGGAAAACAACGCTAACTAAACTGAGAGGTGTGAAAATGGAGTAGAGGAGTGAGCAGGGGACCAGGATACTTCATGTCAGGCACAGTTTTCAACAACTGTGCTATAGCCTCAACCTCATTGTTTTCAGAATTCCACCATGACATCTCAGATTTCGTATGTTCCTGCGATTAGGTAAATTAGCATTTAAATATTTCCCTTCTCTCCTAAATGTGATTACCATTGATAAAATCCAAATGCCTCTTCCTGTCTCTCCTTTCATCTTGTGACAACCAGTGTGCAACCTGCTTGTCAGTCCAGCACCATTCTGACCTTTTCTACATTTTCCCTCACCCTTGAAAATATGGGAATGATATTTGCAAGAATGTCCTGCAGCTGGTTTCCAGTCAAATTGCTGTCAAAGAGAGATACTCACACAAGCTTTGAAAGGTGGGGAGGAAAGAGCCATTTTCCCCCCTCTGGCGGTGGCAGATGGATGTGCAGGCTGACACAGCAGAGGGGACTATTCCCTGGTGAATCACCTGCTGGCGGTGCTGCACCCAGTGGAGAGGAGACCATTATCAACATTTTTCCATGACTGACGCATGCAAGGAATTAAACATCATTAACAATTTCAGCCTCAAATATGATCGATAATATGAATAATAAAACTGTTAACCATCCATTATTCAGCTTCACAATAGACTAGCTAGTTTTCTTCATCACATGTTCAGCTAGTTAGATTATAAAAGATTATAAAATAAATTGACTCTGTCAATATATACTCTTAATCTAAACATTAAACATCATCCCATGTGTAAAACAAGATAAAATATTTTTTAAAGAATGTATAGAGTTCTGACCCATTCTTTATTATTCACTTGAAAATTTCAATTTGTCAATCTTTAAATGTGTAAAAGATAGAATTTTAGATTCCCAGTGTTAGTTGAAACTCAAATAATGTTAATATGAGCTAAGATTGCTAGCAATTTAAAATCAGCACGGAATGCAGGAACATCCAAAGCAACCAGAAACAGACTTAATGCAGAAAACAAACTGGAGGTTGCCCAAGAGGAGGGGGGATGGGGGATGGGCAAAAGAGGTGAAGGGGATTAAGTACAAACTTCCAGTTATAAATAGCTCACGAGGATAAAAAGGGCAGCATGTAGAATGTAGTCAATATTATTGTAATAATTGTGTATGGTGACCACACTTGTGGTGAACGTAGTGTTATGTATAGAATTATGGAATCACTATGTCATACACCTGAATCTGATATAACATTGTGTGCCAACTATACTTCAACAACAACAATAATAATAATCCTACCTAGGATAAGAAAAAGAAAGCTTGATCCATAAATTTAGAGGTTGTTTCTACGGGATAGCAAGACATTCCAGTAATTAAGCCAATACAATAAAAATGAGAAAGATACATTTTGGTTCACTGAGAAAAATAAAAAAAAATAAAAATTAGATAAAATCAATGCAGAACAATAACCCCCCCCAAATCTATGATTTGGAGACTCTATCTTTCAATATGTTTCAGTTAACTCTTGTAAAAATATATTTGTGACTTATAAATGCTATAAAGAAACAATTTATAATTTACTTCGTCTATGAATATTTAGTTAAAACTTAAAAGACATAAGTAAACTGCCAGTAGGATTGATGTGAAATTTAGATAAGACAACTTCCTTTTAAGTAAAAATTATGCCTTAGGCATATTGTTAGCTAGAATAGACTTTAGTGCAAAATCTGGGTAATAAATGATCTCTTTAAAGAAAATATTCTTAAATTTTGCTGCTGTTTCATGCTGCTGCCATGTTAAAAGAAAGAGAAACATAAAAGCTTTTTCTGTTCTTTTTCTGCATGGTTATGTGAAAAACATTAGAACGTGATCGCTAAAGCTTGTGAATAATTTGATCATGGAAACAACAAGCAAATGTCTTCTATTCGATAAACTCAATTTTCCAATGATTAACTAAAAGAATGTAAAACTAATTATAAAAATATAAATCAGCTTAATTTCACATGCACTTAAAATTCCCTTCATATAGAAATATATGCAGTGGCTGATTACTGTTGCCCTATACTGTCATACATTTGCCAAGGGAGTTCCATTCTTCTGTAAGGTCCTAAAGTCTTTGAGGGGATGCCTGGGTGGCTTAGTCTGTTGAACATCTGACTCTTTATTTCTGCTCAGTTCATGATCTCACGGTCTGTGAGTTCGAGTCCAGCATCAGGTTCTGCACTGACAGGATGGACCCTACATGGGTTTCTCTGTCTCCCTCTCTTTCTGCTCCTCCCCCACTCACTCTCTCTCACTCTGTCTCAAAAATAAATAAATAAACATTAAAGAAATAAAGTCATTAAGGCAGTCCTTGGGTTATGAAAGTGAATTGAAATCCAATACCACTCCATGAGATATATTTTCAAACTTAGAGTTGCATTTTCCCTTAGAAACCCTGAAAATATTAAGAAGGTTTGAAGCATATCCAAAGGAATACCTTTTAGGCTTGGATAAACATAATGTGTAGTAATTGATAATTTTTAATTTTGATTTTCATAAGCATTCACGTATTAAAACCAAACATACATCATGTGAAAATGCAGTATGTTATTTGTAACACCTCCTATCTTAAAAGCCCTTCTCAATGGCATCATGGGCTCATATCTTCATATTTGTAGTGTGTGCTAGTTTCTCAAAAAAGTTAAATCAAATAAAGGAAGGAATGAAAAAAAATCCCTCAGTTATGTCATCCATTTCATCAGGCTTGTGTTTACACATGGACTGCAAATCCATGCAGATACCTTCCAAATTTATCCTTTAGATTTTGGCTTGGATGTGAAGACGGTTATTCCAAATATGAAATTCAATTCTCATATTACAAGTTTACAAAGTTCCTCTTATTCAGCAATTTTCTACCCACCTGCCACCCAATACCACACAACACTGCAAATGCTTTTTTCCAAAGCTGTTTTTATCCGATTCTCCATAACCTCATCACTGATTAAGTGATGCATTCTTTTTTTGTGTTTTATTTTCATTTTATTCAAGGCCCTTTATGTTGTACGAGACAACATACCTTTTCAGCATTTTCTTCCTTTCTCCTAATATGCCCTATTGTCCAGTCAAAAAGGGCTAAGACATCTGCCCCAAATCCTGTTTTGGGCTTTATTTGTTTGGCCTTCAGACATTTAACTTATACCTCTTCTGGGATTTGACAAACCATCCATTCCAAGCAATCAGAATTTCCCCTGACAGTTTTTTAATACTGACCTCAAATATTACTTACTTATTAAAACTTCTTATAGTTTCCCTAAATTATTCTTTCTCCTTGAAGTCTATAAGACGTGCCAATCTTTCCTATGCCATCTTATTCATTTTAACCTTTTAATGGTACTCTCATTTTATTTTGGATTATAGATATTTATTAGTATTACACTGAGAGCTTTTATGACCTATAAAAGATAGTGGGATACCTTATAAAAAGTAGTATTTAAATGTTTGTAAAATCTGGTGCACTTAAGAGTATTATATTTTCAGTTGTGAATCAGGGTAGTTATTCTTGTTTTACATCTAGTCATGTAAAAGAGAATAAATATATCTCCAGGTACATGCAAATGGATGAAAAGTAACTGGTTTCCATAGCACAGACACAACTACCTCACATTTGTGGCACAATTGTAACTTGAATACTTGCAGAGAATACATGCAGAACAAAAGAGACAGATACTAAAACAAAATCATAATTATAGACTTTTCCACTCCTAGCTTGCTCTTACATTTTTGTTTTCTTTTCAAATGAATATAACTAAGATACTTCAAATCACCTCAATGCAAAAACTGTAACAATCTGTCATAGCTTTCTCTCCTTGTTTCTTACGTACAGTCCCTTGCGTGGATATCACCCTCCGTGTATGTTACCTCTGTAATGAACTATGGAATATTTGTTTTGGACAGTCTGCTTAAATATCCACTATGCTTTTGGAGGATTACAAAACTAGGACCCCTATGTCAAAGGATTAAAAAAAGAGGCTGCTTCAGAATGGAAAAATTAGAAAAGACATCTTTCCTTCTGACAAATGCTGTCTGACAGCAGTGTTCATTGATTAGTACATAGAGGATCGAGTGAATTGTAGCCCTTACTTGCCCTTATCCAGGTACCTTGTGCAAGACATGACCTGGACAACTTTGCGTAGCAATTCTGCTTAACATAGGCCCTCCTTCCCATTCCTATTGTTATTCTTCAAGCTTACTGTTACAATATAGCTGTCATTACCCTGGGAGTACGTTTTCCCCCAACTTCTGGGTTATCACTCTGTATTTTCCTCTATTCAATGCAGGACTTTGTGGATATGGTTCTCAGATCTCTTCAGTCCGTCTAAATTAGGTTTGCTTCATCATTCCTTTTGCTTTATTCTGTCTGCTTCCCTTCTTTCCTTCACTTTACTGCACTCTTTATTTATTTGAGTACATGTTCTACTGTGAAAACTATTTTTCAGTTTTCAAACATTCACATGGAAGATATTTTAAAAGCCAATCTAGTCATCCTATTTCTACTTGTTACTAACAGCTCCAAGACAGCGTAGAGACCTGTGGCTTGTTTGTGTGACTTTCAAATTCTCTCCATTGAGAGAGAGCTTAGTAGAGCATGTATGACAGATTTCCTACTGATTTTCAAGCTGAAAGGATTTGTTTTTCTTTCTCTAAATGAATTTCCTAGATCTCTGCTCTCCAATACAGTAGCGACCAGAAGAATGCAATATTTAAACTAACTTAAATGCATCAAATTACATTAAAACAGTAGTTCTTCAGTCACATTGTATTCCAATTGCTCAGGACAGCACAAATATATATTTCCATCTCTGCAAAAAGTTCTGTTGGACAGCTCTGCCCTTGCACAAATTTTAAAAGGCTGCTTGTGTTTTAACTACATTTCTTAATGAAATTATCATGCAATGTTGTTTTTAAGGCTATCCATTTTCAGTGCTGCCTCATATATGATTCATGAGTTGTCTGCCAAACCAATCCTTAAATAACGATTTGCTGTTTTCTGTAGCAGTGAGTTCCCCACTCCCCAGGAGAAAGATAATATAAATTCCTCTGATCTGATATTAATATAACTTCAGAGAAGAGCGAATAACCTCTTTACAATTTAGCTATTATAAGAGCTCTGAGTTAATTTGTGTCTAGAGAGAAAGAGAGGAAGACAACAGTATGGATACAGATGGCTTTCAAAGGTTTGTGTGCATCTGGTCGATGAAAATTGTTTTCTTACTTCTATGTAAATATAAGAGACTAGCTCAAATGAATGTATCAAATTTTACCATATATTAGCACAGTGGAGCAGCCTATGGCAAATTGTTTTCCTGTATTAGTTAAGATTTGATAAATTTAGACCTAACCTAGATATAGCTGCTAATCATTCACAGAGGAGTTTGACATATGTCATTTTATTCCCACCAAAATATGTAATTATAATTTTATCTTTGCATATGGAAACTGAAGTTCAGATAGTTTGAGTAATTGCATAAAGATTATGTATACAATGGGAAGACTATCAAAGAGTACCCTTTCCAAATCCAAATTGAATTGCTTTATGTATTTTAATTATGTTAGCCATTTTTTTAATAGCTTTGTTCATTTTATTGACTTAAATCATTCTTGGATAAAAGAAAACTATATGGAAACACATTTCTTTTATTCTACAGTATTTGCAAAATGAGGAGAAAAAGTTTTGCTCATTACTTCATTCTCATTAAAGAGAAGAGATTGAAATAGTATTTTATCATAGAACTTGACATAAATGTATGTATAGATCATTCATTCATTCAACAAGCAACTAGACAATTATGGTCTTGCATTACTAATCTAGTGTTTGGACATAAAAAGGCGAATGGTTTACTACCAATGACCCCCCAGTAAGGTCTTTCCTCAGAGAAAAGAGCATTTACCTAGACAGAGCGAATCAATGGACTAGTACAATTAATACCATCCTATGGAAAGAAGAAGTTTATGCTGAGTAGGAAGTAGTTTGATGATCATGTGGAAAGATTTTTATGAAGGACCAATAAAGAATATCAGGCTAAAATGTTGATTTTAGGGAGATAGTACAGCATTTACTAGAGCTAAGTCAAGAAATCTCTGAAATGTTCATAACTGTAAATATTTATAAAAAAGTGAAGGCACTAATTAAGTTATCAGAAGTTAGTAGCTTAAAAATAAAGCATTTTGATAGAGGGTAATAGAAAAAAATGACAGTAGAGGGACACCTTGGTGGCTCAGTTGGTTAAGTGTCCATCTCGGTTTCAGCTCCGGTCATGATCTCACAGTTTGTGAGATCAAGCTTCATAGGGGCTCCACGCTGTCAGCTGGGAGACTGCTTGGGATTCTCTCTCTCTCCCTCTCTCTCTGCCCCTCCCCCACTTGTGCCAGCTATCTCTGTCTCTCTCTCCTAAAATAAATAAACAAAACAACGACCACAAAAAAGAAAAACGACAGTAGAGAGGCATGTCAGCTCATGGTATTTCCTGCATGGAAGCTAAGGAAAACCTTCTGTTATCACAAAACCATTGGAAAATTTCATATAAGTGAGTGATTTGATAACACTGATGTTTTAGATGCATTATTCTAGGGCTGTGTTTCTAAAAGCTTTTGAAGGGGCACCTGGGTGGCTCAGTTGGTTGAGCATACAACTCTTGACTTGGGCTCAGGTCATGATCTCACTCATGAGTTCAAGCCCCACATCAGGCTCTGCACTGACATTGTGGAGCCTACTGGGGTTCTGTCTCCTTCTTTCTCTGCCCCTCCCCCGCTTGCTATCTATCTCTCTTTCAAAAAGTAAATAAAAATTTTAAAACTTAAGAAAAACAAAAGAAAAGAAAAGTTTTGGGGAAGGATGTTAAGCTAGACTCACAGAGATTAGGTCTAAGGGCTTTGAAAGCTACTTCTTTTATCTAGGGAGTAGCACAGATGCTGGTGAGGAGGAAATATCCTATTTAAAATATACCTCAAATGCTTTCTGGAAGTATTCAGAGTTGTTTGATTCACTTGTGCATACGAGCTTCTGGTTTATGGACTTGGACAATCATGTCAACATATTTTCAGCCACAAGTAGCAAAGAACTCTACTCAAAAAGTGGCTTAAACAATGAGGAAAATTGCTATCACACTATGTCCCAAAGGATGATGATTAGTTAATTCAGTGACTCAATAAAGACTCAAAATGCTCTGGTTCTTTCCATTTGGATTTCTCCATAATCCTTGGTTGTCAGCTTTATCCTCAGCATAGCTGCCTTTAGGTTCACAGACTCTTAATGCCATTTTGTGACAACACTTTCATGAAAGAAAAGGGGTAGGGAGTCTGGCAAGTCTCCCCCAGACAAAGGAAACCCTTCCTATACATCTTCCATACCGTGTCATTCATGAGAACTGCTTCATTTGTCCAGAAATGGAAATGGAAGTGCTGTGACAGGGAAGATCAAATGGAATCTATCCCATGAGAGACAATCTTCTTTGTAATCTGTAGATGGGGTGCCTATAAATATTGTTTCACAAGCCAATGTTACTCTTTTCATTTTTAAAATTTCTTTTCTCCCTATTTGTTTCATTTTGTATCTTTTCTATTGCTATCTCTTTTTAAGTTCACTCCTTCTTTTCACTCCTACAATGTGTGATTTCCCATTAAACAAATTATCCATACCCAAATAATCCAAGTTATCCAATATCCAAATAATCCAATTTATTTTATCCAATGTAGTTTTCCTCTTAGACACTATAGGATTAAACTTTTTTAAAGCTTATTTATTTATTTTGAGAGAGAGAGTGAGAAAGAGAGAGATACACACAGAGCAAGACACAGAAAGAGAGGGAGCCAGTGGTGGAGGAGGAGAAAGAGAAGGACAGAGAATCCCAAGCAGGCTCTGTGCTGTCAGCTCAGACCTCGATGTGGGAATCAATTCTATAAACTGTGAGTTCATGACCAGAGCTAAAGTTAAGAGTCAGACACTTAACCGACTGAGCCTCCCAGGCGCCCCTATAGAATTCACCTTTAAAAGCTTAAATTGAGGGGGCGCCTAGGTGGCTCAATCGGTTGGCTCAATCGGTTGGGCAACTGATTTCAGCTCAGGTCATCATCTCACAGCTTGTGAGTTCGAGCTCCGCATCAGGCTCTGTGCTGACAGCTAAGAGCCTGGAGCCTGCCTCAGATTCTGTGTGTCTCTCTCTCTGCCCCTCCCTCTCTCTCTCTCTCAAAAAATAAATAAACATTAAAAAAATTTGTTTTAAAAATTCTCTGTCTCCCCCTCTCTCTGCCCCTCCCCCACTCACTGTCTCTTTCAAAAATAAATAAACATTAAAAGTTTAAATGGAATCTTTCTTATATTCTCCATGGCTCTGCTTAACTTTGTGAACATATGGAATAATAATAAAAACAGTTTTACTATTCTTATTTGCTAATTCTAATATCCATCCCAGTTATGTTTTTTATTGAATTATCATTATGATGATATTAATCTGATTTTTGAATGCTAGAAAAAACTTTGGCTGGATGGTAGACATCATGAAGTTTACATTGTTGGGTGGTGGCTATTTTTCTTTTTATAACCATCCTGTGCTTTGTTCTGGGGTGCAGTACTTGAAAGCGCTTGAAAACAATTTGATCCTTCTGGGTCTCGCACTTCTTTTTGTTAGGCTGGTTTGGAGCAATGCTTGTCTACAGCTAACTATTTCCCACTACAGAGGTAAGACCTTCCTCAATATTCTGCCCAGGGCCAATTGTACCTTTTCTCATGGTTTGTACATTCTACATCTCTGAATGTACATGAATGTACATGGATTGTACATTTTCTCTGGTTTGACTTGAGGGTGGTAGTACAGGCAATCTTACCTCAAAACCTTTCCCTGGTGCTTCTCTGGACCTTGAGTAGTTTCCTTACAGGCATTCACTGATAAATAATCCCCCGGATGCTCAAGTGGGGATGCTGCAAAGCTCTCTCCATGCAGCTCTCTTCTCTGTAGTGATTTGCTCTGCAAACTCCTGCTGCCTTGGTTTCCCTGGATTTTCAGGCCTGTCTTCTCAACTCCAGGAGTCCCAATACTCTACATCAGTTCCCCTCCCAGGCACCGGAGCCTAGACACCCTCTCAGGGCACTAAGGGCAATTTTAGGGTGTGCTTCATTTGTCTCCTGTCTCTCAAGGACCAATGTCTCTCATTGCCTGATTTTCAGTGCTTTTCAGACACTTGATTTATTTTTTCCTTTATTTTTTTTTCTGTTATCTTCTGTTGTTTCAGGCAGGGAGGGGGACGGATAAATCCATTCTTTGTGACTCCTTGCTTCCCAAAAGCAGAGCGCTCCATACTCTGTCTCTTCTGAAACTCTCTTTTATTTCCCACAGCTGGGTTATTTTTGATGCTTCTGGGAGAGTTTTTTTAGACTGTGATTTCCACCTCTCTCTTTTTAGATTTTATATCCATTTCTAGCACTTTTATTTATTTAATTTTTATGTTTTCCGCTTACCTGAGAAAGTTTGCAATATCCCCTATTATTTGCTCAAATATATTAAGCATATATATTTTTAAAGCCTTTGTGATAACTCCATTATGTGAAGCCCTGGCTTTATAGTGTCTCTTGAATTCTGATCATGATGTCCACTTTCTTTGAGTGATTGATTAAACAGTATTAGGTGAATATGGAAATTGTAAACATAATTTGTGGTCTAGGATGATACTAACATTACATGTGCTTGTTGTGTGGACACTGGGTGTAGTAGCAGTCTCCAACCACTTAATAAAACCTAAAGGATCCAAAGTTTTGAACTTGGGCTTTAGACCCTGCCAAGACCAATTTCTTTCAAGCTAATTCTTACAGTATCTAGAAGTATAAGAATAGCTTTTTGGGTATCTATTAAAAGCCTGGGATACTTCCTAGGAAACCTCTTTGGAAGCCCTAAACTAAAACTTTTCTTTCCTTCAGTTTGTCCCACTTGTTCTCAATCAGGTGCAATTTTGTCCCCAGGGGATATTTGGCCTTTACTGAAGACAATTTGGTTGTCACAGGTTGGTAGAAGAGAGATGTTCGTATTAGTATCTACTGGGTACAGACCGGGGATGCTATTAAGCATTCTAAATTGCACAGAACAGCCCCACAACAAAACATTCTCCAGTGCAAGATTTTAATACTGCAAAGCCTGAGAAACCCTTCTTAGCCCTTGGAGACTATGAAGAGTCACATTCAGCTTCGCAGCTGCTTCTTCTTCTTCTTCTTCTTCTTCTTCTCCTTCTCCTTCTCCTTCTCCTTCTTCTTCCTCTTTTGAGTATATTTATTTATTTTGAGAGAGACAGGCAGAGAGAGGGAGAGAATGGGGGAGGGGCAGAGAGAATCCCAAGCAGGCTCTGCACCAGCAACGCAGAGCCCGCCTCTGGGCTCGAACTCACCACCCAAGAGATTGTGACCTGAGCTGAAACCAAGACTTGGACGCTTAACCAACTGAGCCACCCAGATGCCCAAGCTTTGCAGCTTCTTAATTGCTTCTTTTTGAATTAGCAGAATACAGGGGAAAGTGTCCGTCCCCAAATGCTGTACTTAATCTCTGATTTTCCTTATCTTGTCCTTAGTTCTTTATTGTCTTAAGCCTTCAAAATCTTTGACCTGACAATTTTTCTCCTGTATTTTCCAGATTGACAAACTGCTTTCAGGGGGAAAACAACCATTAAATGAGGGAGTTAAGTACTGTGCACCTTTGACATTTATAATATTGTTTCCCTACATAATAAAATGCACCCATTTCCTATATTCACATTAAAATTTGCTATAAAATTTTGAAATAATTTTCTAAATTTTGCTTTTGAAATAATTTGACACTAGATATAAACCACTAGATATAAATTGTATAAAATAATATAAATTATATAAATCCCAAATGCCATTTTTTAGACATTTTAAAACTTTTTTTTTTTTTTACATTTTTGCTCTTTCATTTTTAATTTGACATTTGAAGCAAAATTATTCTTACAACTTCAAACATATCCCCCCTGCCATGGTTGAAAAATGGTATTAAACACCTTAAAATTTCATAGAGATCTGCTATTTATGTGAATATATTAACTACCACATTTTTAATTTATCACAAAAGAAATGCTCTAAGGAGAAAAAAAAATCTGCCAGTGGCATATACCAATCACTCAGATATGAAGTGATTTTATTTCTGTATTTTACAAGGCTTATAAATAACTTTCATCCAGCTATCTCAGAGCTGCATGTGTTATAGCTGACATATAATTGACAGGAGTAATTCTGTCTTTAAAACACTAATTACAACAAGCATCTTCCAATAAGCTCATGAATATGAAATATCTCAGGTCAGTGACACTGTACAATGTATATTTTAAAGTCTGACCAGTCCCATTTTGATGAAGTGACCTTTAAAATGCTAACTTTAGGGAAAAGAGTATTTAAATGGTAGGTTATCTAAATTATATATTATGTTTATGTAATTTAGAAGCACCTCACAATTTCTTACTTTAAACTTGAAAAAAATTCTCTTTTGTTATTGTAATCAGTTTCCAAGATTAGAAAGGACAATGAAATATAGTTCCATTAATTTGCCTTATTTTTTCCCAAGATTCCAAGATGCTAGTTTATTAGGTTGCTAACACAATTATGCAAGTTTCGATATGTTAACCTTCTCCTCTTTGTTCTTATATTCTTGCATGTTTTTTCCCCATCCTGTTGATATGCTCATCACTGCTGAACATATAATAGTGTCCAGCAGCAACCCCACCATTTGGCAGAGTCCCAGAGCTGGATACATTATATTCTAGCTGGTCTTTAAACCTTGGCTTTTTTTTTTCTGTGCCCCAGAGCATTTTAGGGTAACTGAAGCCACAGGCCGGCTATGGAATCCAGACTCTGATCCCGTGTGCATCGTCAAGGTAGAAGGAGCATATAATAAATTTTATCTCTGACCTGAGAAAACCCTACAAACTCACATAAGACCATCAATCAATAAAGTCAGCAGAATCCTGGAAGACTGATCTTTCATATTAGCATTATAATTTGGATGTCGGTATGTAAATGTACTGGCTTGAATGGTCTCCCCTAAAAATCTGTGTCATTTCCACCTGGAACTACCTGGAACCATATAAGAGAGAAATTTGGACACAGAGGCACAGACATACATGGGTAACAACATATGACCATGGAGGAATGATGCGCCTATAAGCCAATGAATGCCAAGAATTGACAGAAATTTCTAGAAGTTAAAAGAGTCAACAAAGTCTCCTCTAGAGATTTTGGCTCTGCCAAAACCTTCATTTAGAGCTTCTAGCCTCCAGAATTATGAGAGAACGCATTTCTGTTGTTTGAAGCCACACAGTTTGTGTGATCCATTAGGGCACCCAAGGAAACTAGTATAGTACACACTTAGTGTTATAAAATGATCAGAATTTATGTTTATTTTAATTGCATATTTAAATATATATGAGCGAGCCCATAGAAACTTTGAAAAATTTCTCATTCTAAAATATGAGCCTTTTTATACAAATGCATACCTATATATTTCTACTGATATCTTCTGTGTTCTGAAACTTAATGCATCTTTATAATAACTTGATGTGGTTTTACCACAGAAAGGAATTTTTAGTTTATATCAGAATAAACTAGTTTTTCTGGTTAAATAAAAATTCACTTACCTTACAGTTGACTTCAGAATAATACACCATATATACAATAAAATAAGTATTATAAACCTTCCAAAAGGAATAACAGTAAGCAGTAATCCTTTATTTTACCAGAGACTGTCTTTAAACCACACTGCCAAATAATCTACCCTACTCTCTGCTATGCCAGTTATAATCTTTCAGTGCACTATAAACCCTTCAACTCAAATCAAACTTCCTGTAGAACTTCCCATAGGATTACATCCTTTGGTAGCAAATTGAATTTGTTAGTTATTAGATCTGTTATTTATATTAGAGTGATTTATTAATATATTTATTAGTATATTTATTAAATATTTACAAATTTGAAATCAAGTATGAATATTTGATTATAGGGAAATTGCTTAAGGCATTATTAAAATATACATACAAACAAAATTGGAAATTTTGAGTCAGTTATTGAACTCTTAGGCAAATGACATTGATTCCAAAGTGTGAATACTTAAGATCTTTATAGTATAAATGACTATACTGGTTGACTAAATATCTCTATATTGTATGAATTAACCTAGTCATATAAAATCAAATTATAATCAATAATTTGATAAAATTATGTCTATGTGAGGAAACTGGTCTTTTTTATTCAGCAGATGCTTTTAGGTAAACATTGTAAGAAATGATTGTGTCTCCATAATCTATCTTCTGAATTAAATATATTATACCTGCCAAAAGTCTTATATTACCAGTGCTCCAAAATATGCAATAAATTGTATAAAATTCAGGTTTACCTAATGTAAAGGCCAAAATATTCACTCACATAATCTGATGAGGTCAAGATAGCTATAGAGATAGCTAAAGATAATGTTTCATTTAATCCTTTAATGAATTGGTAAACCCTTGCACGATAAAAGGAAGGAAACTTTCCAAGCAAAATAATAAAATCCATTCCTAGGTCACATTAGTGCAATTTATTCATTGATCCTAATTATTTTTAGAAAGTATCAATGTGACTGTGAGATTAATGTTAGTGAAATATTTTATTTACTATTTAACTTCTATTTCCTCTCAAATTTGGGGGTTTTAATACCCACCTGTTAATTCTGACTATATTGATCTAATGGCACATTGAGTGGGAAAGAAACCAATTGTGTTTTAATGTAGCGCTTTCTCATCAGGTAGCTTCTTGGTTTGTTGAGTCATGAAGCTTCACAGTAAAACAAAATTTGATTTATTTAGTTGTTTTCATTGGAATTAAAATTGGTAATAAGTACTGTTAAAGCTGATTATATTTATATAATGCTTTATAGATTATAGTGTTTTAACTCATATATCATTGAATTTCCTAACAGTGGACCAAAGAGCAAATTTTAAAGAGTCTTAAGATATACAGTACTCCTTTCCAACACAGGGTCAAATAGTAAAATCTCCATGTTAAGACATTCATCCAAAGGTCTGCACTGTAAAACTAGAACTGAAAGGACAGTATAATATATTACACACACACACACACACACACACACACACACACATACACAGCCTATCAGAAAAAGGACACATGGCTTCTGTTTGGACACAATGACTATTTAAAATTTTCAAGTTCCATTTCTTCAAGTACTCATATTCAGTTCTGTTCTTCATCATCACCATCCCTAAAAGCTGTTGTTTAATGAGTATCTATTATGTGTTAGCCATTTTTATATTTTCTCTTTAGGACTAAGTATTGTGATTTCCCCTTTATTGGGGAATAGAATTTACCAATAGAATTATTGGTAATTTGGTAATTATTGGTAATTTACCAATAGAATTATTACCAATTTACCAATACCATTATTGGTAAAGTATCTCAGAGAGATTATGTTATTTTTCTTAACTCCAAGGAACAGTAAACAGAAAGAGATGGGATTCAGAGGAAGCCTAAACCCTAAGCCCACATAAGCATGAATAACTAACTAACTACATTTAGAAGTCAAATAAACATCAAGGCTTTGGAAATATGATTTTTCATTTCGAATGTTAAAATTATGACATTTATCCATAATTAAAAACATATTTAATATACATCATAATATACATCAACATGCTATTAATAACAAAGAGAAAATTAGTAACTTTCTAGGATGTGTACCTATCAGATAACACATTAACCAAGGTCCACATAAGGTATATTATCATCATTGCTGATTTAAGGTCCTTTTTTTACTAATTAACTTTTAATTTCTATCATTTGTGGAATTTCTGGGTCAGTTTTGATTTTTTTATTAGAGTTTCTATTTTCCTCCATGTTGCATACCCAGTAATTGTTTGAGTATTACACTGTGAGTTTTACCTAATGGTTACAGGATATTTTTATATCACTGTATTCTTGAACTTCATTCTGGGACATGGTTAATCCTTTTGAATCTCGCTCTTAAACTTTGTAGGCAGTTCTAGAGCTGTGTTTAGTCTAGAGTTCATTTTTCTCCCACTTTTGCAGCAAGCCACTGCCCCCCCCCCCATTATAAATTAAAAAGTTTTCTATTTGGTTGTTGAGAACAGGCGTTATTACAGTTCTTTAAATGGCAAGTCCTGTTATCTCCATTCACTTAGAGTGGTTCTTTCTCTGGCACCAGGTTGTGTCTTTACTTCATGCTCTGATCAGTAATCAAGGTGGTTTTTCTGAATATATTTGAACTTCTTTCTCTGGGCAGTTCTCTTTTCTGTATTACTCTGTCCTAGAAAGCGTAGCTCCCTGGGCCTCCCAAGACTTCTAGCTCTACCACTTTTATTCGGAGAGACTGCCAGACTCTGTCTGGACTTCCTGTGCTGTGGCCTCAAAAGCGGACCACCTCTTTATTTTCCCATCCCTTGTCTGCCATTTCTTTAGGCCCAATGTCTTGAGTGCTGTTGTTTCAAATATTTTGTCTAGTTTTTGTTTGGTTTTGTTTTTAGGCAGCAGCGTATTCTTATTCCATCTTGGCCAAAGTAGAAGATGCGACCATTGTTTTATAATATTTAAAATATGTATGTCTCCCTTATATTGTCTCACTTTAATATTTTTGGGATTGACAACTCAGTAAGAGAAAACAGTCTTGTTTTTTTTTACATTCCTATGAAAAACATGCAGTTTTCTTTAATACTGAAAGCGATTTTATACATTTGTGCACATAGTATCACTTCATTCACAATATCTATATGAATAGGTGGTTTGAGGAATATCTGAAGCTTGATTGATATTTGAATTTTTTTTACGTTTTTATTTTGGTTTTATTTTCATGTAATGTCAGTTTCTTTTTAACATACCTGGTAAGTTTTGACACATAATTTGAGACCTAAGTAATATTTCTTTGAACTCACTCTTACATATTTCTTCAAGTTTTGATCTATTCCATAAGACCTGGCAATTTCTAGTCAAACTGATGTAAGTAAATAAACTCAGTTAACAGTAAAAGAGATAACAACAATTCATGATTCAGTTCATTATAGAAAGATAATAACCTTGCAACATTTAATACTCTATAAGCTGACAAATTGATTTTGTGAGTTATGTATTCTTGATCCCAATATCAGACACATAGATTTGAAGTGAGGAAATATGGTTAATCCTAAATTATAGATAAACAAACTGAGATTTCAAGATCTAAAGTGTTTTTTGTTCAGAGTCATGGGAGCAAGAAATTGATGAAGAAAAGTATTGAACACAGATCAAGCTTTTAATGCAGAGACAATTAACCATACCATGCTGCCAGTTTTATTATTTGTAAAAATTTTTAAATTTTTTTTACATTTATTTATTTTTGAAAGACAGAGAGACAGAGCACAAGTGGGGGAGGGGCAGAGAGAGAGAGGGAGACACAGAATCCGAAGCAGGCTCCAGGCTCTGAGTTGTCAGCACAGAGCCCGACACGGGGCTCAAACTCACAAACCATGAGATCATGACCTGAGCCGGAGTCGGATGCTAAACCAACTGAACCAAACAGGTGCCCCGATTTGTAAAAATTTTTAAATGATAGACTATTGTAATCTTATTACTCAATTAGTAACCAACTTGTACTCTTTGTGGCATTTGAAAAATCATGAGATTTGATAAATTTATTCTGAATAAAATTATTAAGATATATAATTTGGATAATTCAATTTTTTGAGTCAGTAACTTGAAAGATTTTTATGCCATATCTAGTAATACAATAATAGTAATAAGAATTTTCTGATATTTTTATTACTGTACATAACACTTTTCTTTATTTTAAAGCATAAAAAGGCAACAGAAAGAAGCAATGCTTTATAAAATATGAATCGCTTATTTAATCCACGCTTACCTGAAATCTATTCTAAATGTTTCCACCGTTAAAAATAAGGTTATGTTTGCAATATAAAGAAATAAGATTATAGGAAACAATGAAACTAGAAAGGCACTTTCAAGAAAGTAAAACTGCCAAAAATATAACAATAATAGATATAGACTATAGCTACTTTCATGAATTAATGTGCACTTACTCTCTTATCTGTAAATGGTTGACAATTAATTTCTATATTCACTTGAAGTGCTATAGATTGCTAACAATGTATGTATCAAAAATATCTTTGTTTCCTGACACTGATCAGTATGTATCTTCCTTATTCTACTTTAATTGTTTTTCTGAAAGCTTTACATTTCAATGAAAAGTACAGAATATGAAAAAGTGACATTTTCACTTAACAAGGCATTTTTTTCTGCTTTCATAAAATATTTTTTCACCTTTAAATAAATATAAATAAATAAATACAAGAAAATTCTGTTCAATCCCATTTAATTTGTTCCTTTATACATAGTTTTTTTTTTAAATTTCTTGACAGATGTGATGAAGAAATACTAGTGTGCAGTAGAAAATGGAAAACATTTGGAGATATATACATATATTTTTTTAATAAAGGGGTGCCTAGGTGGCTCAGTCGGTTAAGCATCTAATTCTTGATTTCTGCTCAGGTCATAATTTCAAGGTTCTGTTCTCTCTCTGCCCCTTCTCTGCTCATGCTCTCTCTCTCTCAAAATAAATAAATAAACTTTAAAAAATAATAAGAGAAAATTAGGAAATGCAAAGATGTGATTATATTAATTTTTTGATATAAGTGTAGCCAATTAGCATGATATAGCAAGCTGATGTACAAGGTCACTCATGATGTTCTTCTGACTGTTATGCTTTTCTTCCCAGTTCAGCTTTCTTTGATTTTTGCAAAAGGCAACCCTTTTATATAACATGTTCCTTCCCATCCCAGTTGAAGTTGTTACTGAGAGGTAGAAAAGGATTAAGAGAATGGAAAATAACAAAAATGTAAATAATTTTTGTTAATTCAATCTGGGAGAATAGTACATTTGAAAATTTCAGGCACTACTCATTGTAGTAGTCATTGTAGTCAGTAGTAGTAGACTGTAGACTGTAGACTGTAGTCAGTCATTGTTGGAGTCTTATATTGAACTTGTCACTGATCTGAAGAAAACTCCTATCTCATCTATCTATAGTCAGCTCTCACAATACCAGACAGAACAGCACGTCCAAATTCCCTCCAACACAAACTTCTCCCTTGTTTTTCATTAATAGCATCAAGATAGATGGTTGCTAAGTTTCGACCAAAGATATAATCACTCACTCTCAGGAACCTGGAGTTGGGATATGGAGACTTATTTTGGTTATATAAGAGATCAAGTCCTATAAGATATGCTGACCCAGGTACTAAGGTTGCTGTATCAGAGTCACAATATTGGGGCCATATTGGTCAAATCATGAGGAGGTAGTTTGTTAGCAGAAACAAGAAATGATTGAGCAATGTTCAACTGAGATAGGAAATAGATCATTTGACCCTAGTAACAGAAAAGAAGAAATAGATACATTAATTTTTCTAGAGATGTACACTTACTGTTTCTTATAAGGCCTTGCTATGGTTTTGCCCATAAGTTCCAAAATATGTCTCAGTTTACTTATAATATTTTACTTAGGCTCATTTGGATATGTTTCTGTTTCTTTCACACAAATTATTCCTGATATAGAAGCCAGACATTAAATGCCCTATCTTCCATTTGGCAATACAATCTTTTCTGCCATTTTATTTTCCTACGCTGTAAGTTTAAGTGTTTTAGACCTACTTTCTTTGGTGTTAACTGTAGAATTACACTGCTTAGCCTTGAGAATGATGATAATGAAAACTAATCTCAAAAAAATAATGTCTTGTTTCTCACAACTACACAGGTGCAAATACAATTCAAATTCATTGTTAGAGCTGCTAAACTATTGAGAACATTCCCAAAATACTAGTCTTATTTCTTATCAAATATGTAGGCTTGTATAAAAAAGGTACAATCCTGTTCTATTTTCTGTTATTGCAAAATTGTCTTTGGAAGGGTATCTTTTAAGATACCTGAATTTCAGAGATTAAAGTATGCTGCATTGTTACACAGCTTATGGCTTCTAACTATCCCAATTCTGTAATTGTAATTGTTGTTTGATGTGATAATGCTGTAACTGATTCCTGAGTATTTCTGTGAAGCATAGATACTTGTATAATTTCTTGGTCAAACAAGAAAAATATATTTGACACTTTCTTTTCCCCTCATGGCTGAATGAAAAGACAGGCCACAGCCTGGGAGAAAATATTTTCACATGATGTGTCTCATAAAGGCTTGTGTCCAGAATATGTTCTTTAGAAAAAAACTCTAAAAATTCAAACTCTTAATGAAACTTATCATAAATCATACAATTCATTTTTTTTTTAATGGGCAAAAGATTTGGACACATCCCAAAGAAGATAAATGACCAACAAACCTTAGAAGATAAATGACCATGACCTTTGAAAACTTGTTTGACATCATTAACACTGGGCAAATGCAAGTTATAATCACAGAATAACCTTATTTATAATATCCATCAGCATGTAAATAAACACACAAATTGTCGTGCTTCCGTAAAAGAATGCTACATGGCAGTAAAAATAATTTAACTATTGACTCATGCTACAACATAATGGATCTCAAAATAACTGTTTTGAGTGAAAACATGAGACTAAAATAAAGCATATATGCTGCAAGATTTCTTTTATATAAAATTTGAAATCATGCAAAGACACCTACTTTGACAAAGCAGATCGGTAGCTGTCTGGGGATGGGGTAGAGGGGCAGGAGGGAGGCATTGCAAAGATGCATGAGGAAACTTGGGGTAATAATAGATATGCTCATCATCTTGATTGTGGTGACGGGTCAAGAAATATATACATATATCCAAGCTTTCAAATTATATGCTTTAAGTATGTACTTCAAATTTCATATTATCATCAAATAAAAATAAAACAATGTATGCCCTCTGCCCAGAAGAGAAGTAAAGGAGAACTCCTTACTTCTTCAAGAAAGTGAGAAGTGTGGCTTACTTTTCCAATGCCTGAAGACATCCCAGAACCAAGAACAAAGCGCAATGAGAGTTCATTTTTCATCAAGACAGACCTCTTATTACAAACAAGTGTTATCAGCATTACACTGATGTTTCGGCCAAATCTCTCATGGTTGAATGTTGCAAGATATTTTGCAAATGCTGAAAGGACTTTAATTGGGAACTTAAAAACAAAACAAAACAAAACAAAACAAAACTTATAGAACATAAACAATGCAACTGAGTCTGAGTAAAGTATCTATATAGCAGCCAATTCTTAGTATAAAGAAACACCAATCTTTAAAACACTACAGTTTAAAAACTACAATTGAAAATAAGCTGTAACCAATTCTTGTGTCACTTCATTTGGATTCTGTAACAGTAACTCAGTGTGCTCTAAAGTACAAACCTCACTGCTCTCCTCTCCACTAGCTTCCAGAGATAAAAGTTACATGAAACCTGCATTTGGTATCCAAAGAGAGGTCTAAAAGCTTTTCAATGCAATGTCACACAATTTCATGGTGTCTTTAAATTTACCTGATGCCAGTGAAAGCCATCACCTGACTGTAAAGGCCAGCTTCTCCTCACAGGTCGCTTTTTTTCTCATGAAGCAGCTTTCTCAAGATGTATACTCCAGGAATTTTTTAACTTCACTTTCATTTACTTTTTCAAGAAAAAAAAAAACAGCCCTTTTCTACTCATGATAAATAGCAAAGTCTTTTCAGCTGGAGAGAATAAGATAGCTTCCACAGAATTTATTATTTTCTTAAAGAAATACTACTGATGCCAGGGGAAATAACACTCGAACTACAAGTCGTTAAACAATTTGACTAGCTAAATATAATGTCACTCTAGGATAACCTGATATATATGTGTTAAACAAAGGGAAACAAACTCTAATTGCTTACAATTTATGTGGAATAACTTTTATTATTTCTCAAAGCAATTGGCATGGCAGAGTCTAGAACTGGTAAAAAGATTGATTAATATTCATTTTGTGATCCTTTGAGAGACAGTAGTTATTGTGTGGCAAAGAGAACATCACTTATTCTTACACTTAATCAGTGGTATCTTGGAATTTCCTCAGGAGTTGTCAAGAAGCATAAAATTATATGGAAGAGGAGAAAGAAAACAAAAACCCTTCTAATCTTCCTACTACAGACTGAATCTTTAAAAAATTTCCTTTGTGTCTTGTACATACATTAATTTTTTAATACTAGGTTTTGAAATGTTAAAAATATGCTAAATGAAAAATATAAAATATGTATAAGTACAGTTTTTAATGCTTTTAAACAAAATTATTCACAATATAAAAGATAGGTCAGGAATTAAATCAGGTTTTACACATATCCCTTGACACCCACCCAGGTAATTTATCCATTGTACTCCAAAGTAATTGTTTAATATTCTGCATCCACAATGCAAATTCTATTACAACACATTTATGATTTAATCTGGCCTCTTCTTTGTTTATCTGCCCTTCGTTAATGTGTCCTTGACCTTTATACCTACATCTCTATATCCAACCTCTTCTCTGAACTAAAGATTTATAAACTACCTTCTTTCTAAAACCCTCCACCTGGATGATTAATAGGTGTATTAGTTTCTCATTGCTGTTGTAACAAATTACCACAAATTTACTGTCTTCAAACCACACAAGTTTATTATAATACATTTCTGGAGATTAGAACTGTATCAGAACTGTATTTAGTCCCTGAGGCTAAAATCAAGGTGTCAGAAGGACGGAGTTCCTCTCTGGAGGTGCCATGAAAGAATCCACTGGCTTGTCTTTTCCAGCTTTTAGAAGCCACCTGCATTCCTTGATTTATGGACCCCTTCCTCCGTTTTCAAAATCAGTATCAACAGCCTGAGGCCTTCTCATTCTGCTGTCTTCCTAGTTCTTTCTCTTCTGCCTCCTTCTCTTATTTTTAAAGCAACTTGTAATTACACTGGCCCATCCAGTTAATATAGGCTAATCTCCCTATTTTCAAGGCCAGCTGATTAGCAACTTTAATGTCATTTACAAACTTAATTTCCCTCTACTATATCAAGTAAAATATATATACGTGTCAGGGATTAGGATGTGGACATCTTTGGAGGAGTTATTATTCTGCTAC
Organism: Panthera leo; assembly: GCF_018350215.1. Lineage (NCBI taxonomy): Eukaryota > Metazoa > Chordata > Mammalia > Carnivora > Felidae > Panthera > Panthera leo. The sequence goes on along the minus strand of NC_056682.1, from coordinate 105,923,928 downwards.
CATAAGCAATTAAGATACACACAATTCTCCCCATCCCTCTTAATAGATCAGTTCCTCCCCCATCATTCTTCATCTGAGTAATTGCTACTTGAAAGCCAATAGCTAAGAATAATTCCTTGGTTTTTCTCAGTCCCTCTCCTCCATATGCAATGCAGCTGCAAGCCCTGGATGCTCTAACATCAAAATAAATCAAAATATCTTTATTTCCACTGTGACCATGTCTGGATTAACTTCACCAGATTACTGTAGTCTCCACCCAGTCTCCCAATTTTCCACGTAGCATCCAGCGTAATGTTTAGCCATAATTCTATTTCCAATACTCATCTGCTGAAAATATTTTACAAGCTTCCACTGCACTCAGATAAAACATACAAACTTCCTATTTTGTACCTCCGCCCCAGGATTTGGCCTATGCTTATCTCTTTCTCTCTTGCTGTTTTCCAAACACAAATTTGGCTTCTTTCCCTTCCTCCTTCATCTTAAATTCTGCAATGTAATTCAGATGCTAACTACCTGGGGTTAGTGTGGACCTCTCAGGTGGAGATTTCAAACTCCACAAGACTCCCTTCACTTCGGACACCAACTGCAAGCTCTAGGGTTCACCAGCCACCTGCACAACACAACTGAGTGATTGGCTACAAATCCAGTGGTTCCCATTTGTCCCCCCAGGTTTGATAATTTGCTAGAATGACTCCACAAACTCAGGAAAGCACTGTAATTCTAAATGCAATTTCATTATAAAGGATGCAAATCAAGATGAGCCAAGTGATGAGACACATAGAGTGAGGAAGGGCGAGGGTCAAACATGGAGCTTCCCTGACCTAAGGATCATCATTCTTCTGGCACATCTCTGTGTGCATCACCAACCAGGAAGCCTCACTCTAGCATTGTTGTTTTCATTGAGTGTTTATTGGAGTTTTGTTACATAGGCCTGATTGACTCACTGGCTAGTGATTAAGTTCAACTTCCAGTTCTCCTCCTTTTCCAGTAAGTCTCATATCATCTGGGTCAAGGCTCCAATCCTTTAATCACATGGCTTGTTTCTCTGGAGTGGTTAGACTCCACCTGAGTTATCTCATTATCATAAGCTCAGGGATTCACCATGAATAACACACTGCTAACGTGAGAAATTTCAAGGATGTAGAAATTTCCTTGTGAGAATGAATGACAAAGATGACCCAAAATTTTTATTACACGAGAAGGTCCCTTTATCTGAGATGCTATGATCTTGTTTCTCCACTATCTGAAATATTTGTTCCCCTAGTGTCTGTCTCCTTTGAACATAGTCTGTGCAGAGACTCCCTTCTGGAATAGTCAATGAAAACTTGCCTTCAGCACAGACTTTCATTTCTCTGTTTCCTTTAAAGCTCGTATTACTTTCTGAAATTATAGTGTATGTTTACCTGTTTAGCAACTGTGTCCACAATAGATTGTAAACACCAAGATGAAAAGGAACCCTTCTTTCTTGTTTACCACGGAATTCCTAAATGCGGTGCCTCAAAAAACTCCAGTCACATTGTTAAGTATTCATTTCTTTAATGAATAAATATATACCTGACATACCTGACAAGGATGACATATTTTCAAAACATTTAATACTTTAGCTGGCAACACTCATTTCCCTAGGACTTGTAATCCATAACACACCATTCACTTTTGGACCTTCTACTGTTATTTGTTACTCCAACATCACTTTGTGTCTGATAGGCTTGTATCCTTACTGTTGGTTCTACAGAGCACGTTTTTCATTGTGTCCAAAATATTGTTCGGCAAATAGCTATGCTATATATTCAGTAGCCTTTGCACATTGAAAGTCCACTTATTAGAAAGAGTTTTTATGCAAAAATACTTTTATATTTTTAAAAATTATTTAAAACAAAGGATTTTTTAAATGATTGAAGTCTGATATATGCTTCATGATAGACAAGGATATTGGTTTTATCTCCTTTGACAAAGTTTATTTCAGTTTTATTTTATACATTCACTATTTTCTATACAGAGCTTATGTTATAATCTGAGGTTGACAACAGAGCTCATGACACAAAAGAAAAGCCTTAAACTCTGGAATTAAATGTGAAATATGGGAGTAGGCTTTTGAGTTCCCGGTTTTCTGATGGTCAAGCAATGTGAGGACTCTCAGCAATATAATTTGAGTAATAAATGTGATTTGATTGTATTTCTACTCATAAGATGGGAGGAAAATTTCAAAATACTAGTCATTTCCGCCAGTTCTCTTTTGGCCAAAAGATGATTTTAGTCTTATTACCCTGGCGGAGTAAAATGCCATGACAATCCGGCCACAACTTCCCTCCAGTCACAACTGTCCAAACTACAATCCCAGTATATTTTTTCTACCATAAAGCATTTCCTGTTTCACAAATATGTTGGTATTCTTTCATGACTTTGTATCTTTTCAGACTTTTTTTTCTGCTTGGAATAGCTCTTTCCATTTATTTGTCCGGAAACACCCCATCTACTTTTTCATTAAACACAAAGTTTACTCTCACTGTAGCACTCTCTTCACTCACTAAGATTTGATTTTGTTCTTTTTATCTTTGGAGTATTCTGTTTAGAATAAACTCTAGCACTTCTCTTGCCATATTGTGTTTATGTACAGATTACAAAGACCTATGTCTGTGAGAAACTATAGCCAGTTGGCCAAATTTAGGTAATAACCTCTTTTCACAAATAAAGTGTTGTTGGAAGATAAATTCTACTCGTTTACATATTTTACGCTCGAGTCAAAGATGAATAGTTAAAATAGAGATCTTATGGCCTACAAAGCCTAAAATACTTACTATCTTCCCCTCTACAAAAAAAAAAAAAAAAAAAAAAAAAAAAAAAAAAAAAAAATTCCAGGTCTTGATCCATTGTTTTTGTCTGCATGGTACTTCTTTCTCTATTTTTTTTCTTGAGATAATTCCCACCTTCTTTTATAACACCCCTTTCTAATTTCCAAAAGACTAATTTAGCCTGTGTTCCAACAATGGACAACAGTCTCATGATATTTTTTCTGTCCCATAGCACAGTGACTGGTCCAAACAATAGAAATATCACCTAAACTAGTTCACCCAGATTCTTGACATGAGCTAGTTAGCATTGGAAAAGGTGGTAAATAAACCCTTTCCTTTCTAATTTTGTGTGTGTAACCATTTCCTCTCTGGTTTTGTGTATACACACACACACACACACACACACGCAAACACACATATAAAGACACACACACACACATACACACACACACACACACACACATATATATATACACACATATATATAATGTACAATGTACATAAAGGTTTAAGTTTAAAAATACCACCTATTGATATTGTCAATTTAAAAGTTATAAAATTTTCATTTCAATTAAAAAAAAACTTTTTTAATGTTTATTTTTTGAGAGAGAGAGAAAAGAGAGAGAGTGTGCAAGTGGGGGCAGGGCAGAGAGAGAGGTAGACACAGAATCTGAAGCAGGCTCCAGGCTCTGAAGCTCTCAGCACACAGCCCGATGCGAGGCTCAAACTCATGGAACTGTGAGATCATGACCTGAGCCGAAGTCAGACTCTTAACTGACTGAGCCACCCAGACGCCCCTCGTTTCAATTTTTAAAGAGAAAGACCATGTTTTACATACAAAGATTCCTAAGACCTGAGAGAAAATCTAAAAATAGTAAACTGACTAGTTGCTCCTTTTCTCTTTTTTCTATCTACTTTATTCCTCTCTTTCCAACTTTTATATAGCATGCTTCAAAAAGAGACTTCAGTGGGCATGATTATAACACGTATGTAAAAACCGCTAAAATAGAAAAAATTAAATTAGGTGTAAAGAAGAAAGGAGCAAAACCGACAAGCATCTAGTAAAACTATGGTGTGACTATGTAAACAATTCTCTGCGCATGCCTTGGAAGACACAATAAAACAAAATACACAGATACCATGGACTGCTACATAGTTTTCATTATTTATTAAAGAATGCCTAATAGGTTGAATTTTACTTACATTTCTTCTGGGGAAATCCAGTAATCTCCTAGGGAATTGTCTTCAAAGCACCCTGTGTCTGTTTTAGGGCAGATAGTCTGTGTAACTTAAACACCCAGGTGTCCTCAGCTTTTTCTGTTATTGCTGGGGTGACACACCCCTGGCATATTTGATGGAAGGGGATTTGCACTATGTGAGTCACCTAAGGTAGCAGGTGGAGGCATTGATTCCCACAAGGCTATATCTGCACTCAGGTGCAAGACCTGCTCAAGCACTCAAACCATCTTTCTAGAATCCTGAGTATAGAACATTGAGCCACATAACTATGCATGTGTTGAATATCCTGAAATTATCTTTAAATATTTGTCTTACTCAATCAAGAAAGTTCTTATTGAACTGTAGTCCGAGTTTCACACTTAAAGAAATATGAAAGAATACAGTTGCTAATCTGAAAAGTGAGAAAGAAGTATAGTTGAGCTGGAGGAAATAAGATTCAGTGCAGTATGTTATGAAGAGTAGAAGAAGACTAACATTACTAAAGATTTTATGATGGGCATATAACTTGAGGTATGACCTAAAGAAAAAGTAGTGATTTCATTTCTATATAAAACAGGTAAGGAGATATAAAAAGATTAGCATGAATATAGAACACTAATGGGGTTTAAAAGCCAACCTGATGACTTGTAAATACAATTAATAAATCAATAGATAAAATAACTATTGCTAATAATAGCAATCTAAAAACAAAAATGATTAGGATCACTTGGTCATTAAAATCTTATTTTAGGTTTCACTAAAATAGTCCCTGAGTCAGGGTTCAGATGTTTATTTGGAAAGAAATGCTGGTAGGGCAGTGGGGAAAAGAAGGCAGTTTATCAAGCCAGTATCTACTGGGGTAACCTGAAGCCTAATCTTCCAGGAAATGTCTGGGAGTCAGTGTGGGATGTAATACTTAGAATTATCCCAACTGAGAGGTGAGAACACTGAAATTTTTATACATCTGCTCCAGTATGTCACTGGTTCTGGCTTCTCACCAGGGACATAATTCCCAGCACCTCTGACCTGCTGTGAGGGTGGATGAAAGATGCAGGTGTATTGAAATGGAAGCATGAGGGATGGGAATGTAATGGACAGTGCCTCCTACAATGCTAAGTGTACCATGCCTTATTTTATACTCACAAGGTAATATTCAAATTCCCATCTTGCATACAGGAAAACCAGAGCCATTAGTGAGTTTAAACAATCTTCTGGTTGCCAAGGTAAGTGGCAAAGCTAATTATTTGGAATTCAAGTCTCTCTGATTCCAAACACTTTTCACCAAAGCAATATAGTATATTGTCCCAGGAACAATAGATCTTCATGTCTGTTTCAATCTCCTGTAATTCCCACTTTTGTATTCGTTAGATGAATTTAATTTAATAGAAAAATAATTGTTTAGATGTGCATGGCAATAACTCCAGTTTAAATTATGGCTTTGTTAAATTTTAAATATCTTCATTGGATGATCTCATTTACTTCTTTTGTTTAACTTTATTTAAATTCAAGTTAGTTAACATACAGTGTAGTAATGGTTTCAGGAGTAGAATTTAGTGATTCATCACTTCCATATAACACTCAGTGCTCATCCCAACAAGTGCCCTCTTTAATGCCCATCACCCATTTATCCCATTTCCCCCCAACACACCATCTTCCAGCAACACTCAGTTTGTTCTCTGTCTTTGAGAGTCTCTTATGGTTCACCTCCCTCTCTATTTTTATTTTATTTTTCCTTTCCTTCCCCTATGTTCATCTGTTCTGTTTCTTAAATTCCACATATGAGTGAAATCATATATCATTTGTCTTTTTCTGACTGACTTACTTCATTTAGCGTAATACATTCTATTTCCACCCACATTATTGCAAATGGCAAGATCTCATTCTTTTTGATGGCTGAGTAATATTCCATGATATATATACCACATCTTCTTTACCATTCATCAGTCAGTGGACATTTGGGCTCTTTCCATAATGTGGCTATTATTGATAGTGCTGCTATAAACATTGGGATGCATGTGCCCCTTAGAATCAGCATTTTATAACCTTTGGATAAAACCTAGTAATTGCTGTGTCATAGGGTAGTTCCAGTTTTAATTTTATGAGGAATCTCCATACTATTCGGCAGAGTGGCTGCACCAGTGTGGATTTCCACCAACAGTGCAAAACTGTTCCCTTTCTCTGCATCTTCATCAATATTTGTTCTTTTCTGAGTTGTTAATTTTAGCCATTCTGACACGTGTGAGGTGGTATCTCATTGTGGTTTTGATTTGTATTTCTCTGATGATGAGTGATGTTATGCATCTTTTCATGTGTCTCTGTTAGCCATCTAGATGTCTTCTTTGGGGAAATGTCTACTCATGTCTTTTGCCCATTTTGTCACTGGATTATTTGGTTTTGGGGTGTTGAGTTTGGTAAGTTATTTATAGATTTTGGATACTAACCCTTTATTTGATGTCATTTGCAAATATCTTCTCCCATTCCATGAGTTGCCTTTTAGTTTTTCTGATTGTTCCTTCACCATGCAGAAGCTTTTTATCTTGATGAGGTTCCAGTAGTTTAATTTTGCTACTTGCCTCTGGAGACATGTCAAATAAGAAGTTGCTGCTTCTTTAACTGATGTCAGAGAGGCTATTGCTGCTTTCTTCTCTAGGGTTTTGGTGGTTTCCTGTCTCACATTTAGGTCTTTCGTCCATTTTGAGTTTATTTTTGTATATTGTGTGAGAAAGTATCCATGTTTGTTCTTCTGCATGTTGCTGTCCAGTTTTCTTAACACCATTTGATGAAGAGACTGTTTTTCTTTTTCCCATTGTTATTCTTTCCTGCTTTGTCAAATATTAGTTTGCCATGCATTTGTGGGTCCGTATCTGGGTTCTCTAGTCTATTCATTGATCTATGTGTCTATTTTTGTGCCAGTACCATTTACTTCTAAACCTCTACTACGTAAATTCAATTTTTTATGCAGTTTATTTTGCAAAATTCTTCTTTCAATGTGATTGATATGTATAAGAAATAATTTGAATATAGCTTGACTTTGTATTTACTTATTCGCAATTTCCTGTGACATAAATGTTGGATGAATATAGAGAACTGCATTCAGATGAACAAAGCCAACTAGGAATACACAAAACACACATAGGTGCACATGCACGCAGACACACACACATACACATACCCACACACACCTCAAATGCTTAATATTATCTCAGTTAACCACGTATGAGCTATAACCATTCACATCTGGTATTACAAGCTCCCCTCCAATTACTGATAACGTTTCTGAACATTCTACAGTAATTCACACAGAACAGCTGGCAATTGTTCCAACGCCCACTGCCCCAAGAAAGATTTAGGTGTTTTTCAATATAAAGTGCCATATGTATTGTGGCATTTATGTGTAACTACTACTATTTTTATTAGTTTTCTATCTTTTTTTATAAATGGGTCTCTGATGACATTTTTAAATGCTGTACCCTTAACCACTTTTTCCCTACCAAGCCTGTGATTGTTTTGTGCATGCTTTTGAAGTGTAGTTATTTTTAGGAATGCATATGTCCCATTAAAGCAGAACTGAACATATTTCTAAATACACTGCCTATATTCAGTACTTTTCATCTGACTCACTTCCTATAATTTACATATTAGTTAATGGCACCAAAAAGCTAAAAATCTTAGAGTTATAACTGAGATTTACATTATTGCATATCAGATCCATTAGAGAAATTATTCTAAAATTTGTCCCCACACCTTGATCATTATTAGTTCCTTTCCATCAGCGCAGTATTTATGTATTTCTGATGAAAAGACCTCCTTATTGATATGACTGAACTACCATTTGACTTCAGTATCCAGTCTAATGTTCTAGTAGTTTTCCCAAATGCTTTAGATCATACAGCTATATAATTACTATTTTTATATATGAGCTACATACCCCATATACATATGCATATACATATATATGCGTATACAGTAAAACCTTGATTTGCAAGCAAAATTCATTCTGGAAGCATGCTTGTAATCCAAAGCACTCATATATATAAAGCTAATTTCAAGAACTATTGGTTCAGTTGTGATCATGTGACCTTCAGCATCAGGTACTACTCCTATTGCAGGACGTCACTTCATTTATCAAGTTAAAATTCATTAGAAATGTTTGCTTATCAGGAGTTCCTGGGTGGCTCAATCAGTTAAGCATCCGACCTCAGCTCAGGTCATGATCTCATAGTTCATGAGTTCAAGCCCCACATCAGGCTCTGGGCTGACAGCTCAGAGCTAGAGCCTGCTTCAGATTCTGTGTCTCCCTCTCTCTCTGCCTCTCCCCAGTCATGCTCTGTCTCTGTCTTTCAAAAAGGAATAAACATTAAAAAAAAAAAAGAAATGCTTGCTTGCCTTGTGGAACACACACAGAATGAGTTACTCTCAATCCAAGGTTTTACTATATAAATGATTTATATTTGTGTACCATTATGGAACTATTACCATGTTGCAAAGCTAAGTATAAATTAATTGAAAAAGTAGATGAAATAAGCAGTATACTTAAAATTTATTTCATTTTACATAGTGTCAAAATCACAGTAATCAATATGTTGTTTAATTTTTTGATATTTTTAAAGCTTATTTATTTGTTTTGAGAGAGAGAGTGCAAGTGAGGGAGGGGCAGAGAGAGAGGGAGAGAGAATCTCAAGCAGGCTTCACACTGTTAGTGCAAAGCCCCATGTGAGGCTTGAACTCACAAGCCATGGGATCATGACCTGAGCCAAAGTCAGACACTTAACCACCCAGGCTCCTCTATGTGGTTTAATTTTAGCTGAAAACTCTGATACAATCATTCTAATAATTGAATCTAAATTTATTTTATATCATACCTGGTTTTAATAACTGTTGTACATGAGAAAGATATCAAAATATATTGATCCAAATAGAATAAGTGCCTCATTGGCTTTGTTGTAATAATTCATTATAAATTTTACTCACCAACTATGGAAAATTTTATTTGGACACTTTTGAAGTTAAGCCTGTACTACCATCTCCCATGATGTCCGTCCTTAAGAACTAATTATAATGTGTTGCATTTTCATAATTTTAGCAGATGAGTTTAAGCCTCACTGAAATATTTTACACAAAACAATTAAAAGACTTTAGAACATTTCTTTACCAATTATTTCTGCAGTTTACCATTACGAAATTTTTTTTGTGGATGACACATTCATGTTGTTTTGGGGATCAAAATAGTGTGTGGTTGATCGAGAAATACAATAGAGGAAAATAATACAAGATTCTTTAGGTAAAAAATACAGAAACTTAGCAATACGATGATGGTCATCAGATCAGACTACTGATGGTCTGAGGGACAATTGTTGGTGGCCCCACAGGGGATCCCAATGACACATCGGCTCCTGACAGAGAAGAGATAAGTTTTTTGTTTTTTTTTTTAAGTTTAACTGCAATGATATTTTTGCCTCCCTCCATCTCCCTTCCTAACTGTTCTAGAGATTCTGGCCTCATCTTTTGCATACCTGTAAGAGCAAATAACTGGAAACAACATTAGACATCCCTACATGTTTCTTTCATGTTTACTTACAACAGGGTGAATTCAGGGTGATATCCTGGCAGCCCTTGAGCAGGCTGAAACATCACACCTTGCTGAGGTCTCTTTAAGCTGATGGAAAGTCTACCAATCATCAGTTCCCCAAATGCTCTACAAAATTCTCCTAAAAGACAGTTACTCTTCCATTCAAGGTAAAATGTATGCATTTATTCTTTCAAAATTATGTTTGTGGCATATTTTTTACTTTTCCTTTATCCCAGAAAAGCCAAGTGATTTGGAACAGATTTTTTTTTTTTTGTAAACTATGACACTTGTAGTTAGGCTTGTCCAATCTTCTGAATGCCCTGTGATGATGTTCTTCAGCACTTTGTGCACTTTGCTGCATTAACTAGGTTATGAATAATTCATTGAAAAATTTTCACATAGTGGTTTAGTGCTCATTCTGTGAAGAGATTCCATAACCTTCTTGTTTCAAGTTAAAGGAACCACTTCATCAATGGTTATCCATATATAGATTTTACCCAAGCATTGATTTTGTTAAAGAAGTTTTTACCTGTATTTTTCTCCAGTACTTCTTTCCTCTGGATAGGTCATTAAAAAGCAATCTTAGAATATTTTATTATAGTAAGTGAATCCAGAAAATACCATAAACTGAGATATTCTATCAATATCTGAACATTCTGCAACCAGATAGCAAATATTTCATACTGTACTTTACCGTAACACTTCACTCTTCCTATTCTCTGCAATGTTTTCTATGCATCCTCCAGCAGCATTTGGTGACAAAGAAATGCACATTAAGTAGTCATTATATTGTTTTTTATAGTCAGTCAATTTAGTATATTGAGAAAAGCAAGTATTTGCAGAAGAGTAGATGTTTATCTTTCATCCCTACTAGGTAAGAAAGATTAACAAAAGATATTCACAATCTTTATCATTAAATTTAGTGAAATTTTCTAAGGTATTTAATTCAGTGTGGCAGAGACTGAAATTGAAAGAGAAACTGTGCCTGTTTCTGTGTTTTCATAATTTGGATTCTTGCTTTTAAATTCTTAACAGTCTTATTCTTTTGACCCTGTAATCAGCTACAATTCCAAATTACTGACTCATTATTATACTACCCTCCTTCACTGGGCCCACTTCTTCTTAAAGTCATTTGCCCGGTAGAATGCATTCACAATTCAGCTTACGCAGAGAGGGTAGGAGCCTCTGGCCAACAAACTTTAAGGAGACCCCCTGTTTCAGCTTCCTGGTATTCATAACTTTGAGAACCAGTGTCTTACTTCAAGTAGAATGCAGCAAAGGTGATGTAATGGATGTGCTAACATGTACGTGATTACATAAAGTAGCACTGTCTTGCTAGAGTTTCTCTCTCTCTCTCTTTCTCTCCAGCTGTGAGGAAGCAAGCTGCCATTAATCTTAACAACCACAAGGAACTGAATGCTACCGACATTGTGTGAGCCAGGGAAGAATATTCTGCCCCAGTCCAAGTTACATGCAGACTCCATCCCTGACCAGCATCTTGATTGCAGCTTTGTGAGACACTATGCAGGGAATCCGCTTCAACTATGCCCAGACTTCTGGCCCACAGAAACTCAGATACTGGATTTGTGCCTTAAGCCACTAAAGTTGTGGTAAAATGCCAAAATACAAAACTAATGCAGCACATCTGCATTTCCCCATCTGTGGTTTTTTCTTTCCCGTGATATCAGCTTCTGGAGCAGCTGGGTCAATGTACATACACAAGTCACACAAGCCATGTTAACACTTATTTCAAACCAAATTGCATCCATTTATTTGATCTTTCTCTTTACTCCCTGAGGACTCCTATCCAGTACCTCACTCAAAATTATCTGAAAGGACTTATTTTAATTACTATTTTGTTTGAATATGGAAAGTGGTCTGGTGTATAGTCTACTGTTTTTGCTCCTTTGTGATGATGATAACTGGCTTTCATCCAGATGTATACAAAATACAATATCCTTTTCAGATTACAATATTGCAGACGATTGTGGAAGCCCCTGGGGGACTAAAAAAATGTCCAACAGGATTTCTCACTTTTTTCTCACCACTTCTCTGATTAAATTCTAAGTACAAAACCTAACCACAGCCACAGGTTGGCTGTCCCTACATTCTGTCCTGATGTTAATGTAACCTAAATTTCTTCATATCTCCCAAGAATTTGAACTAATGTATAAAATGCCCAAGGAAACTGCATCTCTATCTGCCCAGTGAAAGAGAGATTGGATAAAAGTCAGTGTGGGAAGTGGCAGTGGTTTCAACTTATTGGAGATAAATCTGCCAAAGTTTATAAAATTTTATGTTGCTAATCCTTGCATGGTCTTGGAAAGACCCATGCAAGCTAGCTGCTCTAACATTCATTATAGCTTTATAGTGCATCTCCCTTTTCATACCTCTCCATTGTTAAAATCATGATTCTATACCACAACCAGAATTATTTATTCTAAAAAAAAAAAAGCAAAATTAAATTTTCTTCAATGAATCCTGCTACAAACTTTTCAATACTCAAAGTCTAACTTACATAAGAAAACATACAAAACCTTTTAAAATCTGATCTCAATTTTTATTTCTAATCTGATCTTCACAAGTCTCCTCCATCCCCTTATGAGTTGCTTTGTAAGTGACCCCAGTCACTTAAAAATTCTTCTTGTCTTATATTCGTTTCACTCTGCTTTTGTTTAGATTATTCTTTCTGCATAAAATGGGCTCTTTACTTTTTCCCCCATCCAACATGAAGCCCCATCTACAGTGTCAACTCACTTCTAAATCCTATTCTGATTCTTTTGACCTTGGCACCTATTGCTTTATACGACACTTGCTCATTTACTAGTGTGTATTCCTCTTGAAAGTGTGGGCTCTTTGGATGAAAGAATCGTATCTCACTCTTTTGTGATGTGCCTCAATACCTAGGCAAATGTTTTTCCCTAATGCAATGCTAGGTAGGCATTTTTTCTTTTCTTTCTCTCTCATTAGGTACATCTTTCTCTCAGTAGGTACACATTTATCCTTTTCCCCAGTCTATAGAGGAGAGTCAGGCAAGTTTCAGAAAAGAAAATAAATGAGTGTGTGTGTGTGTGTGTGTTAAATCATATTTAGCATTCTTAGAAATATTTAAGACATTTGATTTTTGAAGATATTAGGAAATGTGCTTTCACTATTTACCTTTTACTATTAACTTTCTTCCAGTAATAACAAACACTAAGTTATACACATAATATTGTGGTTTGTAGGTTAATTTTATCACTGTGAAGACCCTTGTATGTGAATGTGTGCATATGCATGTGTATAAGTAATTTCCTAAACACACAATCACATCATTTCATATCTCTTACTTATCAGGCAGCCAAACAACAGAAATGCAGATTGGAGTAAAAAGTATATGAAATTTAGCCTCAAAATTGAAAATAAAACTACTGTAAAAATTTAGTCTGTAAATAAAATATTAATATCAAGCTTGGAAGCTAAGTGTTAACTCAATAAGCCAAAGGGAAAGCCCTAAAATCTTCATTATTAAATGTACAACTTGGTTTTCTTTTCTTTTTTTCTTTTTTTGAATTTTTTTTAGAGAGAGAGAGACAGAGAGTGAGTGGGGGAGGGGCAGAGAGCGAGGGAGACACAGAATCCGAAGCAGGCTCCAGGCTCTGAGCTGTCAATACAGAGCCCGATGTGGGGCTCGAACTCACAAACCATGAGATCATGACCTGAGCTGACGTCAGACCCTTAACTGATTGAGTTACCCATGTGCCCCTAAAAGTACAACTTGTGATTCTGGTATTGATGGTTCATGAGTCGTATTTTGGAAATAAAATCAAGCAACCACAAAAACCTTGGTCTGTTGGTTTGTTGTTTTTAGCTTCTACATATAAGTGAAATCGTACCACATTTATCTCTGTCTACCTTGTTTCCCTTAGCATAAGCTCCGTAAGATCCAGTCGTGTTGTCACAAATGTCAGGATGTCTTTTTTATGGCTGAATAATATTCCATTATATATATATTCATATATATATATATATATATATATATACACACACACACACATATATATATACACACATATATATGCACATATATATATTATATCATATATCATATATATATGTGTGTATATATCATATCTTTGTCCATTCATCCATCAATGGACCATTAAGTTGTTTCCATGGTTTGGCTATTATGGTTAATGCTGCAGTGAATATGAGAATTGAGACATTTCTTCAAGATAATATTTTTTAATTTTATTTATTTTTGAGAGAGAGAGTGTGTGTATGAGCAGAGGAAGGGCAGATAGAGAGCGGGACAGAGGATCTGAAGTGGGCTCTGTGCTAACAGCAGAGATCCCAATGTGGGGCTTGAACACATGAACTGTGAGATCATGACCTGAGCCAAAGTCAGATGCTTAACTAACTGAGCCCCCCAGGCACCCTGAGATAATGGTTTCATTGTCTTTGGATATATATCCAAAAGTTGCTATGAGAGTAGAGCTTTAGTGTTCTCAATAAAACAACAACAAAATAATTATGTGAGGTAAAGAATGTGCTAACTAACCATAAGAGGGAAAGAAAGAAAGAAAGAAAGAAAGAAAGAAAGAAAGAAAGAAAGAGAGAGAGAGAGAAAGAAAGAAGCCTTGGTGTATAGTAAAAATATATTCATCAAGGAAGTTTGGTTATCCATAAAAGCTCTGAATACGGATGCATATTGACAGTGTCCATCTGAGTAATCTGTAAGATGTAGGCAATCTTGACCAAAGATCCAGTGTACTCCAATCTAATTGACTAATTCATCCCCATTGTAGACATTAGACAATGTACCTATAATCTATAAAAGATTTAAATAATGATGATTGTACCCTAAAAACCATCATGTCCTTGAAAATGTAGCTGTACTAATAGCTTCTCAGAATGTAATTTTTATTTTCTAGTGTCCTTGCAAGTAGTAATGGTCATATAACTAAGTTATGGTCAATTGAAGATAAATTAAATGTGTGTGCAACTTTCAGAAAAAAAATATTAAAGGGATGCATGCCCATTACTTGTCTTTCTTCCTTTTTATTGGTTGGAATGTAGATATGATAGCAGGTGCTAAAACAGCAATTCTAAACCAGGAGCATGCTGGGAAAGGGGGATACTCAACACAACAACCAGGTAAAAGAAAAGCCTGTGTCCTCACACAGTGGTGCACCATTCCATCCCTGGAGTCCCTGCTTCAACTCACATGAGAGAGAAATACATATTTTTTTAAAATTTTGTGTAAACCAAGGTTGGTTTGGATTTTCTGTCACTTTTGGTCATTTTTTGGCAAGAAAAATTATAATATAAATTTGGCTTCCAGGTAGATCTGAATGAAGGGAGAAGGTATCTAATCTTGCAGATTCAAGTAATAGGGTCCATGTGAATATTATGTTTAGTAGTGTAAATTATTAACATATATTAAGAAAACACTAATAAAAAAACAAAGTATACTAGGCAACACTTGTAATATCACTTTCAATTAGCAGGATGATGAAATCCAAGTTACTCTCATGAGATATATTAAGTGTAATTACTAACCTATGGGGGCACCTGGGTTAGTGCTTAACCTCAGTCAGTTAAGTGTCCAACTCAATTTTGGCTCAGGTCCTGATCTCATAGTAGTGAGACCCAGCCCTATGTTAGGTTCTGTGCTGACAGTGTAGAGCTTGCTTGGGATTCTCTCTCTCTGTCTCTGTCTCTCTCTCAGCCCCTCCCCCTTTTGATCTCTCTCTCAAAATAAATAAATAAACATTAAAGATGTTTAAAAAGACCCAACATATGGATTCATTCTATATGTTCTGAATTCACTGTCTTCAAGGTTGTGAGGCTGAGAGCTAAGTGAGAATAGAAAACTAAATAAAAAATGTCATCTGGGTAAGTTCCTTGGGTGACAGAAAATTTTTTTCTGAATATTTTCCTAGTATCTTTCCAGAATGAAATGCTATCACTGTCTATAAAGTTAAAAGATTGCCTAAAACATAAGAAGAAAATCAAGCATATCAATAAGTTTTGAATCTTCGTATACTGATAACAGTTAAATAGGAAAGAAAATAACTGTACTTCTAGAAACTTAAGAGGGAAGATGTCAAGGCACCATGGTCATTGGTAGAATACCGATACAGATGCTGCTCTACCTGCCTCTTATGTGACGTTATAGTGACTGGAATGCAGTCTTTTGATCCTGCAGGGTAATTGCAGCTGGAAAGAAGATAATGCAAATTTGATTAATCTTTTCATGATTTTCTGCCAATCTATAATTTCAAATAAATGTGTCAAATATTTATTTTTATTTTAAAGTTCAGAGAAATATATGCTAGAAATATTAAAAAATAGGATGATTTGATATATATTCAATATTTTGGACAAACCTTGGTAAAAATGGTAAAATGTTCTAAATTTTATTTAAAGCCCTTTATTCCATTTTATTAAAATCACCTAGTGAGCTGCATCTCTCTTTGCACCAACATTGTGAAAGAGGTCACATTCTGAGGTCAATGATAATATATTCCTAAGAATCTCTCTATTTCTAGTATTTTAATCAATGCCATAAATATCTTTTAAAAATCATTAGTAAACAGGGGTGCCTGGGTGGCTCAGTCGGTTAAGTGTTTGAAATCAGTTTAGGTCATGGCCTCACTATTCGTGGGTTTGAACCCCGCATGGGGCTCTGTGCTGACAGCTCAGAGACTGGAGCCTGCTTCAGATTCTGTGTGTCCCTCTCTCTCTGGTCCTCCCCTGTTCATGCTCTGTCTCTCTCTCTCTCAAAAATAAATAAAGATTAAAAAGAATTTTTTTAACCATTAGTACACAGATGATACATTTTTTAAAATTCCTGTAATTTGGGGCGCCTGGGTGGCTCAGTTGGTTGGGCATCTGACTTCAGCTCACGATCTCACCATTTCATGAGTTCGAGCCCTACGTCAGGCTCTGTGCTGACAGCTCAGAACCTGGAGCTTGCTTCAGATTCTGTGTCTCCCTCTCTCTCTGCTTCTCCCTGCTCTCACTCTGTCTCTGTCTCTCTTTCTCTTTCTCTCTCTGAAATAAAAAACAAAAAAAAACATTAAAAAAATATCCTGTAACTTAATGGGAAATGCAATCTTAATCTAAAAATATTTAGTTTACATAATATAGATTCATAATAGTCTAGTCTTTACTGTGGTACAACTTCCAAATTTCAGTGACTTACCACAGGAAATATATACCTAACTCACTTGAAATATGCTGTGCATGCGGAAAACAATTCAGGACAGTTGTCTATGTGTAGACTTAGTGGTCTACGTGGACTAAGTGTTCACCTGATAGTGAGAACACTATGTCTTCCACAATCACCAAAGCAGAGAATGTAAGGTCTGAAAAGTGGGGCACCAGACATTAAATGTGTCTCCGTGCAAGGGCACACATTTTCTTACCCATTCCAGAGATAACCTCAGGAAGGTAGGACATGCGAATAGTTTGAGTGCCTGAAAGGAAGAGAACTATAAATATTGGCAAATTATACTAATGACCACCATGTAACATTTATAACATGGATACATATAAAATTTACTTTGTTTAGATGATTAGAAGAAAGGTATAACAGAGGGAATCACATTTTATGATATGGGTAGAGGCATGTGAATGATGTTATGGACCGTTCTGCTGATATTATTGGATTCAAAAATAGTTTTCCATAGAGAATGAATAGATCGTCCCATTGGTCTCTGTTCCCTTTGACCCGAAAATATTAATTCCTTAAGTGTTCCTATTATATTAGAAATTTGTTATAGGTGAAAACAGTGTCAAAGAGCTAAGGTAGTTAGCAAACGATGTTATAAACAAACACTGGAAGGGCAAATCTAAAGAATGAATTTCATAAAGGCCATGAATGGGGTAGGAACAATCTAATAGCTGACATGTACTGAGCACTTCTTATGCGTCAGATTATTTTAATTACTTTGCATGTATTTTTAAATAAAGAATCACAATATTGTTGTGTATGTATTATCATATCTATTTTCCAGAGGAGGAAATTAGTAAAATAACCTGCCCTGTCACCAGCCTGATGAGTGGTAGACCAGCAAAAGCTGCTGCAATGTTTCCATCTGCAACCTCCCTCACAACTTATAATCATCAGCCTCAAATCTAGTTAGTTCATATGCTGTCAATATTTTCATGCCTCTTCTTTATGATTTCATGAGCTAAGAATTTCCCTATTCATAGAATATCATACTTTCACTTTATATTAAATGGAAAATGTTCAATATGTTGACATATTTGATTTCATAACTATGTATGGCAGATACTATTATAGTGGAAACATTTGATGCTCAAAGAAGTTAAATAATTCACATAAGTTCCTACAATGAACAAATGGAAGATTGAATCCCAAGACTAAATCCAGTACTTGGGGTTCAAAATAAATGATCTTTTCATACAACCCCAACAGCACCACCACAAGAAATAAGACCTAAATCTAAAATAAAACTGGTTTAGGAAAAGATAATATACAAAATAGTATAGATTTAATGAGGCTTGTTGAGAAATTATTTTCAAATTAATAATTAATAGAACACTTTTACTTTCATATTTAGTTGAATTTTACCTTATAGCATATAGCATAAGTAGATCAGGAAGATAAATGGAATATGATGGCACAATGGTGCTATAAATTCATACAGATGCTGCGTATAAAAAACAAGCCGTAAGATAACCACAAGCATATACTCAGGTTTGCTAATGTTTGTGATGCATTTTCCCGGTTATGTTGCCGACCAATATTTCAATAGTCCTGAAATTAAATAAGTATATGTTTAGTGTGGAGAGAGACAGAAAGCTGCAACTGGGAAAAAACGATATTGAGTTATGTATGGAAATATATTTATAGAATATTTACAGAAATACATTTACGGAAATATATTTATCGGCTAAAATATTTTAGCACCATCCTTAGGTGGAAAAATTATTTTGCTTCCTCTAGATATCCTCACAATATAGCTTAACCTTTTGAGGAACTGAGTTTGGGTCTCCTGTGGTTCTTCCAAATAGGTACAGATAGAAAATTAAACACAGATGCTAATTTCCATATATTTAAACAAAAGAATAGAGCTTTGGAGGACATACTAGTTCATGTATTCTTATTTTAGAGATGTGATCATTAAAGCCCATAGAGATGTCATGACTTTCCCTAAATGACTTCATGATACAGCGAAGGTTTATCATATGAACTATAAATAGATATAAAATTGGCATATAGTATCATATTCATAATTATATAAAAGAGCCATCATTATATAGACTTATTTTAGTCAATAATCTAATATGAATGTATAAATGTGTGAATGTATCTGGCTAGACTGCAAACCCACAATTTGAATTTAAAAATCAAATTATTTTCCTTTATTATACAAAGTAATGTATATTTGGGAAACCAGTTAATTTCTTTTTTTATGCTATTATTATTTTTCTTTTAATTTAATTTTTTTTTAATTTACATCCAAATTAGTTAGCACATATGCAACAATGATTTCAGGAGTAGATTCCTTAGTGCCCCTTATCCATTTAGCCCATCCCCCCTCCCACAACCCCTCCAGTAACCCTCAGTTTGTTCTCCATATTTATGAGTCTCTTCTGTTTTGTCCCCCTCCCTGAAGGGAAACCAGTTAATTTCTGATTGTAAGTCTGCCAAACTCCTCAAGATAAATGAGATCCTAATATTAGTAATTCTTAATAGCCCCTCCAAGTACAGGTTTCTGTCAAGGCTTCCAGGACTTAGAAGTACCCATATGCTAATGAAGTAAAAAAGGCAGCTCAAGGGGCACCTAGGGGACTCAGTAAGCCTCCAACTTCAGCTCAGGCCATGATCTCATGGTTTGTGAGTTCCATCCCCACATTGGGCTCTGTGCTGAGAGATCAGAGCCTGGATCCTGCTTTGGATTCTGTGTCTCCCTCTCTCTCTGTCCCTCCCTTGCTCATGCTCTGTCTGTCTGTCTCTCTCTCTCTCTCTCTCTCTCTCTCTCAAAAATAAATAAATGTTAAAAAATTGGGACGCCTGGGTGGCTCAGTTGGTTGAGTGTCTGACTTCGGCTCAGGTCATGATCTCACGGTTCATGGGTTCTAGCCCCACATCGGGTTCTGTGCTGACAGCTCAGAGCCTGGAGCCTGTTTCAGATTCTGTTTCTCCCTCTTTCTCTGCCCCTTCCTTCCCTGCTCACACTCTGTCTCTGTGTCTCCAAAATAAATAAACATTTAAAAAAATTAAAAATAAATAAAAAATAAACATTAAAAAATTTTTTAAAGGCAGCTCAAAATCATTGGTAATTCATTGTTCGTTCACATATTTGGCTGCTGTGATGCCCCTTATAACTGTCTTCATGGCCTCTTACATACAATAGCTAACACTTCTATCTCCACTTTGGACATGAGGCTCTTTCAGGAAATTAAAGGACTGGTGTTTATGATCTCCCTTCCTCGATGGTCCATGTAGGAGCCTTCTCATTAGGCATTAAACATGTTCTGAAATCGTCAGGATTTCTCTTTTCTCTAGGATATGAAAATATTTCTCAAGTTTTGACAGAAATTCCCTCATTACTTCTAGCCACTTTAGTCCTCTGAGGAAGGAAAAAAAAGCAGCCCTGACAGCTGTCAGCTTGTCCTTGGTCTGTCACTAACAGCTGTGCCATGATGCTCCCTTCATAACATTGATAATTCCACAAGCCATCATTATACAATGTCACTATGAATGTGTTGGAGCAGAGCAAAAACAAGATCACTCCTTAATCATGTCCAAACCCAGACAAAAACAAGAAAACTGTGTGAACCACAAAAATGACCAAACATTTTCTTCCATTTGGCTATTATTAGTGAACGGTGCCTCTTTACCAATTACTTCAGCCCCACTTTGTTTCACCTGTCTCCTAGGAGACAGCTATCAAGAAACGCAATCATAGAATACCCCCAATTTCTGACACCATCCACTACAGAGGAAACCCATTGCTTCTTTGACCTTCCTCCAAAACACAGCACAAACCCAAACCTGATGCTCCTTTACTGAGATGACTCATGGCTCCCCATGGTGTGTGATTGCTCTTGTTGCAACTTTTTAAATTACAGGTGGGTGCCCGTGTCTTTACTATCTTTTTAAATTTAAGTACAGTTGACACACAGGGTTGCATTGGTTTCAGGTGTACAACATAGTGATTCCATAAGTTTATGTTATGCTGTGCTCACCACAGTGTAGCTACCATCTGTCGTCATGCAATGCTATTGCAATATCCCTGACAATATTCCCTATGCTGTGCCTTTTATCCCTGTGATTTAATCATTTCATGGCTGGAAGCCTTTATCTTCCACTCCCCTTCACCCACTTTGCCCACCCCCCACCTCCTCTCCTCTGGCAACCCTGATGGTCTTAAGATACATATTAGTACCTCTGAACTTTCTTTCCTCTCACTTTCTTCTTCCTACCTCTTTTACAACAGACCATAATTATTAGAAACATCTAAACCCAAATATATGTACCAACATAACAAAGCATACAAAAACAAATGATTTCTCTATGTGGTCAAATTTATTGATATGAAGTTTTTTTATAATATGCATTTATTCTTTTTATATATATTTGAAAGATCTGTGGAAAGACTTTTATTTTCATCCCCAATATTCACAAGTTGTTGTTTTTCTAATTCTTTGATAAAGAATTGGTTTATATGTCATGGTTTATTAATTTTAAAAACCTTTTTTAAAGAAAGGTATTTTATCTTTATTATATTCTTTTTCATGACACTTTTATTCATTCACATCTGTTATCTTCATTATGACTTCCCTCTTTGGCTTTAATTTGCCTTCTTTATTTTTTCTCTCCTTTTTTGTTCTGATGGAATCTCAGAGTACTAATTTTAAACATTTTTGCCTCCTGTGGAAGGCTAAATAATGGTCCCCCACAATGTCCAAGTGCTACTTTATGAACCTATGAATGTTATTTTATACGGAAAAAAAGGACTCTATGTGATAGAGTTAAGGATTTTAAGATGGGAGGAGTAGCCTATATTATCCAGGTGGATCCAATGATATAACCACCAAGGTCTTTATAAGAGGGAGGAAGGGGCCTCACTACTACAGAGAGGGAAGGTAATGTGATGAGTGAAGCAGGACGTTACGCTTTCTAGCTTTAGAGATGAAAGAAGAAGCCAGGAGCCAAGCAATGTAAGTAATACAGCCCCAGAAATTTAAAAAAAAAAAAAAAAAAGTAGACAAAAGTTCTGCCTTAAAGCTTCCAGAGGAAGTACAGTCCTGCCTACATCATGATTTCTGCCCAGTGAAACTGATTTTGGATTTCTGACCTCCAGAAATGGAATAAGTGTGTGTTGTGTCAAGTTGCAAAGTTGTGCTAATTTGTTACAGCACCAGAAGAAACTAATGCACTCATCTTTCATAAGCCTGGAAAGGGCTCAATTTCCCACTAGATAGTGTTTTAGCTGGAGACACAAGTTTTTATCTTTATCTTCATTTAGTTCAAAGAATGTTTTAATTTACCTTGTGTGTTGTGTTGTGTTTTGTTTTGTTTTGTTTTACTTGATTCCTGTGTTCATGAAATTTGTGTGTTGTAGTTTCCAAACACTTAGGGATTTTCTAAACATCTTTTAGATACTGAATTCTAATGTAATATTTCTGTAGTCAGAGCATATTCTGTATGACTTCAGTTCTGTATTTCAGTATGGTTTGAGGTTTATTGAGATTTATCTTACAGTTCAGCATATAATTTCTTTTGGCAAAAATATGTTGTGTATTTAAGTGTGCTGTGTGGGTATAATGTTTAATAAATGCCAATTGAGTCAAGCTGGTTGACAGTGTTTTTCAAATATTCTATATTGTTACAGATGGCTTACTTGTTCTATCAATTAATGAAGGAGGAGTATTAAAACAACTATGGTTATATATTTATATCTCCCTTTATTTTTGAAAATCTATCGCACAAATATTTAGGTTTTATATCTTTTGAAGCAGATGGCCACTTTTTAAAAATTCTGAAATGACCCTCTTTATCTCCAGTAATTCTCATGGTCTTTTTTTTTAAGTTTTTATTTAAAGTCTAGCTATTAACATAGTGTAATATTAGTTACAAGTGAACAATACAGTGATTCAACACTTCCATACACCAGGGGAAGCTCATTACAACAGGTGCACTCCTTCATCCCCATCATCTATCTAAACCATCCCCCACTCACTTCCCCTCTGCTAACTACCAGTTTGTTTTCTATAGTTAAGAGTCTGTTCTTTGGTTTGCCTCTCTTTCTCTTTATTTTTTCCCTTTACTCATTAGTTTTGTTTCCTAAATTCCACATATGAGTGAAATCATATGGTATTTGTCTTTCTCTGACTAACTTATTTCACTTAGCATAATACTCTCTAGCTTCATCTTGACGTGTACTTTGAGATATTACGACATGGAAACGTTTTCTTACAAATTCATGTTTGCATGGTATTCCTTTTGTTTTCAATCTTGAGTGTCCTAGATGTGGTTTATACTCATTTTCATCTCTATTTCAGAGTAAATGTTTTAAATATAGAATTAATTCATCAATGAATAAAAAAAAATGAGGGGCGCCTGGGTGTCTCAGTCAGCGTCCAGCTTTGGCTCAGGTCATGATCTCAGAGTCTGTGAATTCGAGCACCGCGTAGGGCTCTGTGCTGACAGCTCAGCTCAGAGCCTGGAGCCTGCTTCTGATTGTGTCTCCCTCTCTCTCTGCCCCTCCCCCACTCATGCTCTGTCTGTCTCCGTCTCAGAAATAAACATTAAAAAAAATTTTTTTAATGAGTGGTATCCCACATTATCTCTGCTGATCACTATTTTGCTACAGGATGGAATTTTAACCCTATCATCCACTGGACTATAACAGAGAGCATCAGATGCTTTACAGAGAATCTAAAAATAGTAAAATAATTGGTATACATCCTGGCATTACTTGCATAGAGATTTCATTAGGGATTTTACAATACGAATAAGGTACCTTTTCCTAAACGAAACAAATGTAAGAGCATTATCACTGGAGTGCTATTGTGGCAGCATAAATATGACTCTATTACCCATTGAAAATAGTTTAGAATTCATATGTATCTTTTTATATTAAACAAATGGGAAAATTCAAGTTAATTCCTAAGAACAATGTAATCTGTTTTTCAATAGTGCATAGCTTCATAAACAAATAGATAACTAATCATCATAACTGAGAAATACATAAATGATATCCTTATAATTCAGAAATCACATTGATTTATGTTTTTTTTCCAGCACATGATAGTTTTTTATTACAAAGAATCAGCAGCTGAAAGGCAGCTTCCCTTACATAGCTGGAGGCAACAAGTCCAGCTGAAACAGCCTTGTTTGGTATGATCACATACCCACAGATCTCCTTGGGTCAGTTTAACTTTATATTCCACTTTGTAAGTGTTTATTTCACAGTGCTTTCTGAGTGCAAAAGACACAAACTACTCCGCCTGATCCTTCTGGAGAGGTTTCTCTGCTCTTGTTTTGCTCGTCTGGCAACTGCATTCCTGCCTCAGATCTCTGCCTATCAAACTATAGTCACATTCTATTTTTAAAGTGAAGAAGAGGATAGTCTTCATTTATCAGGAATTTTACCACATTATTACTTTGATTATGATTTTATTAGTGCTCTTGTTACAAAGTTTCCTAGGTTTTAATTCTCACCTAAGTTGATTATTTACATAGAAACTTTTTTTTCCCAAAGTACTTTTGTAATATTAGAGCAGAAACTATAATGCTCCTGTGATTAATAATGAGTCTGATTTTAAAAATTCAGACCACTTGGCCTTCTGACATAATCACAAATATGTCCTCAACTTTTAAAACATTTTAACTTCTTTTTAGGAGATCTACATTGATCTCTAAACTGATTTTTTTTTTCATCAACAAAGAAAATGTAACTACAAATATATTGAATTTGCACAAACTCACCTAATGGCAATTAATGCATTGACCTGCAGCTTTTTAATAAGTTTAATCACACCGCTAAGACAAAGAATTAATTTATAACCTATACAATTAAAAGCTCTGGAAAAATGTAAATTGCTTATTCATTTTATGATACCAAGAAACTCTCAGATCATTCTAGAGAAATCTGTGAGAATACAGTTGAAAAATAATGCATAACATTGTTGCCAAGTCAATAGAACCTTTGAATTCCTTATAACTCTCATGATCCTTCTAACAAAACCAAATGATGATGAAGTAAAAGTTAATATCGAATTCATAAGTAATGAAATAAAGGAGAAAGCATAATTGCTTTTCAGCAAAGCTTTAAAAATGAATAAAGCAAAACAATAGCATTGAAAATACTGCACCATAGAAAATGATTGACTATTTCAAGATTCATTTCAAGTTTATAATAGATTTTGTTTCTCTGCTTTTCAGTAATACATTTATTTCATGCCCAATTTAGAGCAAAGTCGGCCACAGAATTCCTTATAAATGTTAAGATGAAGTTACTTTTTATCTTGTGAGCCACACCACTCAGGCTCTAGCTAAACCTAGAAGATCCTAACATAGTGTTGAGCTAATGGGATTTTTTCCAGTGTCCTACTGAAGAAAATATTATTGCTTTATATTCATAACTATGTGTGTTAATAATCTCATTATTACAGATCTGTTTTAGTTGGCTCAGTTCCAAATATTTTAGTTGGGCACAATCTCTTTTTAGTGTTCAAGAGTAAATTCTCTAAAATGGAGAGAGTTCTGCTATACCTCGAATAAGCTGGCAAAGGCAAACAAGTTATCTCTCTTGTTGGTGTGTTCCACAATATACCAACTTCTGAAATAATAAATTCCATCAATAAATTCAAAAAACTCCATCAATTATTCAATAAGCCAGTCAAATATGAAATATGGGTGTGATTTTTAAGATAATCATTAAGGAAAGCATTTTTCCTTGAACCTCACAATGACTATAATAAAGAGGGTAATTGTTTAATGTGAGGGTCTTGATTTAATCAACAATGGCACATATAAATCTGTTTAGTGGCTAAGAAGCACAAAATCTCTAGGAAGTCTCTTTGTCTTCTTCAGTTAGGCTAAAAGGTCTATCTTTCTATAACCCTAGTTAGCCATTTTTTTCCCTTTTGTTTCAACTACATTGGGATTGTCGGTTTACTTTTCATCAGATTAATTTAGCACGGCATTTTGAGGGTATAGTTCTCAGGAATAGAAATAGATCTTAGAAATGGAAAAAACAAACTATAAAATTAAACTATTGTGACCCTACATTTTGTCTACAATGTGCATTTTTAATGAGCTTTAAATGAAAGTTGATGTATTTTAATGACATTGGTTATAACTTGTAAGGTTTGAAAATGATATTGGGCTTACTGTGTTTACACAAAATATTACCCATCTTTATATACTGAAGTTATATAGCTGTGCATTATCTACAACCAATTTTAGGATGAAGTTGCTCTTGGAGAAAAGGAGTTCTCAGAGGTGAATGTAACATGTTCAGGGGTTGAGCAGGTATTAGAACCTACAATGGCGGGGGCACCTGGGTGGCCCGGTTAAGCGTCCAACTTCAGCTCGGGTCATGAACTGTTCCTGAGTTCAAGCCCGGCATCTGGCTCTGTGCTGACAGCTCAGGATGCTTTGGATTCTGTGTCTCCCTCTCTCTCTGCACCCTCCACCACTTGTGCACTCTCTGTCTCTCAAAAATAAACATTTAATAACCTACTCTGGGCCTCACTAGGCATCTCTCAGAGTTTATTCTTACACTGAAAAAGAAAACTTAGATCAGTGGAACTCTCTTTCCAATCTTTTTTTTTTTTTTAATCCCCAAAAGAATGGTCAAAGCAACACCTTCATTTCCAATCATAAAAAGCAAATAGTAAAATAGAGCAATGATGAGAATCAAGACACTGTTCATCCTTACTCCCCACCAACCTACTCCCCAGAGGTGAGTACTTTTGGCCATTTCTTAGTTCTATAATATTTAATTATTTAAAATATTATGGTTTTAAATACACACATATAGAATTTGGCTGAATTTTACCCTTCTCTCCACCTTTCCTTAACATCCTCCTCAACTCAAATGATTATATTAACAGTTTTGGTTACACCCTCTTCAAATGGCATAATGAAAACCCTGTTTTTACATGTGCCACAGACTGCATTTCTCTCATTGTGCAGTGATCCCCCCCTTCATCCCTTCATATTCACAGGACCTCCCAGCTGTAATTCTAATTTTATTTTGTTGAACTTCTAGCAGTTGTAAAATATTCCAAGATTGTTCTCAAAATTGATTGTAAAAATTGAAAATTAGTGAATGTCACCTAGTTACTGGGATATTTAAATATGCTTTACTGTTTTTCTGTTAGGATTGCTTTGGTCAGTGTTAGGATCTCTGTCATTCACAGGAGAATGTTCCCAGGATGAAATTTGAGTTATCTATCGATTGTCATTATTATAATCCCATTTTCTCTCAGATTTCAATCTCTCTATATCCATTCTCCTTATTTCCTTGAGATGTTTCTCGTGGATCTTACTATGTGTCCACTGTATTCTAGCCTACTCACAGAGGTCATCCCCTGTGCAGGATGCTTAGACCCCATGTCACCCTCTGTGATATATTCTGTAAAATCCTCTGTCTTGCTAACTCCTTCCTCATTTTATAGGAGTAGAGTTGTGGAATGTTGTAACTACCAAAAAATGCTTTATCTCTCATTATCTTGTATAAAGGCAGCTGCTCAAAGAAGAGACAAAAATAGTGATGTTTGTGAAACAAGGAAAAGTAGTCTAAAAGGCAATGTAAGAGGACGATTTAGTACAGTAAACAAAATGCCTTCACTAGGTGTAGGTGGGGCCTTTTAAGTGGGCTATAAGGATTATTAAAACAAAAGTAATAACACTAATCTTACCAGCAGCTAGCATAACAACTTACATATTTGTGGCAGTGAACTTGACTAAACAGTCTGTATTCATCATCTGTTTTAAGTTTTACCTGGTGGATACATGAAGAGAAATTGGGTCAGTAGTGAAGAATCACATCTTTAAAAAAAAAAAAAAAAAAAAAAAAAAAAGGCTATATGTAATTAGGTCTCCTTTTCTCAGTGTCATCAACTCTGATCTCCCTACTGATCAAAAAATAATCTCGAGGTGCCTGGGGGGCTCAGTGATTAAGCATCTGACTCTTGATCTCGGCTCAGGTCATGGTCTCATGGTTTATGAGATTGAGCCCTGCATTGGGCTCTGTGCTGGCAGTGTAGAGCCTTCTTAGGATTCTCTCTCTCCCTCCCTCCACCCCTCCCCTGTTCATGAATGCATGCTCGTGCACTCTTTCTCTCAAAATAAATAAACTTTAAAAAATAATAATTTCAAAAATGTATTACTTAGGCAAAACAACTCTAACCTTTCAGGCATATCATAATAGCTTCTCTTGTATTCACATGACAGTCCAATGCCTGGTGTGTTAATGGAAAGACAAATGGGGGGAGATGATCTGAGGCCCACAGGTCCTTCCTGTTTATACTTCTGTCACTCCTTAAGTTCTCATCTTCATCTGTACCCTACACACCAACAGAAAAGGAGTATAGAGAAGACCTCTTTACTTCCTAAAATCTTTGACCTGGAAGAACTATGCTTGACTTTCACAAGTATCTCCTTGCTGAGATCTAGTCACATGGGCACAGTGCCCAGCAAGGGCTGGCAGCCAGCAAAGTAGAAGAGCTCTGTGTCAGGAAGAGACTGGCACTGGTCAGTTAGGAGTCTCTGCCTCAGGAATCCCCTCTGAGGCATTGTATAAAAAGGACTGTTTAGAAGCTGAGGGCGTTGAAGACACACTCCTTGAATCTATACATACTCACACTCTTGTTTGTTTTCTATAGATGCTGGTTCTTAGAAAAAAAAAAGCCTTAATTTAAATCCTAATAGGCAGCTTTATTTTTCATAACATCTGTTGCATGATTTCCAGTGTACATAAAATTTAAAAAATACCTTGGAGGAACATTTGTCTTGTATTATCAGGTATATTCTGTGCAATGAACTGGATAATTTTTTCAATACCATTCTTATTATAGAAGCAGATTTTTAATCACCAAGTTTTTCTCATAATACTTTACAGAAAGTGATAAACATAATAAAGTACATTTCACTAAATGTATTTGTATGGAGCCAGCCAGATGCAATCCAGGTATGCAGTTCTCTTGTGGTATTCCTTAAAAGGTACATGGATTATTTTTAAAAATGAGGGGCAAATTTTTCAGACAATACTTTTCAAAGAATAAGCTTCTGATAAGGGCAAGGTGAAGTAATGTTAAGAAGATATGCTCTAAAAAAGGTCTTGGTTATGGCTTTTCTGTTGGCTAATAACAAGAGAGCTACAAATTTTCGTCAGCCTTTGGCAATATTGATGTCCCACCAGAAAAGTCAGATGGACAAACAACTTTTGGATTAAAAAAATTATCTTCCCTGCCTCTGCAGGGAGCCTGATAATATGCATTATTTTTCTCAGTTCATTGCACTGTTCTCAGAAAAACAACTATATAATTAAAGGCTTTGCAAGCCTCGGAATATTCTTAGTTCTAGAATTATTTTTTTTATATTTTTCAATGAAAAAAGTAAATTCTCAATTTGTGTGGCACAAGATGGATATAATTTTAATATATGAATCCTTTTCTCTTCCATCCGACTATGTCGATCATGAACTGTGTACTGATTTCAGGCTTTGCTGTGAAATAAAGCAATGCCCTATGCAAAGTTCACCTGAATAGATCAGACCTGGGGGTTACCATGGACTGCTGGTGACCTCTGTGGCTAAGGAGGAGGGAGAGTGGTGGAGCTGAGCTTATCAGTCTCTTTTAGACATCCAAACTAAGAAATATGGGCAAAATGTGCCAATTAACAGTGAGAATTGACGTACATAAATGATGTTCATGGAAAAGAGGCTAAAAAGTCACAGTAACTGCATGCACATAAAACTCATGGCTGAAGAGAAACTTTGAACACCCTGAAATTAGTCAATTTAGATAGCAAACATTTAACATTAGTTTAACAAATGTGCAGATAGGAAAGAAAGAAACTAGTTAACATTAGTTAAACAAATGTGCAGATAGGAAAGGAAAGAAAGAAATATAACGTGAAAGAATAAGGGTCCTAACCCTCCAAGCCTGAATATAAGTGTCAGTGAATGCTGAGGCTCCAATAAGGGCTCCATTACACGCCCAGAATAAGCCGAGAATCCAAACATCTATCTTTCCAAGTGGACCAGAATCTCCATAACTGAGGTGCTGCTCATGTAGGTCACTGCTGGGGAGTCTTCTGAATGTTCTCTCATGCTCTAATCTACCCTGGTCCTGTCTTGACTATTGTTCTGGGAAATGGTTTGGCCAATTATGCAACCAGACTTTCTATTCCTGGTCTGTGCTGATGATTCATGATGGCGTCTTCTCTGATTGTATGTCCCCTCCCACAATTTTGTTCCCATACTGTCCAGTAATCCTTTTGTGTTGTCCAAACCCCTTCTCATATACACCTAAGTAATCTCCCTATACACTCTAGATCCTATACACTCTGGTCCTTAGAAAATACATTCTCCTTCTTGAGTTCTTTCATCATTTTAATGTAACTGAGACTAGTTATGCTGCTTTTTGACTGTTGCCCTCTTTGAAATGTGAGAACAGGGTCCTGCTTGATGTGCTCCTTCTGGGCCTCTTCTCTCCTCTCCTAAAATAGCTTGGCCAAGGCCATTAAGCTACAGTAATCTCTTTGTTTTCCAGGTAAACTTACCTTCATCTTTGTTGATTGGGGAATGTAGCTTATGTCTTTCTCCCTTTTTGCAGACTAGCCATGAGGCTCACTGACCGAAATCCATCTGGAATACCAAACCTCACTCAGCCTCTTAGGCACTTGACATACTTCAATCCCCTGAGTCTCCCTGAATGTTCATTCTCCATGGTCCTTTCAGTTTCTTTCAATAGCATTGGGGTCCTAGGGTTTTGAAATGTTAAGTACAAATATGTAATATTTTAGTTCCTTTTTTGTTTACCCTCAGTTACCACTGCTGTAACTCTTCCTTAACTTGGAGAACTCCAATCTTATGACCCCTAAGTTTTCTGATTTTTCTCTTGCTTTTTTTGTTTGTTGCTGTTGTCCAATCAACAGTTTAGTATGAGCTCTTGGCTTTCCTGATTTGGTACTATGGTAGAACTCCTTAAGCACACTCTTCGCAAGACCTAAACCTCCGTTCTGTGTTGTCCTTCCTTTGAAGTCACCTGGCAAAACTTCTGTCCTAGCAAACTCCAAATATCTGTTGTTATGCATTCTCTCTTCCTACTTCGAGACTGCTATATGCTCCTGGAGTAAATCATAAAACTTTAAAGATTTTTGCTGGTTGTGCCCTCAATCTTGTAGGACAATCACCTATTTCACTTATAGTCTGCACAATAGCTATTTAAACAGTTTTCCAATTTCTGTAAACCTCCCACTACAAATTCTCCTCTAGCAGCAGAAAAACTCCATCTCTTTGCAGAGAAAATACAGTGAACCCTTCCTTACACAACATGGGTTTGAATTACATGTGTCCACTTAAGCATGGGTTTTTTTTTCAATAAATATAGCACAGTACTCTAAGTGTATTTTATGATTTTCTTCACATTTTCTCTTAGCTTGAGTATAACAGTACAGTATGTAATACATATGACATACAAAATGTGTTAATTGACTTTACCTTCTTTGTAAGGCTTATTTCTGGTCAAGAGTAGGCCAGTTAATCATTTTTAGAGCGTCAAAGGTACATGCAGATTTTTTACTATCTTGGGGTCAATGCTCCTAATGCCCACAATGCTCAAGGGTCAGTTGTACTATCCAACCTCCTGTCATTAAACTGCCAAATACAGGGGCACCTGGGTGACTCAGTTGGTTGAGTGTCCAACTCTTGATTTTGGCTCAGGCTATAATATCATGGGTCATGGATTTGAGCCCTGCACTGGGCTCTGTGCTGGGAGCCAGAGCGTGCTTGGGATTTTCTCTCTTCCTCTGTCTCTGCCCCTCCCCCCTCCTCAAAAAATAAAAAAAATAAACATTGAAAACAATTTAAACTGACAAATTCATTTGTATTTTCATTCACTCTTTTCTGTTTCCTCCTGATTTTCTTTTAAATTGCTTATGACCTCTGTTCTGGAGGCCTTGTTCCTTTGTACCACCATTCTTCTAATTCGTTAATAGAAGCTACACTTTTTAATATATCTTTGCATCTTATGTGTTAAACTAATACCTCTTACCTCTTCCTCCTTATAAACAAGACATGCATTTATAACCTTACCATCCTTATGTTGGCTCCCACAACAATAGCTCACATTTTTCTATGATAGCCAAACTTATTTAGAGATCTATCTACTTTTCCTCCTTACCACTTGTTAACCTCTTAATTCACAGCAATCTCCTGTCCGCCTCCAGTAACCTAGTAGAATAGCTGTAACCATCATTAGCACTGAGGTACTTACTGCTTCATAGTTTGAATTTTATCCAGTTAACACCCATACTACCAGAATAGTAAAATAATAGTAATTCTACTATTTTGTAATGCTATTACTTGGAAAACATTAATTTCTTATCGGAGTTAAAATATGTTCCTTTTAGGGGCGCCTGGGTGGCTCGGTCAGTTAAGCGTCCGACTTCGGCTCAGGTCATGATCTCGCCGTCCGTGAGTTCGAGCCGCGCGTCGGGCTCTGTGCTGACAGCTCAGAGCCTGGGGCCTGTTTCAGATTCTGTGTCTTCCTCTCTCTGACCCTCCCCCGTTCATGCTCTGTCTCTCTCTGTCTCAAAAGTAAATAAACGTTAAAAAAAAATTAAAAAAAAAATATGTTCCTTTTATTTCATACTGGATTTAAAGATTCATGGACTCGTTTTGTTTTGTTTTGTTTTAAATAGCTACAAATACTTTAGGAACTCAGAAGAATTGAGAATGAGACATCAACACTGTCATCAAAATTGAAGTTTCCGGATTTCTTAAATTTTATAATTTATAGATTTAACACAGATTGTGAGAGCTTATAATTTTCCCAGCTCCATATAGAACTCTTTCTTTCTTTCTTTCTTTCTTTCTTTCTTTCTTTCTTTCTTTCTTTCTTCACATTTTGAGAGAGCATGAGCAGAAGAGGGGCAGAGAGAGGAAGAAAGAGAATCCCAAGCAGACTCCTTGCTGTCAGTGCAGAGCCTGATGCAGGGACTCCAACTCCTGAGCCATGAGATCATGACCTGAGCCAAAAACCAAGAGCCTGATGCTTAACCAACTGAGCCACCCAGGTGCCCCTCCATATAGAACATTTTAAACCAGAGTGCAGGTTCTTGTGATTTGGTCAAAACATTTTGATGAAAACCATATTTTTGTTTCTGGAAAAAAGGAAAGTATATAAACTGTATAATATGAAAGGTATTATAAAATGGTTTGGATACTTTTCTCTGTGTCAATCCACTTAATTTTCCTTTAAAAATGACACATTTTTTTCTCCTAATTTTATGTACTTTTTCCTTTACTGAAACTTTGGCTACCTGAAATAATATGGCATACATATAAAATACTGTTATTAAAGTATTAATGCATCAAGTCAGTAAATAGGCTGTTTGACTTTATATATTGGAAAGCAACTGTATGTAACAGAAAGAGTGACAGTCTCTTGATACATAGGCAATGAACTGAGTTGGAATAAACTGAACAATATAAATTCTGTTATCTCCTAACTTAGCAATAATTATAATGGGGGAAACATTTACATCACATAAAAACTTTCAATTTTTTTAAATGTTTGAAAGATGGAGAGAAAGAGCACATGAATGGGGGAGGAACAGAGAGAGAGGGAGAGAGAATCCTACATATGCTCCATGATGTCAATGCAGAGCCTGACATGGGGTTTGATTCACAAACCAAGAGATTATGATCTAAGCCGAAACCAATAGTAAGTCATTTAACCAAGCGAGCCACCCAGATGCCCCACATAAAAACATTAAGCATTTTGGTAAAATAGATAAACCATTTCAAAAGTTATAAATCAACATACATCTTACCATTAACTTTACACAACTAATTATTTTAATTTTAGGTGTACTCTTCATTTATTTGTATATTTCTTTGCTACTATCTTTATTGCTACCCATAGCATTTAATTTATATATGATATTGTATTGAAAGTGTTCTATGAATGACCTTATGTGGCCTCAACTTTGTTCTATATAAAACGACATTTAAAACCAGGTGCTAAAAATATTTTTACTTTACTACCTATTTATGTACTAAAATAGCACTGTCTTATTTTCATCTTTCTTTGGAGGCCATGATTGTTATTTTTATCCAGTTCAAATGAGCAGGCAATACTGGCTTTTTGGTATAAATGGGGTATAAAATTACTATCATGACTTCACCAATCATTCTAATGTCTAATTGACAATTGTTGGGTGAAAAAGAACTAATTAATGTAAATATTCTGAGAGAAAATATATACAGGTTCCTAGTTCAACCTGGAATGACATATATATTTTCATAAGATCAGTATTTATTTAAATGTTAGTCTAGGCATTTATGATATGCTAAGATTCTTCTAAGGACTATTGCAATTTCTTTAGATAGCAGTAACTGATAAAACATACAATTAAAATTGTTGATCAAATCAATAGAGGCACAAGCAACACTTCTAATTAGATTGCTTAAATAAGTAATTTGTAAGGACAAAGTTGTTAGTTATTGAAAAGTTGTTTGATGGCTTTAACAGAATTTCTTGATATTTTCTCTATAGTTCACTAAGAAACATGGTGCTAAATTTTAGTTTTGAATTCGTTTTATTTAGACATTGATTCTGTCATATCTTTAAATATAAAATAAGTATATTAAGACTTATACCTCTGTTTTTATAATATAATTATTAAGGGAGGAGAAAGGAGGCCTGGGGGTGGGGTGGGGAGAGGGAGGGAGAGGTGGGGGGATACAGGTGTGAAAGAGAAGGAACAGCACACAGGGAATTGCCCAAGAAAAACACGTCCCCAAAACCACTAACTGAGAAAGTGAGAGGAGGTGATTATCCTGAGATTTTACAACCAACAGAACTCAAATATTGGAGTTTTAGAAGTCTGTGCCATGGTGGCTATGGAGCTTGGCAGGCACTGTGCTGCTCCTGTGAGAAGGAGGGCAGAGACCTAAGAGCAGACCACATGATCTGAGGATCCCCTGGGATGCACTGGGAGAGAAGGTTACCCTTTCTCGGAGTGCATTTGGGAGAGGTTGTATTGCCAGTTGGGGGACAAAACAGTTGATAGGTGCCATTACACTGTACAGAGAGCAGTTGGCCCAGTTATAGGGTGAAGGCAGGAATCTGAGGTATGCTTAGGACATATGAGGAGAGATTGCTATTGTAGCAAGGCTTCCTGGACAATGGCACGTGAGAACTCCCTTCTCCAGGGGAAAGGGAGAGGACTGGCACCATTTTTTCTCCCCTGCCCATCAGCACAGACCGACTTCAGTTAGCAGAACGGTACCCACAGTGAAGGCCTGAGCTGCTTACACCAAACACCACCCCACTGTGCTCTGCAGGTGCTTCTTTACTAGGGCAAGTGTGCCTGAGAATCTGAGGAGTGGGCACCTCCCCCAGAAGACCAGCGCAAACCCCTGCACACCAGCAAGTCTGACCATAGAGCACTGCAAAGCTTCAGCTCTAGGGGAAATGTGATCAGCCCTCTTTTAACAAGCAGCTCAGAGCATACCTAGTTAAAACTCCCCATGCTCTGGACAAGATCCAAACACTCCCCACTACAGGCAAGGAGAAACTCTGTAGAGAACTGACCTAAGGGAAAGAGCAGCCAAAACACAGCAGCAGAGTGCACACAGCATACACCAGAAACACTTCCTGAAGTGCCAGGCCCTGGACAGTATATGATTTCTTCTTTATAAAGCCATTACTCTTAGGAAAGCCTGTTATATTTCCTGCTGTTAACATAGAAAAGAACACAGAGACCTAGACAAAATGCCAAGATGGAGGAATTCATCCCACAAGGAAGAACAATAAAAGGTCACAGCCAGGGATCTAATTGGAACAGATGAATGTAAAATGCCTCATCCAGAATTTAAAACCACAATCCTAAGAATACTACCTGGGCTTGAGAAAAGCATAGAAGACACAGGCAGTTCCTTACCACAGAGCTAAAAGACTTAAAACTAGTCAGGTTGAAATAAAAATGCTATAACTGAGATGAAAAACTGACTGGTTGTAATGACAAAAAGGATGGAAAAAAACAGAGGAACATATAAGTGATATACAAAACAAATTTATGGAAAATAATGAAGCTGAAAAGGGGGAAAGAAGAACATTTGATCACGAATGCAAATGTGGGGAATTCAGTGACTCTATAAAGTGTAACAGCATTTATAGCAAAGGACCCCCAGAAGAAGAAGAAAAAGAGGAGGAGGAGGAGGAAGGGGAGGAGGAGAAGGAGGAGGAAGCATGGAGCAGAGGTTTATTTGAGGAAATTATAGCTGAAAACTTCCCTAATATGGGGAAGGAAACAGCTATCCAAATCCAGGAGGCACAGAGAACTACCATCAAAATCAACAAAAGCAAACTAACACTGAGACCTACTGTAGCAAAATTTGCAAAATACAGAAATAAGGAAAGAATCCTGGAAGTAGCAAGGGAAGAGAAACCCCTAACCTACAGGGGGAGGCAATAAGGTTAGCAGCAGGTAAGACAACAGAAACTTGGCAGGCCAGAAGGGAGTGGCATAATATATTCAATGTCCTGAGTGGGAAAACTATGCGGCCAAGAATACTTGATCCAGCAAGGCTTTCATTCAGAATGAAGAGATAGTTTCTCGACAAAAACTAAAGGAGTTTGTAACCACTAAACCACCCTGCAAGAAATATTAAAGGGGACTCTGGGGAAAAAAGAACCAAAATCAACAAAGACTAGAAAGGAGCAAAGAACATTACCAGAAACACGAACTTTGTAGGTAGCACAAAGGGACTAAATTCTTATCTATTAATAATCACTCTTAATGTAAATAGACTAAATGCCCTAATCAAAATACATAGGGTACCAGAATGTATTAAAAAAAAAATCCATCTATATGCTACCTACAAGAGACTCATTTTAGATCTAAAGAGACCTGCAGATTGAAAATGAGGGGATGGAGAACAATTTGTGATGCTAATAGATATTGAAGGGGAGCCAGAGTAGCCATACTTATATCAGACAAATGAGATTTTCAACCAAAGACTGTACTAAGAGATGGACAAGAGCACTATATCATAATAAAGGGGTCTATCCAATATGAAGATTTAACAATTGTAAATATTTATGCCCCAACTTGATGGCAACCAAATACGTAAAAAAAAAAAAAAAAAAATTAACCAATATGAAGAAATTCATTTATAAAAATACAGTAATAGTAGGCGCTTAGCACCTCACAGAAATGGACAAACCATCTAAGCAGAAGGCAACAAGGAAGCAATGGCTTTGAATGATACACTGGACCAGATAGACTTAACAGATATAGTCAGAACATTTCATCCTAAAGCAGAATACATTCTTTTTAAGTGCACATGGGACATTCTCCAGAATAGATCATATAATGTCCCATATCAGGCCTCATCAAATACAGAAAGATTGATCTCATACCATGCATATTTTCAGACCACAATGCTATGAAACTTGAAGTCAACCACAAGAAAAAACGTGGAAAATTCACAAATATATGGACGTTAAAGAATGCATGGATTAGGGGCGCCTGGGTGGCTCAGTCGGTTAAGCAGCCAACTTCGGCTCAGGTCATGATCTCGCAGTCTGTGAGTTCGAGCCCTGCGTTGAGCTCTGTGCTGACAGCTCAGAGCCTGGAGCCTGTTTCAGATTCTGTGTCTCCCTCTCTCTCACCCTCCCCCGTTCATGCTCTGTCTCTCTCTGTATCAAAAATAAATAAACGTTAAAAAAAATTTAAAAAATAATGCATGGATTAAACAGGAAATTAAAGAAGAAATTTTAAAAATACATGGAAACAAATGCAAATGAAAACACGCTGGTCCAAAAACCTTTGGAATGCAGAGAAAGCGGTCATAAGAGGGAAGTATAGAGGAATACAGGCCTACATCAAGAAGCAAGAAAAATCTCAAATATACAACCTAACCTTACACCTAAAGGAGCTAGAAAAAGAACAGCAAATGAAGCCTAAAGCGTGCTGAAGAAAGTAAATAATAAAGATTAGAGCAGAAATAAATTATATAGAAACATACAAAAAAAACAGATCAATGAAACTAGGAGCTAGTTCTTCAAAAGAATTAATAAAATCAATAAACCTCTAACCAGACTAATCAAAAAGAAAAGAGAAAGGACCCAAATAAAATCATGACTGAGAGAGGATAGATCACAACCAGCACCATAGAAATACACACAATAAAAAATATTATGAAAAATTGTATGATAAAAAACTGGAAGAAATGGGTAAATTCTTGAAAACATATAAACTACCAAAACTGAAACAGGGAAAAATAGAAAATTTGAACAGACCCATAACCAGCAAAGAAACTGAATTGGTAATCAAAAATCTCAGACACACACAAAAATGAAAGTCTAGGAACAGATGGCTTCCCAGGGAAATTCTACCAAACATTTAAAGAAGAGTTAATACCTATTCTCAAACTGTTCCAAAAAATAGAAATGGAATAAAAACTTCCAAACTCATTCTATGAGGTCAGCATTACCTTGATTGCAAAACCAGACAAGACCCCACTAGAAAGGAGAATTACAGGCCAATATCACTAATGAACATGGATGCAAAAATTCTCAACAAGATACTATCAAATTGAATCCAACAGTACATTAAAAGAGTTATTCATCATAATCAAGTGAGATTTATTCCTGGGCTGCAAGGGATATTCAATATTTGCAAATCAAAGTGGTACACTATATAAATAAAAGAAAGGATCTATATGATCTCAATAGATGCAGAAAAAGCAGTTGACAAAATATAGCATCCATTCTTGATAAAATCCCTCAAAAAGTAGAGATAGATGTAACAACCTCAATATCATAAAGGCCATATGTGAAAGACCCACAGTAATATCATCCTCAATGGGGGAAAATTAGATCTTTTCCTCTATGATCCAGAATAATGGATCTGAAAACTATAGAACACTTATGAACGAAATTGAAGATGACACAAAGAAATGGAAAGACATTCAATGCTCTTGGATTGAAAGAACAAATATTGTTAAAATGTGTATACCACCCAAGGCAATCTACACATATAATGCAATCCCTATCAAAATACCAACACCGATTTTTACAGAGCTAGAAAAAAAAATCCTAAAATTTGTATGGAACCACAAAAGACTCCAAATAGCCAAAGCAATTTTGAAAAGGAAGAGCAAAACTGGAGGCACCACAATTCCAGACCTGAAGCTATATTGCAAAGCTGTAGTCATCAAGAGAGTATGGTACTTGCAGAAAAACAGATACATAGACCAATGGAACAGAATGGAAAACCCATAAATGGACTCACAATGAACTCTATGGTCAACTGATCTTCAACAAAGCAGGAAAGAATATCCAATGGGAAAACTGGGCCACTTTCTTACACCATACACAAAATAAATTTGAAATGGATGAAAGACTTAAATGTGAGACAGTAAACCATCAAAATCCTAGAAGATAACACAGGGAGCAACCTCTTTGACATTGGCCATAGCAACTTCTTACTAGACATGTCTACAGAGGCAACAGAAATAGAAGCAAACATGAATTATCAGGACTGCATCAAGATACAAATCTTCTGCAAAGCAAAGGAAACCATTAGCAAAATTAAAAGGCAACCTATGAAATGTGAGAAGATATTTTAAAATATCCTATCTGATGAAGGGTTAGCATCCAAAATATATAAAGAACAGATACAGTGCAACATCCATAAAACAATAATCCAATTAAGAAATGGGCAGAAGACATAAATGACATTTTTTCAAAGAGGACAACCGGATGGCTAACAAACACATGAAAACTTGCTCAACATCATTCATCATTGAAGAAATAAAAGTAAAAACCATGATGAGACACCACCTCACATCTGTCAGAATGGCTAAAACTAACAACACAGGAAGCAACAGATGTTGGTGAAAATGTGAAGACAGGGGAACCTTATTACACCGTTGGGGGGAATACAAATTTATGCTCTAGAAAACAGTATGGAGTTTCCTAAAAAAGTTAAAAATAGAACTGTCCTATGTCCAGCAATTGCACTCTAGGTGTTTACCCAAAGGATACAAAAATACTGATTTGAATTGACACAAGCACCCAGATGTTTATAGCAGCATTATTAACAATAGCCAAATGATAGAAAGAGTCCAAATATTCAATGACTGATGAGTGGATAAAGAAGTGGTATATAAATAATGGAATAATTACACAGCCATCAAAAAAGAGTGAAATCTTGCCATTTCTAAGGATGCGGAAGGAGCTAGGGTGTATTATGCTAAGTGAGGTAAGTCAGAGAAAGACAACTGCGGTACAAGTCATTCATATGTGGAATTTAGGAAACAAAACAGATGAGCATAGGGGAAGTGGAGTAAAGGGAGGCAAACCATAATAGAGACTCTTAACTATAGAAAACAAATTGAGGCTAGCTGAAGGGGAGTTGGGTGAGAGGATGGGCTAAATGGGTGATTATTATTAAGGTGGGCACTTGTGATGAGCACTGGGTGTTATATGTATGTAATGAATCACTAAATTCTCCTGAAGCCAATATTAAATTACATGTTAGCTAACTATAATTTAAACAAAAGTTGAAACAAATGAATGAATGAATGAATGATTAGTTCCAAGCCTTCAAAAATACATATATACATAAAGAAATAAATTCTAAAAGAACTCTAAATTATCACTAATTTCTTGGGTATGATTTTCTGTAGAGGAGATAGGATTTTGTACCCACGAGCAGCACTCTCAGCTGTGTCTGTAGGCAGTAAATAAGTGCTATCAATAAGAAATACCACTGTGCAAGTATTTATACAAACCTGAAAAAAAAGCTAAGATTTCTTCATAAACTGAAGTATTCCTAAGAACCCAAAAAGTCTTTTGATCTCTTATGAAAGAATATCGATTTCCTTAATTACCCACGGCATTTAAGGGAGCTTTTTTTAAAAACTGTTTCTCTGCCTGTTCTGAACATTCTCTTGAATTCCGCAAACATTTCACTTACTTCCCAACAGAGAGTCAGAAACGCAAAAGGCAAAAAAAAAAAAACAAAAAAAAAACCTCATAAAAATACCCAAAAAATGAATAAGGAAAGGGGTGTTATTAAAAATTAAAAAAAAAAAGTTAATGAGGATATAAAAAATCTATTTTTCTAGTTGTTTTGAAAGTGTAATAGATATGAATATTTTTTTATTCTCTTCTACTTTTCACAGTAATAGAACTAAGAGCAAATGTTTACTAATATTAAAACAAGTGAATCAGATATAAAATTAAACTAGTTGGCATTAAGCAGTCTACATAAGTACACCAAAAATTAGTGAAAATTTAAACGCACAAAATACCTACTTCTATGGATTTAAGTTGAAGGGGTATTTGCAATATGACACATTAAAGATTATGAAAATGGCTTCAAAATCATCTCATAAACTCTTACTATTTTTTCCTACTTTTCAGGTTTCTATCTCATGATGGCACAACTGCTCTGAAGTCATATGTTAAATATTGGTCTTAGCTTATGTTTAAGATATTTGAAGTAAAGCTTACAATTTAAAATTTTTTCAGTATATAAGTTATCTAAATTGTTAATTTGAAAATTTGGATTAAAAAATATAACAAAAAACTCTTGATATTATCAAGAGTCAGTATTGTGACACAATTACTTTGTGAACTTTGTAACTTGTGATTATTTTCTTCTATAATGAAATTATAATTTCTATAATTGAAGCAGAGATCAGAGAATCTTTCCAAGCTTATATGCAAGTTAGTTTTTTGTTTGTTTGTTAATCTTTGAACCAAATCTAGCTGTGGTCAAATAGATCAATGAGAATTTGAAAGATGCCATGACATTTTTCCCGTACTAGCATATTGTCACCAGTGCATTGATCTATGCACTTTTGTCCTGTTATAGGTTGTCTCCCTTGTGGTTATTCATACTGAACTACAAATATAGTTCACAATTGCATCAGATGGCTATTGTTAAAACAGGAAGAAAGAAATGACTTATTCATAGGGGTACTTCTAAATTCAGGAGTTAAGGTGGATTTCATCACTTGGTTCAAGAAATGCCATTTGAAGCAAAGAGCAAACGAGTTTGTACCAATGAGTAGAACAATTTTTAGGAGAAAAATGGAAGTTTTGTGGTAATAAAGAGGCCTTGGAAGACTGAAGGGAATGAGGGAGGACACTCCATGGTAACTTCTGCCAGACAATTGGGAACTGTAGGAAGAGAGGATGGAGCCTCGAAACAAGGACTTGCATGAGAATGTAAAACAGATGGTAGGAAATACAGTGAAAGTGATTAAGATCCCAAGACAGACATTAACTTGGTACCTTCGTCTTCCACTTTATTTCTTCTACAAAAGTCAAGATAGAAACTTTCTTCTATCTCACAGTATCAGAAATTTAGAAATCTAGTGAGGACTGTGAGACTGGCACCATCATAAGCAAATCTCTTCATGACCAGTAAATTTAAGGAATCAAGTGTTATTAGCTCATATTTCTGCCCTGATTGAAAGTTAATTCTTACCAAAATGATGGCCAACTTTTCTGAATGCATTTTTATTATATTTAAATTTCCTGTATCTCATTCGAATTTATCTCCCTTCTTTTTTTGGAGTTTGATTAATTTTCATTTTGCTCTTTAATGGCAAACACCAAAAGCATTTAATATTTTATTCACATCTTAACCCCTTAAGATGCAATACACAATATTATCTGTTTTAGTAGCTAATTGGCAAGATCATTGGAGAATCCT
Source organism: Panthera leo (assembly GCF_018350215.1). Lineage (NCBI taxonomy): Eukaryota > Metazoa > Chordata > Mammalia > Carnivora > Felidae > Panthera > Panthera leo. The sequence continues at coordinate 105,881,399 of NC_056682.1, read as the reverse complement.
CACTATAAATTATGTGCTCATTATCCAAAAAAAAAAAAAAAAAAACCCTTGTGACTTATGCAAATCTTTGCCATTTCTTCCCCTAGACCGAGAGTTGCTTGAGAGCAGAACAGGAGCCAGCACATACGATAACCAGGGGCTGTGTAAGTACCATGTGTATTGATAAGCAATGAATAACTACCAGACACAGTGACCAAATCGTTCTCTGTTCACTATTAATAGTACATGCAAATCCATTTACCTGACTCATACTTAGTTTGACTGATTATTGTTAAGGGTCATTCAGTTATCTACCAACAATTCCCCTTACTCTTTTCCATCAAGACACCTTGTAATAGGCATGTCACGTTTTTACCATTGAGACTTTTTTTCTCCTTCTGGAATATGTTTTCTTCATATAATGTAAGCAGTTTTTATAAAACGGAATTCATTTTATTTTCCTTGAGACATATTTTCCAATCTTAAAAGTACAATGTTCTCGGATGTACCTGGGTGGCTCAGTAAGTTAAGCATGCAACTTCAGCTCAAATCATGATCTCTGGTTTGTGAGTTCAAGCCCTGTGTCAGGCTGTGTGCTGAGAGCTCAGAGCCTGAAGCTTGCTTTGGATTCTGTGTCTCCCTCTCTCTGCCCCTTTTCTGCTCACACTCTGCCTGTCTCTCTCTCTTTCTCAAAAATAAACTGAAATTTTTTTTAAAGTAATTTTTTCTCATTGCTAAATCTGAGTATATTTTACATATTGTCTCGTATTAGTGCTCTGGTGTATATGCATTTTTAAACCACTTAATGAATCAACCAATTGTGAAATACTGTCAATTAAAATTTCATACATTTTCAAATGAAGCACTAAATTTATCCTATGCAGGCTAAATTAACATAGGAGAATCAAAGCTGAACATAATGAATTAGCAAAAATGTGAAAGAAATCAGTGTTTCAACTTTTTTGATTAATAGTGTATTCAATTTCTACAAAACTGCTAGACTTTGAGAGCCTCCACATTTATTATTACTGAGGTAAAAAAGTTCTCTGTAAGTCATTATATACATGGTGACTTGGCGTTCCCGCCTAGATTGAGAGTCTTAAATGTATACTATGACAGGCTGAGGAACTCAAGATACTACTTGATTTTTTCCCCCAGACTCAAGTCTGGGTCTCTTCAGATATGGGTAAAATAGGCTTTTTCTTTTCTTTTTTTAATTTTTTTTTAATGTTTGTTTATTTTTGAGAGAAAGAGACAGAGCATGAGTAGGGGAGGGGCAGAGGGAGGGAGACACAGAATCTGAACCGAACTCCAGGCTCTGAGCTGTCAGCACAGAGCCCGACATGGGGCTCGAACTCACAGACTGTGAGATCATGACCTGAGCTGAAGTCATATGCTCAACTGACTGAGCCACCCAGGCACCCCTTTTCTTTTAATATCTATCTATAAACTATAAACTCTTGATAATTAGGTTTGAACATGCTTTGCAATATTGTAATGAAATTTCTTTATTTAATTTTTTAGGTTAATAAGGATTTGACTACATTAATACATGATAAACTATACACATGATTTCTTCAATAGAACAGTAGTGATTATTTCCATGTTCTATAAGTGTAAGAGATCGGATCCACTTAAAAATTACTTGAATACCAAAACGTTGGTGTGGACATGGAAAACTATGAGGAAAACTGATAGATTTCTTTCCAAAACTAGTACAAAACAAATGTTATGTATGCAATATCACAAATTATGACAAACTTAAGGGCTAACAGGACACATACTTATCATTTCACAGTTCTTGAAAGCCCACAATCTGAGCACAGCTTAGATTTGTCCTGGACTTCAGGGTCTCTCAGGAAGTTGCAGTTAAGGTATCAACTAGGCCTTATGTTTCATTTCAAGGCCTGACTGGGAAATGATTAAATTCTAAGCTTATTTATGTGGTTGTTACTAGGATTGATTTGTTTATGGGCTGTTGGATTGAGAGTCTCATTTTCTAGCTGGAAGTTGGCTGGTGGTCACCCTTAGTTGCAGCCACATGGGCATCATTGACATTGCATCATGCTTCATCAAACCAGCAAGGGAAAGAGTAAATAGCATCGGCTAGATAGAGGTTATAAATGTCTTTAATCTAATCACAGAAGTGGCATCTTCACTGTATTCTATTGTTTAGAAGCAAGTCAGTAGGAATACCAGGAGGTGGAAATTATTGAAGGCCATCTTAGAGTCTGCTCACCACAGAATATTGTTTGTAAGAGAATCTCCTTGCAGTTAAAAAAGCAACACATTATTTTCAATCTAAGACATGAGTGTCTGCCTGTGTGTGTGTGTGTGTGTGTGTGTCTAAATGATTATGTTCAATTTTTATTGGTTTCAAAACTGTAAAGAAAGTGTAAAGAAAACCAAGTTTCAGGATTCTTTTTTTGTAAGCAGTTAATGTTTTTTTTTAATTTTTTAAAAATTTGACCACCTAAAGTCTAATTTTCATAGATGGTATGTGCTGCATTATAATGAGCAGGAATGCATTTTGCAAATGCAGTTGAAGAAATAATGAGATCATGCATATGCCTTTAAAAAATCGGGTCTCGGGGCGCCTGGGTGGCTCAGTCGGTTGAGCGCCGACTTTGGCTCAGGTCACGATCTCGCGGTCCGTGAGTTCGAGCCCCGCATCGGGCCCCTGTGCTGACAGCTCAGAGCCCGGAGCCTGTTTCAATTCTGTGTCTCCCTCTCTCTGACCCTCCCCCATTCATGCTCTGTCTCTCTCTGTCTCAAAAATAAATAAACGTTAAAAAAAAATAAAAATAAATAAATAAAAAATCGGGTCTCCATACTCCCAATAAGGACACAATGTAATTAACACAATTGTATAAATTATAACACTAAGCCAACTTCTGATCCACTATTAATCTAAGCTACATTAAACTGATAAAGGAACCAATAAGTCAAATACAATAAAAGGAAGACTATGAAAATCTTCAAAATAGTCCCAAGAGATTACTAAGTATCTTCAATGGAAACAAGAAATTGTATAGTTTCACCACCAGGTTACCTGATTTTGTCAGATTTTTGTGACTTGCTTTGTCTTTCAAACACTTGTAACTATCAAATGGCTACAGATCTTCTATACCCCTTCGTGTCATGAGTGTTTTCCAAAACATTTACATTTGAATACTAACATATAGGGTACCTAAAATATAATCAGTGATGTGTTAATTGATTAATCATTTCATAATTTTTACAAACTCCTAGTTTGTTTTAAGGTGAATAGTACAGATTTAAGTCATTGAAAAATTATATTAAAAGTTATAGCCAGGGGTCTATAACTCATGATCTCACAATTCGTGAGTTCAAGCCCCGCGGCAGGCTCTGTGCTGACAGCTCAGAGCCTGGAGCCTGCTTCAGATTCTGTCTCCCTCTCCCTCTGCCCCTCCCCCACTGATGTTTGCGCGCATTCTCTCTCAAAAATAAACATTAAAAAAAAAAAGTTATAGCCAGCTATTGTAAATTGTGGGGGAAAACCACTTAATGAGGTTGTAGTACCAAACAATGAAGGTATCTCTTAGAAATGAAAATAATTAAAAATTTAATTAAAATGTTAAATTGTTGAAAAAAAGGTCATAATCATCAAATGTAATTGAAAGTTCATTATCTTGGACCCTAATGTGTTCTTTCCATTTTAAAATGTATATTTTATTATATAAAATGTATATTGCATAGTTGCCATTTAATGAATAAATAGTTATTTTATTTGAGCAGATGAACTAAGATGATAAGAATTACTATAAAATTTAGGGAATGTATCTTTCACCTATTCATTTTCTCTATTTGTGTGCTGTTTACTCTCTTAAATCTCTGAACTAGTAAATTTTTGATAACATTAGGGCCTAATACAGTGATGGATTTCAATATATTCAATTGTCTTTACATTATGGAAACATTCTTTGACATTAAATTGTAAGGTAATTTTGTCAGCTTATTAAATTTATGATTACATATATATAATAAAGTATGTATAGTTTATTATCCATGTTATGTATTCAATTATGCAAAACATATACTATAAAAAATTAAGCTGTAGATGGGATGTACATCTAAGCACCAGTTGGAATGACTGAAGCTGCTGCCCTTTAACTCTGGGTTGGGAAAGGGAGTAACCTAGTATGGGGTAAAGAGCATTCCCCTGGAGAAGTTAGAATTTTCTAGCTGCATGGTGCTGGAAATAAATCTCCATATTCCCCTAGGCTGTGTTCTTAGCACCTATCACATAAACAGTGGGAAGAACGGCCTTTATGAACCACTGTATGTATCAATCTTATGTTCTAGAAATCTTCATAGATGTACCAAAAACCATAGAAATTATAGATATCCTTTATTTTCTGCCTTTGTTTTATGGAAATAGGTTTAAAACATTCTAGTTTTCAGTCCTTTATTTTTGTAACTCAAACAAGCGAATAAATCTAGTATTTGAGAATAGCTTTGTACAATGAATTATCTTCGATAAAACGCTTAAGTGTAGATTTGAGGGTACAGAAAGTGTTCAACATAATGAACATGTTGATGGTGATGACTGAAGCTACTGATAAGGTTTCAAAATTGTGGATAAATCTTTTAACAGTGTTTATCTTTTATACTGATTTTCACATACTATAGGAAATCTATTCTGCTAAATTAGTCTTTAATTTTTGTAAATATTGAGATGACAGTTAGCCCTAATAAGCTTTCTATATTTTGTACCATGAAATTCTTGGGTTGCCATTTCTTTCCTCAAAGCAATTTTATCCATATAACTAAATATCAATGAATTGCAAAAATATTCTTGGAAACTCTTCATGCTACTGTTATTTTAGAAGGGAAATAATGAGTAATCTCTCTCACCATTATTCAAGCAAAACAGGATAGGAGTATCTCTGGCCCCAAATTTATTTCATCTCATTTTGGTTGCCAAAAGTATAAAGAAATATACAACTTGTATATACAATTTGTATCCTCTAATTGATATATTCTTGTCTGTAAAACTAAGACCATAGGTTACTGCATTTGAGATTCTTACTAACAGAATTTATTTCCTGATTGAAGTATCCCTTAGGATGAGAAGTATGGTATTTTTTTAATGTGCATAATACAGTAATTTTCAAGTTTACTTGGTGTTTTTAAGCAACCCAATTTAAGAAACTGTCTGGGTTAAAGTTGCCTTAACAGAAAGGAAATCTTGAAATGTAAACTGTCAGTCTAACAGTTTTCAGAGCGTACTTATATGTTCAATATGGTCTATTTCCTAGTAAAGCATTGTAAAAGAGCTTATGAAATGTGCTGCATTTCTGCATATCTAAGAAATAGAATTCTAATCAAAAGATATGTGATACTGATAATGTGTTCCTACCCCATCACTAAATAAATTTTCCTCTATTACTTTTTTTTTTTTTTTTTTGGCTCTCAGGAGTGTTACGACTTTCTGTTTCAAGAACTAGTGAATCATTCCAGTGAAGAAATTGTGGTATAAGTCCAAATCCTCTTTGAACCACAAGACTCTTTGTATTGAATTACATACTAGCACTAAATGCTTTTGACTCTTTCACGTTTTTGCATTAAAATTCGGTGTGTTTAGTTTATCCCTTTCACTTTAGTTGATTCTCAAAACTGAAAGAAGCAAAACAAATGCATGGATTTTTTGGGAAAAGCTAAGAGAATATTTACTTTAATTAAAACTATGCACTGTAAAGCTACTTTTATATAATAGTGTCATTAGTGTTAAATTCCACAGATAGAAATCTATTTTACTATTGGTTCCAACGGACTCTAAAAAAGTTATACATTTATATTCTGTAATTACACACCTGAAACAAGTAAATGCTTAAATAAATCAGAAAGCATAAGTGACTGATTAGATGTTTTAGGATAATATAAAAACAATGCCACATCTGTGGGTTTGAGCCCTGCATCAGGCTCTGTGCTGAGAGCTCAGAGGCTGACGCCTGCTTCAGGTTCTGTGTTTCCCTCTTTCTCTCTGCCCCTTCCCAATTTGGGCACTCTCGCGCCTGCGTGCTGTCTCCCTGTCTCAAAAATAAACATTAAAAAAATTTTTAATAATGCCACAGAAAAATTATTTTTTCATATGACAAAGTCAACGAAAATACAAAAGAATCTTTACCTATTATAAATGTAAAACCAAATGTGGTCTTGGTTAGTCTTCAAACCTAAGCATCATCATATATGTATAAACCTGTGTGGTCATATAATGCTGTTCTTGATAAACAGACATTTAGCTCTATAGTCTAAGCAGCTATAGGTGTGAAAATGGTTGCATTCCAAATTTTCACTTACAATTAAGTTGTTTGCATTACTACTTATAATTCTGCACAGAAATCTGTGGCCGTTATCCAAAAAAAGGACATGAACACATATCTGACTTATATATATTGTGAAATGATTACCACAGTACATTTAGTTAGCATCCATCATCCTGTATAGATGAAAACAATTTTCCTAGAGATGAGAATCTTATAATCTACTCTCAAGTTTCATAGATATCATACAGCAGTGTTAACTGTAGTCATCATGTTGTACCTTGAATCCCTAGCATTTATCTTATCTTGTAAGTAAAAGTTTGTACATTTTACCCACCTTCTTCCAATCTTCCCTCCCCACCCCCGGCCCCCTGCCTCTTGTAACCACAAATCTGACCTCTTTTCCTATGAGTTTGGTTTTTGTTTTTGTTTTTTAGATTCCATATAAATTAGATCATATAGTATTTGTCTTTCTCTGACTTACTTCATTTGGCATATGACCTTTAGGTCCATCCATGTTGTTGGAAATAGTAGGATTTCCTCATTTTGATGGCTGAATAATATACCAGTGTGTGCGTGTGTGTGTGTGTGTGTGTGTGTGTGTATGTGTGTGTGTGTATATATGTATATATACGTATATATATGTATATATACACATATATATACATATATACACACACACACACACACACACACACACACACACGCACACACACATGCACACCACAACTTTTTATCTATTTGCCCATCAGTGGATATTTAGGTTGTATCCAGGTCTTAGCTATTGTAAATAATGCTGTAATAAACGTAGGTGTGTATTTTCAGTTAGAGTTTTTGTTTCCTTTGGATATATTCCTAGAACTGAAATTGTTGAATCACATGGTAGTTCTGTTTGTAAGTTTTTTAAAGGACCCTTAAGGACTGTTTTCCACAGTGGCTATAACAGTTTACAATCCTACCAACAGTTTACATTGGTTCCCTTCTCTCCACATCCTCTGCGTTGTTTATCTTTTGTCTTTTTGGTGATGGTTATTCTAATCTGGCATATCTCATGGTGGTTTTGCATGTGCATTTCCCTGATAATAAGTAATGTTGATCATATGTGCATGTATCTGTTAGCCATTCATACATCTTCTTTGGGGAAAATGTCTATTCAGGTCTTTTGCCATGTGTCTTTTTTTGAAGAATAATTGGCATTCAATGTTTTATTAATTTCAGATGTGTGGCATACTGACTTGACAATTCTGTAGACTACTAAATGTTTACTTACCAAGATAACCATAGTCACCGTACAATGTCATTACTATATTACTGACTACATTACCTGTGCTATACTTTTCATCTCTGTGACTTATTCCATAACTGGAAGCTTGTACATTCCATTTCCCTTTACCAATTTTGCCCATCCTCTCACCCCTCTCTCCTCGGGCAACCACCAATTTATTCTATGTGCTTAAGAGTCTGTTTATTCTTATCCTAAATAAATGTTAGATTGTGTCAAATGATTTTTCTGCATCTATTGAGATGATATGATTGTTTTTATTTCATTCTATTAGTGTATTGCTTCATGTTGATTTGCATATAGTTAAGCCATCCTTGCATCCATCCTAAGTATAAATCCCAATTGATCATGGTGAATAATCCTTTCAATGTACTGTAATAATCAATTGACTAGTATTTTATTGAAAAATTTTGCATCATATTCACCAGGCATATTGGTCTATAGTTTTCTGTTTGCCTTTTTCTAGCTTTGATATCAAGGTAATGTTGGCCTTGTAAAATGAGTTTGGGAATATTCCTTTGTGTGTGTGTGTGTGTGTTTGAGTTTGAGAAGGACTGGCATTGATTTTTTAAATGTTCGGTAAAATTCACCAATGAAGCCATCTGGGTTCTACTTCATTGGTGGATTTTATTTCGCTTTGGTTTTGATTTAGTATCCTTACAATTGGCCTATTTCTGTTTCTTCTTCATTCACTCTTGGTAAGATGTTTCCATTTCTTCTAGGTTGTCTGTTTTTTTGTACACAGTTGTTCACAGTGGCTTCTTATAAGCGTTTGTTTATCTGTGGCATCAGTTGTAATGCCCCCTTCTTCATTTATAATTTGATTGATTTGGGTCCTTTTTGTTTTTTCCATGGTTAGTCTAGCTAAAGGTTTGTCAATTTTATGTTTTAAAATTGTTTGGTTAATCTTAGATGGGTTAATATTTCCTATTTTCCTATTATTCATTTTTTTCTGCTCTAATCCTTATTATTTTCTTCCTTCTACTAACTTGTAATACAATTTATTCTTATTCCTTAAGATGTTGTGTTATATTGTTTATTTGGGATCTTTCTTGCTTCTTAATGTAGGTGTTTATTGTGATGAACTTCCTCCCTAGCACTGCTTTTGCTGTGTCCTATAAACTTAAATATGTTGTGTTTTCATTTTTGTTGGTCTCCAAATACTTTTTTATTTCCCCTTTAACTTCTTCTTTGAGCCATTGGTTGTTCAGGACAGCATTGTTTAGTTTCCGTGTATTTGTGAATTTTTCAGTTTTCTCCTGTTTTTGAATTTTAATTTCATACCAGTGTGGTTACAGAAGATACTGAAGATAGTTGGTATGATTTCAAACCCTCTTGAATTTGCTAACACCGTTTTGTGGCCTGACACGTGGTCCATCTTAGAAAATGTTTCATGGATACTTGAAGAGAATGTGTATTCTGCTTTCAGAGTATTTTGTATGTGTCTTCAGTACATTTTGGTATATAGTCTTGTTCAAAATCCCCTGTTTCATTGTTGCTCCTCTGTCTTGGATGAGCTATCCATTTCGAGGGTAGGGTATTATAGTCCGCAATTATTATTATATTGTTCTTTATTTCTCCTTTTAGTTAATTTTTACGTGTTTTGTTGATGAGCTGTTGTTGGGTGCATAAATATTCACAATTGTTATATCTTCTTGATGTATCAACCCTTTTATCATTACATAGTGAACTTTTTTCTTTTTCTTTTTCTTTTTTTTTAACATTTTTGTTTAAAGCCTATTTTGCTTGATATAAGTATCAATACTCCTGATTTTTTTGGTTACCATTTCCTTGAAATATCTTTTTCCATACTTTCACTCACAGATTGGTCTTTAAGGCTAAAGTGAATCTCTTATAGACAATGTATCACTAGATACTGGTTTCTTGTTGTTTTGAGTTTTATTTTGTTGTTATTATTGTTTATCCATTAAGCTACTCTATGTCTTTTGATTGGAGAACTATTCTATTTTAAAGTAATTATTAATAAGTAAGGACTTACTATTACCACTGAATTGTTTTCTGGTTGTTTGTAGATCCACTGTTCCTTGTTTCCTGCTTTCTTTTTGTCTTTTGATGTCACTATGTGTTAACTTGTTTATAATGTTCCTTTGTATAATTACTACAGATTTTTCCATTGTGGTTACCATGGTCCTTCCATAAACTATCTTAAAATTGTAACACCCTATTTCAAACTAATAAAAACCTAATTTCAATAGAATTCCTAAGCTTTATAATTTTATATCTCCTCCCCTCACATTTTAGGGTACTAATGTTACAGTTTACCTATTTTTATGTTATACAACTAATAGATTATTATAGTTATGGTTATTATGTTTGTTTTTTAACCTTTAAACTAGAGTTGTAAGTGAAGTATGCACCATGATTACCATATTACAGATTCCAATTTTGAGTATATATTGACTATTGCCAGTGAGTTCTGCAATGCATTCTTGTTTTATGATGTTAATTAGTGTTCTTCTATTTCCCCTTAGAACATTCCCTTTATCATCTTTTGTAGGCAAGTTTAGCATTAACAAACTCCCTCAACTTTTTTCTGTTCAAAAAAACAGAATATCTCTCCATATCTGAAGAACCACTTCATTAGATACAGTATTCTTTTTCAACAGTATGCTTTTCTTTCAGTATTTTGAATATGTCAAGCTATTCTAATTTGACTTGAAAACTTCCTGTTAATAAATCCACTGATAGTCTTATGAGGGTTCCCTTATACCTCTCTCTTTTCCTGCTTTTAAAATTCTTCTTTGTCTTTGACTTTGACAATTTAATTATATGTATACATGGGCATGTGTGTGTGTAGCCATATTTGTGTTCAACATATTTGAGGTACTTTGAGCCTCTTGGATCTAAATGTCTATTTCTCTTTCCAGGTTTGGGAAATTATCTGCCATATCGCTTTTTATTTTTTTTAATTTTTTTAATGTTTATTTTATTTTTGTGAGAGACAGACACAGAGTGTGAGCAGGGTAGGGACAGAGAGAAGGAGACACAAAATCCGAAGTAGGCTCCAGGCTCAGAGCTGTTAGCACAAAGCCCGACGCAGGGCTCAAACCCATGAACCATGAGATCATGACCTGAGCTGAAGTCCGACGCTTAGCCAACCGAGCCACTCAGGTGCCTCCAGCCATTATTGCTTTAAATATACTTTCTGTCCTTTTCTCTTCTCCTTTTGGAATTACTCTGATATGGATATTGTTTCTTTTCATTGTGTCCTATAAGTCTCAAGCTTTATGCACTCATTTTCATTCTTTTTTCTTTTTATTCCTCTGACTAGGTAATTCAAATATCCTATTTTCCATGTTGATGATTCTTTCTTCTGAATGGTTGAGTTTGCTTTTGAAGCTCTCTATTGAATTCCTCTGTTCAGTCATTGTATTTTTCAAGACTAGGATTTTTAAAATATTTATTTATTTAAATATAATTTATTCTCAAATTGGCTAACATATAGTGTGTACAGTGTGCTTTTCATTTTGGGGATACATTCCAGTGATTCATTGCTTACATACAACACACAGTGCTCATCGCAACAAGTGCACTCCTCAATGCCCATCAACCCTCAGTTTGTTCTCTGTATTTAAGAGTCTCTTATGGTTTGCCTCCCTCCCTCTCTATAATTATTTTTCCCCTACCCTTCCCCCATGGTCTTCTGTTAAGTTTCTCAAGTTCCACATATAAATGAAAACATATAATCTTTCTCTGGCTGACTTATTTCACTTAGCATAATACCCTCCATTTTCATCCATGTTGCTGCAAATGGTAACATTTAATTCTTTCTCATTTCCAAGTAGTATTCCATTGTATGTATAAACCATACCTTCTTTATCCATTCATCAGTTACTAGACATTTAGGCTCTTTCTATAATCTGTCTATTGTTGAAAGCACTGCTATAAACATTGGAGTATGAATCAGCACTCCTGTTTCCTTTGGATAAATTCCTAATAGTACTATTGCTGGGTCATAGGATAGTTCTATTTTTAATTTTTTGAGAAACCTCCACACTGTTTTCCAGAGTGGCTGCACCAGTTTGCATTCCCACCAACAGTGCAAGAGGGTTCCTGTTTCTCCACATCCACACCAGCATCTGTTGTTGCCTGACTTGTTCATTTTAGCCACTTTGACCAGTATGAGGTGGTATCTCAGTGTATTTCCCTGATGATGAGTGATGTTAAGCATTTTTTCATGTGTCGGTTGGCCATCTGGATGTCTTTTATGGAAAAGTGTCTATTCATGTCTTCTGCCCATTTCTTCACTGGATTATTTGTTTTTCTGGTGTAGAGTTTGGTAAATTCTTTATAGATTTTGGATACTAATCCTTTATCTGATATGTCATTTACGAATATCTTTTCCCATTCCCTTAGTTGTCTTTTAGTTTTGTTGATTGTTTCCTTTGCAGTGCAGAAGCTTTTAACTTGATGAGGTCCCAATAGTTCATTTTTGCTTTTAATCCCCTTGCCTTTGGAAATGTGTTGAGCAAGTAATTGCTGAGGCTGGGGCCAAAGAGGTTGTTGCCAGTTTTCTCCTCTAGGGTTTTGATGGTTTCCTGTCTCAAATTTCGGTCTTTCATCCATTTTGAGTTTATTTTTGTGTATGATATAAGAAAGTGGTCTAGTTTCATTCTTCATGTTGCTGTCCAGTTCTCCATCACCATTTGGTAAAGAGACTGTCTTTTTTCCATTGGATACTCTTTCCTGCTTTGTCAAAAATTAGTTGACCATATATTTGTGGGTCCAATTCTGGGTTCTCTATTCTATTCCATTGGTCTATGTGTCTGTTTTTGTGCCAATACCATACTGTCTTAATGATTACAGCTTTGTAGTAGAGGCTAAATTCTGGGATTGTGATGCCTCCTACTTTTGTTTTCTATTCAACATTATTTTAGCTATCCAGGATCTTTTGTAGTCCCATACAAATTTTAGGATTGCTTGTTCTAGCTTTGAGAAGAATGCCAGTGCAATTTTGATTGGGATTGCATTAAATGTGTAGATTGCTTTGGGTAGTATTGACATTTTAACAATATTTATTCTTATAATCCATGAGCATGGAATGTTTTTCCACTTCTTTGCGTCTTCTTCAATTTCCTTCATAAGTTTTCTATCATTTTCAGCATACTGACCATTTACATCTTTGGTTAGGTTTATACTAGGTATTTTATGGTCCTTGGTACAATTGTAAATGGGATTGGTTTCTTGATTTCTCTTTCTGTTGCTTCATTCTTGGAGTATAGAAATGCAAGCGATTTCTGTACATTGATTTTGTATCCTGCAACTTTGCTGAATTCACGTAGCAGTTCTAGCAACTTCTTGGTGGAGTCTTTCAGGTTTTCCATGTAGTGTATCATGTTGTCTGGAAAAAGTGAAAGTTTGACTTCTTCTTTGCCAATTTTGATGCCTTTGATTTCATTTCATTGTCTGATTCTGATGCTAGGACTTCCAACACTATGTTAAACAACAGAGGTAAGAGTTAACATACCTGTCTTGTTCCTCTTCTCGGGGGGAGCACTCTCAGTATTTCCCCTTTGAGGATCATTTTAGCTGTGGGCTTTTCATATATAGCTTTTATGATGTTTAGGTATGTTTCTTCTATCCCAACTTTCCTGAGGGCTTTTATTAAGAAACAATGCTGTATTTTGTCAAATGCTTTTGCTGCATCTATTGGCAGGATCATATGGTTCTTATCCTTTCTTTTATTAACGTGATGTATCACATTGATTGATTTGCGAATATTGAACCAGCCCTGCAGCCCAGGAATGAATTCCACTTGATCATGGTGAATAGTTCTTTTTATATGCTGTTGAATTTGATTTGCTAGTATCTTGTTGAGAATATTTGCATTCATGTTCATCAGGTATATTGGCCTCTAATTCTCCGTTTTTGTGGGGTCTCTGTCTGGTTTGGGAATCAGGTAATGCTGGCTTCATAGAATGAGTCCAGAAGCTTTCCTTCCATTTCTATTTTTTGGATCGGCTTGAGAAGGATAGATATTAATTCTGTTTTAAGAGTCTGGTAGAATTCCCCTGGGAAGTCATCTGAGTCAAGGCTCTTATTTGTTGGGAGCCTTTTGATAACCAATTAAATTACTTCACTAGTTACAGGTCTGTTCAAATTTTCTATTTTTCCCTGGTTGAGTTTTGGTAGTGTATAGGTGTGTAGGAATTTGTCTATTTCTTCCAGGTTGTCCATTTTGTTGGCATATAATTTTTCATAGTATTCTCTGATAATTGTATTTCTTTTTTTTTTTTTTTAATTTTTTTTTTCAACGTTTTTTTTTTAATTTATTTTTGGGACAGAGAGAGACAGAGCATGAACGGGGGAGGGGCAGAGAGAGAGGGAGACACAGAATCTGAAACAGGCTCCAGGCTCCGAGCCATCAGCCCAGAGCCTGACGCGGGGCTCGAACTCACGGGCCGCGAGATCGTGACCTGGCTGAAGTCGGACGCTTAACCGACTGCGCCACCCAGGCGCCCCTGATAATTGTATTTCTGAGGGGTTGGTTGTGATAAGTCAATTTAATTCATGATTTTATCTATTGGGGTCCTCTCTCTTTTCTTTTTTAAGAAGTCTGGTTAGGGGTTGGTCAATTTTCTTTATTTTTTTCAAAAAACTAGCTCTTATTTTCATTGATCTATTCTACTGTTTTTTTTTTTTAATTCTATATTGCTTTTTTTCTGCTCTAATCTTTATTATTTATCTTATTCTCCTGGCCTTGGGGTTTCTTTGCTGTTCTGCTTCTAGTTCCTTTAGGTGTGCAGTTAGGTTTTGTATTTGGGATTTTCCTTGTTTCTTGAGATAGGCCTGGATTGCAATGTATTTTCCTCTTGGGACTGCCTTTGCTGCATCCCAATGGGTTTGGATTGTCATGTTTTCATTTTCATTTGTTTCCTTATATTTTTTTAATTTCTTCTTTAATTGCCTGGTTGACCCATTTATTCTTTAGTAGGATGTTCTTTAACCTCCATGCATATGGAGGTTTTCCAAACTTTTTCTTGTGGTTGGTTTCAAGTTTCATAGCTTTGTGATCTGAAAATGTGCATGGTATGATCTCAATTCTTTTATATTTATTGAGGACTGTTTTATGACCCAGTATGTGATCTATCTTGGAGAATGTTCCATGTGCACTCAAGAATAATGTGTATTCTGCTGCTTTTGGATGAAAAGTTCTGAATATATCTCTCAAGTCCATCTGGTCCTGTGTATTATTCGGGGCCATTGTTTCTTTATTGATTTTCTGCCTATATGATCTGTCCATTTCTTTAAGTGGAGTATTAAAGTCCCTTGTAATTACTGCATTCTTATCGATAAGATTGCTTATGTTTGTGATTAATTGTTTTATTTATTAGGGTTCTTTCAAATTGGGTGCATAAACATTTACAATTGTTACCTCTTCTTGATGGATAGATGCCATAATTATGATATGATGCCATTCTTCATCTCTTGTTACAGCCTTTAGTTTAAAATCTAGTTTACAGTTTCTGTGTCTTTGTTGAACTTCTTGTTTTGTACATGCATTGTTTTTCTAATTTTACTTTGTTATCTGTGTGTTCTTGAAGTCTATGAAACTACTTGAAGAAGATTATTCTGAGTCCTTTGACAGTCCATAAATCACCATTTCGTTAAAGTAGTTATTAGAGCTTTATTAATTTTCTTTGGTTGTGTCATATTTACCTGAATTTTATGAACTTTTATTCCTCAGTTTGATAATATGAGTCCCTTTGAGTAAGTTATCTCCTCTTCTAAGCTTTGCAGGTTTCTTTGGCAGAGACTTCTTCATCAGTCAGCTGTGAAGTCAGGTTTTGATCCTGGTAATATCTGTGGGAAGGTAGGACCTGCTATTAGTGTCTATTTTGGGATGAGACAACTGTGTAAGTTCTAAGGTTGGGAGTACAAAGTCGTATCCTTAGCTGAGAACAATTGAATAGGACTGCTGTCATGTTCCCCTGCCTTTGTGAAGTGGTAGGATGGGCTCTCTGGTTGTTCAAATTCTCTGGTCAGCCTTACTAGATGGCTGGGACTGGAGACTATATTTAGTATGAGTCAGGGCTATAAATTAGCTTCCCTGTGATGTCAGGCAACATAATGAGCCCCAAAGCATACATAACTTATTGTTAGGGGACCCAAATCAGGCAAGAGTATGATATGAATATCCTGGCCAAGTGAGGCCATCAGTTTTGTTCTACAGATGGAAAACTATGATCTCTGTTCTGTGTTCAAGTGCCACTATAAGCAGGGCTTTGGATGTGCTATGCAGCTTCCTATGTATTCTGGTAAGGTTACTTAGGCAAGCAGAAGGCTTATTCAGCAATAAGTGGGGCTACAATTTAGTTTCCTGTCCCAGGTTCAGTGGGAGAAATAGTTTCAAGGACACTAAGGTTCTTTGTGCTCATAACTCAATCTGGCCCATGCCCCAAGTTCCCTGGGTCAACAGGACCAAAGCTTTCACTCTGGGAGTCATAATTTAGGCTGTTCACTTCTCACCCCAAGCATTGTTGGGTTATGCAGCAGCTTCCAGGTGGTCTCATCAGCCCTTCCTTTCACATGGGGCTATGACTCAAGTTTCCTGCCATACTAGCACTGGAAGTGCTCATTTCAGGCATCTCCCCAATTTTTCCCAACAGGCTTTCTGGTTGGGAGAGGCTAAGAGCCCTGTCTGAAGCAGGTGGTGCTAGGACTCAGCTCTTCTGCCTGGGCATGATCAGACCAGGCTCAAGGGCCAGCAAAATTTTTCATTTGAGGACCTAACTCAGGCCAAACTGCACCCCATCATGTTCCCTGGTGAGACTACCACCAACTTAGTTTTTCAGAGGAGCAGAACTGTTAGTTGAGGCTACACAGTGGTATCTGTAGGAAGGAAGTCAGTGTGCCAAGATTTGAGTGCTGGTTGTTGAATGTTCTATTCTCTTTTCAATATAATCAGATACCCAGTGGTTGAGCCCCACAGATTCCCCTGTAATCTCTAAGGGCAAAACCAGAAAAGGAGGTCGACAGAGTGACCCAAAATGTTGCTGGGGCTAGATGTCACCCCCAGTCTCTTTTTTCAACTGCAGGAGCCAGAGGCCCAGGGAAGACCTCTTGGCATGGTTCTGTGGAAGGCTGGGGGAGTGCAACATAGCATGTAGCAATTACTCTTACCCTTCTAATGCACTCTGTCCTGGTCTTTGTGGTGGTAGCTGAGGCAAGGGGGATGCTTCAGCCTGATTCCCATGTTCTAAAATTATTTCACTGTTGTCTTGTCCATGAACAGTTATTAGTTATTGTTTTGTGGGGTTTGAATAAACTATATCACCATCTTGGTGACCTAATTCCACAGCTATATTTTTTTCTAATGTAACTTATGTTTTTAATCGATAATAATCTGAGTTTGAAATATCTGCTTCTCTACTTAAATGATTCTAGATTTCTCATTTTGAGAATAGTTGATTGATAAATGACAACTTTTCCCATTCCCTTTTCCCATGTTGAAACTAATTTATAAAAATCTAGGAATGTGGGTCCACATTATTAAACTAGTTTCCATATATTTTCATTTGTGATTTAGCATGTCATTAATTATAATTTCCTTATAAAATATCAGGCTTCACTTATCTTTTGGCATAGTTTTCTAATAAATTTTTGATATAAATTATTGTTGCACAAGTAGACAAATTTTAAAAATTGGTTAGGTGCCTGTGAGACTTTGTTTTTCCAGTTATCAGACTGAAAATCAACTGTAAATGTCTGTTTACTATATAATCCTCAAGACATTTGAAAATACGGGGGTATAGCTCAGGGGTAGAGCATTTGACTGCAGATATTTGAAAATAGCACACAAGTCTCCATATTTTCTCTTTTAGATTGATGCATCTAGGCTTCGAGTAGTGCCCTTTGTGAAATGGTTTTTATTACTTTGATATACCAAAGAATCAATGCTTTTAATACAACTTTGTTGATTAAAATATGGTAGTTTACCAAGTTTTTAATATAACTTTATTTGCATATAGTATTATAAATTTAGATATAATTCAAATGGCTAAAACTTAATCAGTCTGGTTTAACATGAAAAATAAAAAGTTATTTTCCTTGAGGAAGAGTAAACTTCTAAGAGAGAAATAAAATTAAATATGCCACTTGGTTTTCATATATATGCAGAATAGTCTCAGCCAAAGATGGAAACTTTAAGGAGAAAATTAACCTTAAGAGAGATGGAAAAATGAGCTGAGGTGAAAAGTGAATGAATGATTACCGTGTTAACTTAATTAAAAAAGTAAAAGCCGATAACACCATTCTGAATACAGGTTGGTGAAGTCAGGCTTTTACCACAGAGGTCAGGTTAACAGAGCCTTACAGAAAAATAAGCAAGTGGAAGCATTAACTGTGCCCCTACCTAATGTGATGACTTTCTGAGATTATTTTTAGTTGATTTTCTTAGACTTACAAGATACAAAATTGTTAAATCTGAAAATGTAAATTTTACTTTCTGGATAATTTTATCCTCATTTTTTTCCTTTTCTGATTATTTTGACAAGTAATTCAAAAATAATGCTAAATAATAATGGCAAAAATGGACAACTTTATTTTGTGTTCTACCTTCATTGGAAATGGGTGTAGTATATCCTCATGAAACAGGATCTTGTATTTTGGGTTTATAAACATACATGTGTTATCAAGTAGATATCAAGTAGAAATACTATTCTTCTGAAGGGCTTGACTTCTTTTTTTTTTAATATATGAAATTTGTTGTCAAATTGGTTTCCATACAACACCCAGTGCTCATCCCAAAAGATGCCCTCTTTAATACCCATCACCTACCCTACCCTTCCTCCCACCCCCCATCAACCCTCAGTTTGTTCTCAGGTTTTTAAGAGTCTCTTATGCTTTGGCTCTCTCCCACTCTAACCTCTTTTTTTTTTCCCTTCCCCTCCCCCATGGGTTTCTGTTAAGTTTCTCAGGATCCACATAAGAGTGAAAGCATATGGTATCTGTCTTTCTCTGTATGGCTTATTTCACTAAGCATCACACTCTCCAGCTCCATCCACGTTGCTACAAAGGGCCATATTTCCTTCTTTCTCATTGCCACATAGTACTCCATTGTGTATATAAACCACAATTTCTTTATCCATTCATCAGTTGATGGACATTTAGGCTCTTTCCACAATTTGGCTATGTTGAGAGTGCTGCTATAAACATTGGGGTACAAGTGCCCCTATGCATCAGTACTCCTGTATCCCTTGGGTAAATTCCTAGCAGTGCTACTGCTGGGTCATAGGGTAGGTCTATTTTTAATTTTTTGAGGAACCTCCACACTGCTTTCCAGAGTGGCTGCACCAGTTTGCATTCCCACCAACAGTGCAAGAGGGTTCCCGTTTCTCCACATCCTCACCAGCATCTAGAGTCTCCTAATTTGTTCATTTTGGCCACTCTGACTGGCTTGAGGTGATATCTGAGTGTGGTTTTGATTTGTATTTCTCTGATGAGGAGCGATGTTGAGCATCTTTCCATGTGCCTGTTGGCCATCTGGATGTCTTCTTTAGAGAAGTGTCTATTCATGTTTTCTGCCCATTTCTTCACTGGATTATTTGTTTTTCGGGTGTGGAGTTTGGTGAGCTCTTTATAGATTTTGGATACTAGCCCTTTGTCTGATATGTCATTTGCAAATATCTTTTCCCATTCCGTTGGTTGCCTTTTAGTTTTGTTGATTGTTTCCTTTGCTGTGCAGAAGCTTTTTATCTTCATGAGGTCCCAATAGTTTATTTTTGCTTTTAATTCCCTTGCCTTTGGGGATGTGTCGAGTAAGAAATTGCAACGGCTGAGGTCAGAGAGGTCTTTTCCTGCTTTCTCCTCTAGGCTTTTGATGGTTTCCTGTCTCACATTCAGGCCCTTTATCCATTTTGAGTTTATTTTTGTGAATGGTATAAGAGAGTGGTCTAGTTTCATTCTTCTGCATGTTGCTGTCCAGTTCTCCCAGCACCATTTGTTAAAGAGACTGTCTTTTTTTCCATTGGATATTCTTTCCTGCTTTGTCAAAGATGAGTTGGCCATACATTTGTGGGTCTAGTTCTGGGGTTTCTATTCTATTCCATTGGTCTATGTGTCTGTTTTTGTGCCAATACCATGCTGTCTTGATGATGACAGCTTTGTAGTAGAGGCTAAAGTCTGGGATTGTGATGCCTCCTGCTTTGGTCTTCTTCTTCAAAATTACCTTCACTATTCGGGGCCTTTTGTGGTTCCATATGAATTTTAGGATTGCTTATTCTAGTTTCGAGAAGAATGCTGGTGCAATTTTGATTGGGATTGCATTGAATGTGTAGATAGCTTTGGGTAGTATTGACATTTTAACAATATTTATTCTTCCAACCCATGAGCATGGAATGTTTTTCCATTTCATTATATCTTCTTCAATTTCCTTCATAAGCTTTCTATAGTTTTCAGCATACAGATCTTTTACATCTTTGGTTAGATTTATTCCTAGGTATTTTATGCTTCTTGGTGCAATTATGAATGGGATCAGTTTCTTTATTTGTCTTTCTGTTGCTTCATTATTAGTGTATAAGAATGCAACTAATTTCTGTATATTGATTTTGTATCCTGCAACTTTGCTGAATTCATGTATCAGTTCTAGCAGACTTTTGGTGGAGTCTATCGGATTTTCCATGTATAATATGTCATCTGCAAAAAGTGAAAGCTTAACTTCATCTTTGCCAATTTTGATGCCTTTGATATCTTTTTGTTGTCTGATTGCTGATGCTAGAACTTCCAACGCTATGTTAAACAACAGCGGTGAGAGTGGACATCCATGTCGTGTTCCTGATCTCAGGGGGAAAGCTCTCAGTTTTTCCCCATTGAGGATGATGTTAGCTGTGGGCTTTTCATAAATGGCTTTTATGATCTTTAAGTATGCTTCTTCTACCGTGATTTTCTCTAGGGTTTTTATTAAGAAATGATGCTGAATTTTGTCACAGGCCTTTTCTGCATCGATTGACAGGATCATATGGTTCTTATCTTTCTTTTATTAATGTGATGTATCACGTTGATTGATTTGCGAATGTTGAACCAGCCCTGCATCCCAGGAATGAATCCCACTTGATCATGGTGAATAATTCTTTTATAAGATGTTGAATTCGATTTGCTAGTATCTTATTGAGAATTTTTGCATCGATATTCATCAGGGATATTGGCCTGTAGTTCTCTTTTTTCACTAGGTCTCTGTCTGGTTTCAGAATCAAAGTAATACTGGCTTTATAGAATGAGTCTGGAAGTTTTCCTTCCCTTTCTATTTTTTGGAATAGCTTGAGAAGTATAGGTATTATCTCTGCTTTAAATGTCTGGTAGAATTCCCCAGGGAAGCCATCTGATCCTGGACTCTTATTTGTTGGGAGATTTTTGATGACTCATTCAATTTCGTCACTGGTTGTGGGTCTGTTCAAGCTTTCTATTTCCTCCTGATTGAGTTTTGGAAGTGTGTGGGTGCTTAGGAATTTGTCCATTTCTTTCAGGTTGTCCAGTTTGTTGGCATTTAAGTTTTCATAGTATTCCCTGATAATGGCTTGTATTTCTGAGGGGTTGCTTGTCATAATTCCATTTTCATTCATGATTTTATTTATTTGGGTCCTCTCCCTTTTCTTTTTGAGAAAACTGGCTAGAGGTTTATCAATTTTATTTTTTCAAAAAACCAACTCTTGGTTTCATTGATCTGCTCTATAGCTTTTTTAGATTCTATATTGTTTATTTCTGTTCTGATCTTTATTATTTCTCTTCTGCTGGGTTTGGGGTGTCTTTGCTGCTCTGCTTCTATTTCCTTTAGGTGTGCTGTTAGATTCTGTATTTGGGATTTTCTTGTTTCTTGAGATAGGCCTCGATTGCAATGTATTTTCCTCTCAGGACTGCCTTCACTGCATCCCAAAGCATTTGGATTGTTGTATTTTCATTTTCATTTGTTTCCATATATTTTTTAATTTCTTCTCTAATTGTCTCGTTTACCCATTCATTCTTTAGTAGGGTGTTCTTTAACCTCCATGCTTTTGGAGGTTTTCCAGACTTTTTCCTGTGGTTGATTTCAAGCTTGGCCAAAACAGATTTCCAAGACAGCATATTCCCTTCTCCATCTATTGGTTGAATAGAAAGGAGGAAATAACTCCTAGTACCTAGAGGAAGTGCAATGACAAGATAGAGAAGCCTGTGTCACTGAATCACCATGAGGAGGACAATCCCTACAGGTCCAAAGTAGACTTTGCTAGGAGCAATAAATAAATACTCTCTTGCTATAAATCTAGAAGTATCTGAATGGATAGTAAGCACATGAAAAAGATGTTTAACATCACTAATCAGTAAGGAAATGGAAATAAAAACCCCACAATATCACCCATCTCATACCAATCAGGGATGGTCAGTATGAAAAGAACAGAAAATAGTATGTGCTGATGAAGATCCAGAAAAGTTGGAATATTTATTCACTGTTCATGGGAATGGACTACCATACAGCCTTAAAAAAGGAAATCTTGTCACATGCTAGAACATAAATGAACCTTGAAGACATTACGCTAAATGAAATAAGTCAGTCACAAAAAGAGAAATAGTATATGATTCTACTCATATACAAAATATCTAATGTCAAAATCACAGAAATAGAAAGAATGGTAGATGCCATGAGCTGGTGGAAGAGAGGAAGGGAAATTAGTATCTAGTGGATATAGAGTTTCACTGTTGCAAAATGAAAAACTTCTAGAGATCTGATGTACAACAAAGTGAATATACTTAACACTACTTAAACGCACACTGAAAAATGTTTAAGATGGTAAGCTGAATGCTAAGTAAATTTTTACCTCTCTCCATGACTGTCTGAGAAGCTCATATGTTTATAAGAGAATAGAGATCTTCAAACTCAGAATTCTTTCTTTTTTCCATTTATATATTTGATTCCCTCTTTATCCACTTTTGTATCTGAGATCCTATTTTCCACAAGAGTGATTCTCCAGGTGGTGTTAATTTGTACTTTCTTTCAAATTCACTGTACTCTTTTTCCTTCCATCATTTGTATCACCCTAGCACTTCTAAAGTTTTTACTTTTTAAACACCTGGGTGGCTCAGATGGCTAAAGGCCTGACTCTTGATTTCAGCTCAGGTCATGATCTCATGGTTCATGAGTTCAAGCCCCTCCCCGATCATCAGGCTCTGCACTGACAGCATGGAATCTGCTTGGGATTCTTTCTCTCTCACCCCCTCTGTCTCTGCCCCTCCCTCATATTTAAAAAAATAAGTAAATAAATTTTTTATCCTTCCAATCCATTCTTCTGACTACAAACACACATATTTCCCTATATTTATAAACATGAAACAATTTATTCTAATAAAATAAGCTTCTGAGGGATTATTAACATTTACATTTGAACATATACTAGAATATTGATTTTTAAATGCCAATAATAGTTTTTTATTGCTGTACTTGATGGTCCTTTCTCAACCTTTTTACCACTTGACTTTCTATAGCACTGAACACTGTTGAGCCTTCCTCTAAATATGCTTTCCCTCATAGTCTTTTTAGTGAAATAATATGCTGAGTTACCTTGTACCCCTAGGGCTTTTGCTGTTTCATTTCAATACCTCATCTTGCTATACAAACTCTTAAAAGATAAACCTTTCAAAGAGTGAAGCCACAGCTCCTTCTTCTTGACATATTTTCCTCTTAAAAGTTCTAATTTATTATTTATCAGACTTTGTGAAAGAATTATAAATCTGTATGTCCCTAATTCCCCTGAAGTCACTTTAGCATTGTCAATTACCTATTGGTGTTTCTCATTGGTTGTCCCATCATTATATTGAACTGAATATTTTATAAATTATTTTTTAATCAACCATAATCTTTGATACCTTTAAAGATCCAGTCAGTATTTACATTTTTCTGATTGTCTTGAAGTTTATTACTTTTTAATTCCAGTATAGTTAATATACAGTTAGTATTATTAGTTTCAACTCTACAATATAATGATTCAAAAATTCCATACATTACCTGGTTCTTATCACAACAAGTGCCCTCCTTAATCCCCATCACCTATTTCACCCACCCTACTCCACATCCCCTCTGGTAACCATCAGTTTGTCCTCTATATTTAAGAGTCTGTTTCTTGGTTTGTCTCTCTCTCTCTTGATTTTTTCCATGGCTCACTTGTTTCTAAAATTACATATTTGGAGGTACCTTGGTGGCTCAGTTGGTTGAGTGTCTAACTCTTGGCTTTGATCCAGGTCATGATCCCAGGGTCATGGGATCAAGCCCCACATTGGGCTTTGTGTTGAATATGGAGACAGCTTGTGATTCTCTCTTTCTCAGACTCCATTCCTCTCCCCCACTTGTGTGTACTCTCTCTCTCTCTCTAAAATTAAAAATAAATAAATGAATAAAAATTAAATTCCACATATGGGTAAAATTATGTGGTATATGTCTTTCTCTGACTTATTTCACTTAACATTATACTCTCTAGATCTATCCATGTCATTACAAATAAAAATATTTCATTATTATTTTTTTAATTTTTAAACTTATTTTCAGAAAGAGAGGGAGGGAGGGAGAGAGAGGGCAGAGGGACAGAGGGAGAGAGAGAGAATCCCAAGAAGGCTCTGAACCATCAGCAGAAAGCCTGATGTGGGACTCGAACTCACAAACCATGAGATCATGACCTGAACTGAAATCAAGAGTCAGACGCTTAACCAACTGAGCTACACAGGTGACCTTCATTCTTTTTTATGGTTGAAGAATATTTCATATATATATATATATATATATATATATATATATATATATACACACACATATATGTATATATATTTTGTATATTGTGTGTGTGTGTGTATATATATATATATATATATATATATATGGATGTAATATATATATTACATCTTCTTTATCCATTCATTTATCTGTGGACATTTGGGGTTTTTTCATATCCTGGCTATCTATAATAATTCTACTAAAAACACATTGGTATACATATCCCTTTGAATTAGTATTTTTGTATTTTTTAAATATATACCTAGTGTGTGATCACTGGATCATAGAGTAATTCATTCTTTAACTTTCTGAACAACCTCCATACTCTTTTCACAGTGGCTGCACCGATTTTCATTCCCACCAACAGTGCAAGAGGGTTCCTTTGTCTTCACATCCTCACCAACACTTGTTTCTTGTGTTTATTTTAGCCATTCTGACAGGTGTAAGGCGATATCTCATTGTAGTTTTGACTTGCATTTCTCTGATTATGAGTGACGTTGAGCATCTTTTTATGTGTCTGGTGGCCATCTGGATGAATTCTTTGGAGAAATGTCTGTTTATATCTTCTTCCCATTTTTTAATTGGATTATTTCTTTTTGGAGTTTGAGTTCTATCAGTTCCTTATATATATTGGATACTAACCTTTATCAGATATGTCAATTCTAAATATCTTCTCCCACTCCATATGTTGCCTTTTAGTTTTGTTGACTGTTTCTTTCACTGTGCAGAAGCTTTTTATTTTGTTATAGCCCCAATAGTTTGTTTTTTACTTTATTTTTCTTAGCTCAGGAGACTTATCTAGAAAACTATCAGGAGACATAACTAGAAAGAAATTACTATGGACGATGTCAAGTGAATTACTTCCTGTGTTCTCATCTAGGTTTTTTATATGTTCAGGTCTCATATTTAGATCTTTCATCCATTTTGAATTTATTTTTGTGTATGGAGTGAGAAAGTGGTCCATTTCATTCTTTTGCATGTAGCTGTCCAGTTTTCCCAACACCATTTTTGAAGACTTGCTTTTTCACATTGGATATTCTTTCCTGCTTAGTAAAAGATTAGCTGACCATACAATTGTGGGTTTATTTCTGTGTTTCTATTCTGTACCATTGATTTATGTGTTTGTTCCATTACCATACTGTTTTTATTACCAAAGATTTATAATGTCACTTGAAGTCTGGAATTGTGATACTTCCAGCTTTGCATTTATTTTTCAAGCTTGTTTGGCTATTTACATCTTCTGTGGTTACATATAAATTTTAGGATTGTTTGTTCTAGCTCTGTGAAAAATGCTATTGATATCTTGATAGGGGTTGCATTAAATATGTAGTTGCTTTGGGTAATCTAAACATTTAACAATATTTGTTCTTCTAATCCATGAGTGTGTAATGTCTTCCCATATTTTTGTGTGTGTCTTCTTCAATTTCATCAGTGTTTGTTGGGAGTTTTTGATTTGTGATTCAATGTTCTTGGTAGTAGTTGGTCTGCTAAAATTTTCTATTTCTTCCTGCTTCAATTTTGGTAGGTTCTATGTTTCTAGGAATTTATCCATTTCTTCAAGGTTTTCTAATCGGCATACATTTTTTTTCATAATATTCTCTTATAATATTTGTATTTTTGTGGTGTGGGTTGTTCTCTACACTCATTTGTGATTTTGTTTCAGTCCTTTCCCCTTTTTTTCTTTTTTTTTTTTTTTTTTTTTTTTTTTTTTTTTTTGTTTTTTTTTTTTTTATTATTTTTTAATATATGAAATTTACTGTCAAATTGGTTTCCATACAACACCCAGTGCTCATCCCAAAAGGTGCCCTCCTCAATACCCATCACCCACCCTGCCCTCCCTCCCACCCCCCATCAACCCTCAGTTTGTTCTCAGTTTTTAACAGTCTCTAATGCTTTGGCTCTCTCCCACTCTAACCTCTTTTTTTTTTTTTTTTTTTCCTTCCCCTCCCCCATGGGTTTCTGTTATGTTTCTCAGGATCCACATAAGAGTGAAACCATATGGTATCTGTCTTTCTCTGTATGGCTTATTTCACTTAGCATCACACTCTCCAGTTCCATCCATGTTGCTACAAAAGGCCATATTTCATTTTTTCTCATTGCCACGTAGTATTCCATTGTGTATATAAACCACAATTTCTTTATCCATTCATCAGTTGATGGACATTTAGGCTCTTTCCATAATTTGGCTATTGTTGAGAGTGCCGCTATAAACATTGGGGTACAGGTGCCCCTATGCATCAGTACTCCTGTATCCCTTGGATAAATTCCTAGCAGTGCTATTGCTGGGTCATAGGGTAGGTCCCCTTTTTTTCTTGATGATTCTAGCTAGAGGTTTACCAATTTTGTTGATTTGTTTTCCAAAGAATGAGCTCCTGGTTTTATTGATTTTTTTAAGTTTCTATGTCATTTATTTCTACTCTAATCTCTATTATTTCCATCCTTCTGCTCATTTTGGGTTTTGTTTGTTGATTTTATTCTATCCACTTTAGGTGTAATGTTAGGTTGTTTATTTCAGATTTTCCTTGCTTCTTAAGATAAGCCTGTATTCCTATACACTTCCCTCTTAAAACTGCTTTTACTGTATTCTAAATATTTGGGGTCGTTGTGTTTTCATTTTCATTAGTTTCCATGTAATTTTAATTTCTTCTTTGATTTCTTGGTTGATTCATTCACTATTTACTTGCATGTTATTTAACCTCCATTTATTTGTGCTCTTTCTAGAGTTTTCTTGTGGTTGATTTCTAGTTCCATAGTGATGTGGTGATAGAAGATGCATTGTATGACTTTGATCTTTTCTAATTTGTTGAAACTTGTTTTGTGGCCTAATACATGATCTATTCTGGAGAACGTTCCATGTGCACTTGAAGAAAAAAATGTGTATTCTTCTGTTTTACAGTGGAAAGTTCTGAATATATCTGTTAAATCCATCTGGTCCAGTGTGTCATTCAAAGCCACAGTGTTTGTGAATTTTCTGTTTAGACAATATGTCCTTTAATGTAAGTGGGGTGTTAAAGTCCCCTACTATTAATGTATTACTATTTATTATTTTCTTCATGTTTGCTATATCTGTTTTATATATTTGAGTGCTCCCATGTTGGGTGATAACTATAATTATTATATCTTTTTGTTGGACTGTCCCCTTTATTGTTGTGTAGTGGCTTTGTCTCTTGTTAAAATTTTTGTTTTAAAGTCTATTTTGTCTGATATAAGTATTGCTATCCAGGCTTTCTTTTGACACCGATTCAAATGATAAATGTTTCTCCATCCCTTCACTTTCCATCTGCAGGTGACTTGAGGTTTCAAATCGGTCCCTTGTATACAGCATATACATGAGTTTTGTTTTTTGGTTTTTTTTGTTTTTTTTTTAATTTTTTTTTAATGTTTATTTATTTTTGAGACAGAGAGAAACAGAGCATAAATGGGGGAGGGGCAGAGAGAGAGGGAGACACAGAATCGGAAGCAGGCTCCAGGCTCTGAGCCATCAGCCCAGAGCCTGACGCGGGGCTCGAACTCACGAACCGTGAGATCGTGACCTGAGCCAAAGTCGGAAGCTCAACCGACTGAGCCACCCAGGCGCCTCTGTTTTTTGTTTTTTTAATCTACTCTGTCACCCTATGCCACTTGATTGGAGTATTTAGTCCATTTATATATGAAGTAATTATTGATATGTATTTATTGTCATTTTGTTACTTGTTTTGTGGTTGTTTGTATGCTTTTTGTCTGATTGTTTCTTCTGTTTCTCTTTCATGGTTTGCTGGTTTTCTCTATTGATATACTTGAGTTCTTTTCACTTTATTCTTTGCTTATCTATTATTGTTTTTTTAATTTGTGGTTACTGATAGGTTTGTATATAACATCTGCATATAGCAGTCTGTATTAAGTTGATAGTCACTTGAATTTGAATCCATTTTTTTACTCCTCTCCCCACCAACGCACACATTTTATGTATATGGTGAATTATTTTACATCATTTTGTTCCCTGACTCCTATGACTGTTTTTTCAGACATTTTTATTTTTCATACTCTCATATGTGGTCTTTCCTTTCTGGTCAAAGAGTCATCCATTTCTTGTATGGCTGGTTTAGTAATCACGAACTTTTTGAATACTTGCTTGTCTGACAAACTCTTTATTCTCCTTCTATTCTGAATGATAGCCTTGCTGGATAGAGTATTCTTGTTGAAGATTTTTACCTTTCAGCACTTTGTCTATATCATGCCAGTCTCTTCTGACCTACAAAGTTTCTGCTGATATCCTTATGGGGTTACTCTTGTATGTAGCTGTGTTATTTTCCATTGCTGCTTTTAGGGGTTTTTTTTTATTACTACTTTTTGCTATTTTAATTATTATGTATCCTGGTGTTGGTTTTTTTAGAGTATCTCTGTGCCGCTTGTATCTGGATATCTGTTTCCTTCCCCAGATTAGGAAAGTTTTCAGCTATTATTTCTTTAAATAAACTTTCCACCCCCTTGTCTCTCTCTCTTCCTCTTCTGGAATCCGTATCATATGAATGTTATAACACTTGATGGAGTCAGAATTCTTTAAATATATTCTCAATTTGCATAAGTTTTTTTATTTCCTCTTGTTTACTGAATTTGGTTACTTTCCATTACTCTGTCTTCCAGGTCATTCTTTGCTCCACTTCATCTAGCCTTCTACTTATTCCATCACCTGTATTTTTATTTCATATATTGTGTTCTTCATCTCCGATTGTTTTTTTTGTTTGTTTGTTTGTTTGTTTGTTTTTTTGTCTCTTTGTTATGGGTCTCAGTGATGTCCTCCATTCTTTTCTCAAATACAGTGAGTACCTTTATGATCATTACACTGAATTCTCTATCAGGCATATTATTTATATCTGTTTGTTAGGTCTCTTGCTGTGGTTTGGTCCTTTTGTTTCATTTGGAATATATTATTCTCTCTCTCATGTTGTCTAACTCTCTGTGTCTTTTTCTGTACA
Source organism: Panthera leo (assembly GCF_018350215.1). Classification (NCBI taxonomy): domain Eukaryota; kingdom Metazoa; phylum Chordata; class Mammalia; order Carnivora; family Felidae; genus Panthera; species Panthera leo. The sequence goes on along the minus strand of NC_056682.1, from coordinate 105,852,143 downwards.
TTAGAAAAGTCAGCTACATTTCTGCTCTTGAAGTTAATGACTTATATAGACTAGGTCTTGCAATGCCCTGCAATGTAGGATCAACCCCCTGATCCCAAGGACTTGGTACTTCAGGAAATGTCTCTTGCTTGTGGTGTGTGCCCTGTTGTACTCTTATTTATTTTCCCTTTGGTTTAATTGTCTTCCATGTCTTCCTTTGGCAGGTTTGTGGTGTATTTTGGTTACCATCAGATTCCATGAGATAACCATTGGAAACAGAGCAATGGAAAAATATGCTAACTTTTTCCTTTCTCTTTCCCTCAACTCTCTTATTATTGCCTCCCATTGGATCAACTCAAGGGGAAATGAGCTGATACAAAAGCTGAGGCTAGCTTGTGGGATACAACTCTCTGTAAATACAGAATACAGGAGGCAGGAGTGGGGTCACACTCAGAACATTGAGTCCTGAGCCAGGGCAAAGGGCAACATGAATTTTTTTTTTAATTTTTTAAATGTTTGTTTATTTTTGAGAGCAAGAGAGACAGAGCATGAACAGGGGAGGGGCAGAGGAGACACAGAATATGAAGCAGGCTCCAGACTCTGAGCCATAAGCATAGAACCCGATGTGGGTCTCAAACCCACAAACTGTGAGATCATGACCTGAGCCAAAGTTGGATGCTTAACCAACTGAGCCACCCAGACTCCCCGTAATGTGAAATAATCTTTCTTAGATTTCATTCTCACTGTACTTGATAAAAATGTATAAATATAATTTTTATAATTACTTTTCATGAAAGAATACTATATATACACATGTTTTTAAAAGTATTTTTCTGGATTTTTATTGCATGTGAGATGACAAATTTTTAAGCAACAAAACATAAATAATTAAAATTTAAAAAAACAAGTATATACAGCCTAATTTCGCATCTTCTCTCCAAGATCTTCTGTTGTCTTTGGTAATTTTTTAATAGAGACATTTAAATATATTTAAGCAAAGATACCAAGTAGGAAGTTTGTACATGAGTGTGAGTCTTGCATAAAGAATCAGGACTACAGACAGTCCCCAGCACATGTTTAAAAGGCAGTGTGAAAGACCCACATAAAGATACTATGAGGGTAAGGACAAAGAGATTGAAAAAATAATAATAATAAAGGTTGGGGAAAGAGAGTCAGATGGAAGAGGCCAAAATATATAAAACGATTCAAGAAGGAGTGGAAATTTCTTTAAAAATTTTATTTTATAGTAGAAATAATAGAAATATACCTTCTTAACAAAATTTTAAATATACAATGTGCTATTGTTGACCATAGGTACAATGTTGTAGAACAGAGCTCTAGTTTATTCACCTTGCTTGACTGAAACTTTATGCCTGTTGATTAATAATTCCCCATTTCTGCCTACTCCCATACCATACTAACCATCATTCCACTCTTTGACTCTATGAATTTGATATTTTTGGGTATCTCATAAAGGAATAAACTGCAATAAATATCTCTCTGTGACTGGCTTTTGTCACTTAGAGTAATATCCTCCAGATTAATCCATTTTGTCCTATATCATAGACTTTCCTTTTTAAAAGCTGCATAGCATTCTATTGTATGTATATGCCACATTTTACTTACCTATTCACATGTTGATGGCCATTTAGGTTGTTTGAACTCTTTAACTATTGTGATTATTGCTGCAATGAATACAGAAGTACTCATATCTCTTAAAGATACCAACTTCAGTTTTTGTCAGTATACACCCAGAAGTCAGATGTAGATCATATAGTTCTACTTTCATGTTTTGAGGAACTTCCATGTTGTTTTCCACAGTGACTGTGTAACATTTTACATTCCCACCAGCAAAATATAATAGTTCCCTTTTTTTCCACATTCTCATCAATATGTGTTGTCTTTTGATTTTGTGATAACAGCCTTCCTGACCGGTGTGAGGCGATCTTATTGTGATGTTGATTTTCATATCCCTGATGATTAGTGATGTTGAGCACCTCTTGGCTACTAGTATATTTTCTTTGGAGAAATGCCTCTTCAAGTCCTTTGCCTATTTTGTAATCAGTTTTTAATTATTGAGTTATAGAAATTCCTTATGTATTTTAGAGGCTAACCGCTTATCAGATGTATGGTTTGCAAATATTTTCTCCAATTTGTTATGTTGCCTTTTCATTCTATTGACTGATTCCTTTGTTGTACAGGTTTTTTTGTTTGTTTGTTTTAGTTTTTTGTAGTTCTACTTATTTATTTTTCATTTTGTTGCCTGTGCTTTGGTGTCCTATCCATGAAATCATTGCTAAGACCAATATCAGGAAGCTTTTTCCTTTTTATTTTTCCTAATACTTTTGTAGTTTCAGTTCTTACTTTTTTTAAATGTTTATTTTTGAGAGAGAGAGAGACTCTGTGTGTGTGTGTCTGTGTGTGTGTGTGTGTGTGTGTGTGTGTGTGCACGTGCGCACGCGCGCACGCAAGTGGGGAAGGGGTAGAAAGTAGGAGACACAGAATCCAAAGCCCCAGGCTGTGAGCTGTCAGCACAGAGCCCAAAGTGGGCTTCATCTCATGAACCACAAAATCATGACCTGAGCCCAACAAAGTCAGATGCTTAACCAACTGAGCCACCCTGGTGTGTCCCTGTTCTTACTTTTAAGTCTTTAATCCATTTTGAGTTCATGTTTGTGTATGGTTTAAGAAGTGGATCCAATTACATTCTTCTATATGTTGAGATCTAGTTTTTCTAAAACGATTTGTTGAAGAGAGGATCTTTTTCCCATTGTGCATTCTCTTTTTTATCTTCCCATTGCATATTCTCAATATCCTTGTTGAAGATAAGTTCACTGTGTATTAATTGACTTATTTCTGGACTCTCTGTTCTGTTGCTTTATATGTCTGTCTTTATGCCATTACCATACTTTTTTGATTGCTGAAGATTTAGAACATATTTTGAAATCAGGAAATATGATACTTCCATTTTTGTTCTTCTCAAAATTTATTTGGCCATTCATGGTATTTTGTGGTTCAATAGAATGTAAGGATTTTTTTTCCATAAACACTGGAATTTTGTAGACATTGCATTGAATCTGTAGATTGCTTTGGTATTTTTATAGACATATTAACAATATTAAGTCTTCCAGTTCATGAACACATTTCATTTGTGTCTTGTTTAATTTCTTTCATCACTGTTTTATAGTTTTTTCATATATAAGTGTTTTACTTCCTTAGGTAAGTTTATTCGTACTTTATTATTTTTGGTATTATTGTAAATGGGATTGCTTTTCTAATATTTTTTCATATAGTTTTTTTTTTGTTATTATATAGAAAAGCAACGTATTTTCTCCCAAATTTATCAAGGAATAATTGAGAAGTATTGTTGTGTATATTTAAAGTGTATAACATTATTTTAGGTCTGTATACAGTGTGGAGTGATTGCCAAGATCAATATAATTAACATCAATTAACTCATACAGTTACCTCTTTTTTATGTGTCTGCTGAGAATGCTTAGATCTACTCTCAACAATTTTCAAGTATAAAATATCAAGTTAACTCCAGGCATCACACTGTACATTAGATCCTCAGAAATAACTCTTCTTCTAACTGAAAGTTTGTACCCTTTCACTTCTATCTCTCCATTTTCTTCTATCCCCAACTCCTCAACCATCACTTCTATTTCCTGTTTTTATAAAACCAGATATTTATTTATTAATTTACTTATGTTTAGATTCAACATACAAGTGATACTGTACTATATTTCTCTTTCCCTTCTGGCTTATTTCATCTTGATTTTGAAATCTGCAACTTTACTAAATTTGTTTATTATTTATAGTAGTTTTCTTATGGAGTCTTCAGGGTTTTCTACATATAAGCATATATCATACACAAACAGGGACATTTTTACTTTTTCCTTTCCAATTTGGATATTGTTTCTTTTTCGGCTTAATTGCTCTGCCTAGGACTTATACAACTGTATTGAATAAAAATGACAGGAGTGAGTACTTTTGTCTCTTTCTGATCTTAGTGGAAATGTTTTTAATTTTTCAGTCTTAAGTATGGTGTTAGCTATGGGCTTTTCATATATAGTATTTATTCCTTCTATTATTCAACGTTAAATTTAATTATTAAGAGTTATAATGAAAGATTGCTGAATTTTGTCAAAGGTTTTTCTACATTTATTGAGACAGTCATGTGATTTTTAGTCTTTAGTCTTTTAACGTGGTATTTTACATTAATATTTATATGTTGAACAATCCTTGAGATAAATCCTAGTTAGTCTTGGAATATGATTCTTTCACCATGATGTTAGATTCAGTTTGTTAATTATTAATATTTGATTGAAGAATTTTCTACTTTCATCAGAAATATTAGCATGTAATTTTCCTTTCTTGTGATGTCTTTTTGTGGATTTGGCTTTAGGGTAATATTGACCATGTAAAATGAGTTTGAAAATGATCCATCATATTTTATTGTTTTGGAAGAGTTTGAGAAGACTTGATATTATCTCTGAATGTTTGGTAAAATTCACCATTGAAGCCATTTGATCCTGGGCTTTCTTTTGTAAAGGAGGTTTCTGACTACTGACTCATTCACTATACTCATTACAGTTCAGACTGTATTTCTCCATGATTCAGTCTTGATAGATTGTATGTTTGGTTACCTAATTTTTTGACATATAATTATTCAGTGTCTTATGATGGTTTTTATTTTGTATCATTACTTGTAGTGTCTGTTCTTTTATTTGTTTTTATTTATTTGACCCTTATCCCTTTTTTCTTAGTCTAGTCAAGAGTTTATCAATGTTATCATTGATCTTTTCAAAAATCCAACTCTTATTTTCACTGGTCTTTTTCTATTCTATTTTCTATTTATTTACATCTACTCTAATCTCATTTCCATCCTTCTAACATTAAGGTCAGTGTGTGTATTTTTTTTTTAGTTTCATAAGGTGTAAAATTAACTTGTTTGAGACCTTATTTTAAATTTATTTTTTGATTTAATTTTTATTATTTTATTTAGGTTTTTTTATTTTTTATTAAAGTATAGTAAACACACAATGTTATATTAGTTTAAAATGTATAATAAATTAGTGATTTAATAACTCTGTACATTATGCTATAAATCACCATACTATAGCTACCATCTGTCACCATATAACACTATTACAATAACATTGGCTATATTCCTTATCCACTACCTTTCATCCACATGACTTATTTATTTCATAACTGGAAACTGCTACCTTCCTCTCCCCTTTAATCATTTGGCCCATCCTCCTACACTGTCCATTCTGGTGACCACCTTTTTTCCCCCTGTTTTTGTGAGTCTGTTTCTATTTTTGGTTTATTTATTTATTTATATTCCACATATAAGTGAAATCATATGGTGTTTTCTTTCCTTTTCTGAATTATTTTACTTAATATAACACACTCTATGTCTATTCATGTGGTTGTCAATGGTAAGATCTCACCTTTATTTATGTCTGAGTAATATTCCATTGTGTGTGTGTGTGTGTGTAGACACATAAATGGCACACATCTTCTGTATGCATCTATCAGGTTGCTTCCATACCTTGGCCATTGTAAATAATGCTGCAATAAACAGGGGTGTGTACATCTTTTTGAACTAGTATGTTTTTTTGTTTGCTTGTTTTTTTGTTCTTTGGATAAATACCCAGTCAAGAAATTGCTAGATCATATGGTGTCCCTATTTTTAATTTTTTAGGATGCTCCATAGTGTTTTCCATATTGCTGCACTAATTTACAATCCAACCAATAGGATACAGGGTTCCTTTTTTCCCACATCCTTGCTAATGCTTGTTATTTCTTATCTTTTTTATTCTAGCCATTCTGATAGGTGTGAGGTGACATTTCATTGTAGTTTCAATTTGCATTACCCCCCTTATTTGTAATGTTGAGCATCTTTTCATGTGTGTATTAGCCACCTGTATGTCTTCTTTGGAAATATGTATATTCAGGTATTCTGCCCATTTTTAATAGGATTATTTGTGGTTTTGGTGTTGAGTTGTAGAAGTTCTTTATATATTTTGGATATAAGTACCTTATCAGATATAGCATTGGCAAGTATTTTCTCACATTCAGTAGGTTGGTTTGTTTATGGTTTCCTTTGCCATGCAAAAGCTTTTTATTTTTGTGTAGTCCCAATAGTTTGTTTTTACTTTTGTTTCCTTTTCCTAAGAAGACTTACCTAGAAAAATGTTTCTACAGTCAATACAGAGAATACTGCCTATGTTTTCTTCTGGGAGTTTTATAGTTTCTGGTCTGACATTTAGGTCTTTAATCCACATTCAGTTTATTTCTGTGTATGGTGTAAGAAAGTGGTCTGGTTTCATTCTTGTGTGTGTAGTTGTCCAGCTTTCCTAGAACCATTTACTGAAGACCTGTCTTCCTCATTGAATATTCTTGTTTCCTGTGTTGTGGATTAATTGAACATAAAAGTGTGGGTTTATTTCTGGGTTATCTTTTTTGTTCTATATATCTATGTGTCTATTTTTCTAATAGTACCATATTGTTTTCTTTATTATAGCTTTATAGTATAAATTGAAGTCTGGGATTATAATGCCTTCAGCTTTGGTCTTCCTCAAGATTTCTTTGGCTGTTTTGTGACTCCATACAAATTTTATGATTATTTGTTCTAGTTCTGTGAAAATGCTGTAGGTATTTTGACAGAATTGCAATGAATTTGTGGATTGTTTGGGGTAGTTTGGATATTTTAACAATATTCCTCAAATCCATGAGCATGGTATGTGTTTCAATTTGGTCATGTTGCTCTCAATTTCTTTCCTCAGTGTTTTATGGTTTTGAGAGTCCCAGCCTGCCACCTCCTTGGTTAAGTTTATTTCAAGGTATTTTACTTTTTTAGTGCAATCATAAATGGAATTGTTTTCTTAATTTTGCTTTCTGCTATTTCATTATTAGAGTATAGAAATACAATATATTTCTCTATATTAATTTCATACTTTCAAATTTACTGAATTTATTTATTCTAATATTTTTTGGTAGATATTTTAAGGTTCTGTATATATCCAGCCATCTGCAAATAGTGAGTTTTACTTTTTCCTTATCAATTTGGATACCTTTTATTATTTTTTAAAGTGTTTATTTTTGAGAGAGCTCACACACTAGTGGGGAAGAGGCAGAGAGAGAGGGATACAGAGGATCTGAAGTGGGCTTAGTGCCATCAGCAGAGAGCCCAATGTGGGGCTCAAACCCATGATCCACGAGATCATGATGTGAGCAGAAGTCAGACACTTAACCGACTGAGCCACCCGGACACCCCACCTTTTTTTTTTTCCTTGTCGGATTGTGGTAGGGAAGACTTCCAGTACTATGATGAATAAAAAATGGTGTAAGTGGCCATCCTTTCCTTTTACTTGACCTTAGAGGAGGAGCTCGTAGTTTTTCACCATTGAATATGATGTTAACTGTAAGTTTTTCATCCATGGCCTTTATGTTGAAGTATGTTCCCTCTAGATCCACTTCGTGGAGGTATTTTAATCATGAGTAAATGTTGAATTTTGTCAAATGCTTTTTCTGTATCTGTTGAGACAGTCATATGAGTTTTATCCTTCATTTTATTAATTTGGTATATCACACTGATTTGTGAATATTGAATCATCCTTGAATCCCCAAAATAAATCCCACTTGATTGTGAATGATCTTTTTAATGTATTATTCAATGCAGTTAGCTAATATTTCAGTGAGAATTTTCCAATCAATATTCATCAGGGATAATGGCCTGTAGTTTTTATGTAGTGTCTGTCTGGTTTTGGTATCATGGTAATCCTGGCCACATAAAATAAATTTGGAAACTTTCCTTCCTCTTCTATATTGTAGTCTAGTTTCAGGAGAATAGACGTTAACTCCTCTTTAGATATGTGGTAGAATTGAACTGTGAAGCCATTTACTCCTAGACTTTGTTTGTTGCAAGCTTTTTGATTACCAACTCAAATTCAATCCTAGTAATCAGCTCAGATTTTCTTTTTCTTCTCAATTCAGGTTTGGAAGATTGGCCCCAGTAATTTATCCATTTCTTCTAAGTTGTTCAATTCATTGGCTTATTATAATTTTTTGGAGTAGTCTCTTAAAAATCTTTCTATTTGTGTGGTGTCCATTGTTACTTCTCTTTCAATTCTGATTTTCTTTATTTGGATCTTTTTTTTCTTGATGAGTCTGGCTAAACGTTTTTGAATTCTGTTTATCATTTCTAAGAACCAGCTCTTGGCTTCATTGACCTTTTGGGTTTTTTGTTTGTTTGTTTGTTTTGTTTTGTTTTGTTTTAGTCTCTATTTATTTTTGCTCTGATCTCTATTATTTCCTTCCTTCTAGTCATTGGACTTTGTTCTTTTTCTAGTTCCTTTAAATGTAAAGTTAGATTAATTATTTGATATTTTTCTTTTCTTGAAGTAAGCCTTTATCATTATATATTTTTCACTGTTGTATTTTATTTTCACTTGTATCTTATTTCTTTTTTTTAATTTCTTTATTGATCTATTCATTGTTTAGTATCATGTTGCTTAGCCTCCACATGTTTGTGGGTGTTTTTTCCAGTTCTGTTGGTTTTTTGTTTGTTTGTTTGTTTGTTTGTTTTTATTTTTGTGATTGATTTCTAGTTTCATACTGTGGTAAGAAAAAATGCATGATATAAATTCTGTCCTCTTAAATTTGCAGTTTAATATGCAATTTAAGAGGATTGCAACAGAATACACAGTGTATTCTGTTGTATTGGGATGGAATGTTCTGTATATATCTGTTAAGTCTATCTGATCTAATGTGTTGTTTGAATAAACTATTTTCTTATTGATTTTCTGCCTGGATGATCTATCCATCGATGCAAATAGGATTTTAAATTCTGCTACTATTATTGAATTAATTCCAGTTTCTCCTTTTATGTTTGTTAATATTTTATCTATGTATTTAGGTGCTCCAATTTTGGGTCCATAGATACTTACAATTTCTATATCTTCTTGTTGGAGCTGTCCCTTTATCAATATGTAATGATTTGCTTTGTCTCTTGTTACAGTATTTGTTTCAAAGTTTATTTTTTTTCTGATAGATGTATTGCCACTCTGGCTTCTGTTTGCACTTCTGTTTGCATGGAATATATTTTCCCATATAGAATATCTTTCATTCCTCTGCTTTTAGTCTGTATGTGTCTTTAGGTCTGATAGGAGTCTCTTTAAGCAGCAGATGTTGAATCTTCTTTTTTTATTATTCATTCTGCCACCCTCTGTATTTTTATTGAATATTTAGACCATTTACATTTAAAGTAATTATCAACAGGTATGTATTTACTACCATTTTGTTGTTTGTTTTCTGGGGATTTTTGTAGTTCTTCTCTTTTCCTTTTTTTCTTCTCATGCTCTTTTTTTTTCCCTTGTGATTAATGACTCTTCAGTGTTAAGTTTTGTGTTTCTAATATAGATTTTTTCTTCTATAATTACCATGGGGTTCATATATAACATTCTAAGTATGTAGGAATTTATATTATGTTAGTGACCACAAGTTCAAACACATTGTTTAGAAATTTTTTTAATGTTTATTTATTTTTGAGAGACAGAGAGAGACAGAGTCTGAGTGGGGGAGGGGCATAGAGAGAAAGACACAGAATCTGAAGAAGCTCCAGGCTCTGAGCCATCAGCACAGAGCCCGACACGGGGCTTGAACTCACACACTGCAAGATCATGACCTGAGCCGAAGTCCGACACTTAACTGAGCCACTCAGGTGCCCCTAAACACATTCTTGAAAAAAATATTTTTACATCCCCTGCACGTTTTAAGTAAATGTTGTCATACTTTACATCTCTTTATTTTGTGAGCCCCCTTAAGTATTTTTTTAGATATGATAGATTTTACTACTTTTGTCTTTTAACCTTTATACTAGCCTTATAAGTGATTGCTCTACTGTCTTTACTGTGTGCTTATTTTACATATGAAAATTTTTCCTTTCATAATTTTCTTCTAATTATGGCCTTTTCTTTTCCACTTAAAAGAAGTCTCTTTAATATTTTATGTAAGGCCAATTTAGTGATAATGGCCTTCTTTAACTTTTGTTAGGGGATATCTTTATCTCTCCAATAATCCTGAACTACCTTACCATACAGAGTATTCTTGTTTCTAGGTGTTTTTCTTTCAGCACTGTGAATACATCATGCTAACGCCTCCGGTTTACAAAGCTTCTACTAAAAATCAGCTGATAGCTTATGGAGTTTCCCTTGTACATTACTAGATGCTTCTTTTAAAATTATCTCTTTATATTTAATCTTTGACATTTTAATGTCAAAGAGGTGGCATTCTGTGCACCTCCTTGGGTTCATCTTGTTTGGAACTCTCCATGCTTCCCAAACCTGGTTGTCAATTTCCTTCCCCCAGTTAGGAAAGTTTTTAGCTACTATTCCTTTAACTAAATTTTCTTTCCCTTTCTCTTCTCCTTCTGGGACTCCTATGATGTAAATGTTTGTTCACTTAATGATATTCAAGAGATCCCTTAAACTATACACATTTTTTTCCTTTTTTTTTAAATTTTTGCTGTTTAGCTTGTATGCTTTTTATTGTCCTGTCTTGCAGATCACTGTTCCATTCTTCTGCTTCCTCTGTTCTACTGTTGATTCCCTCCAGCATATTTTTTTTTTTTTTTTTTTTTTTTTTTTTTTTTTTTTTAATATATGAAATTTACTGTCAAATTGGTTTCCATACAACACCCAGTGCTCATCCCAAAAGGTGCCCTCCTCAATACCCATCACCCACCCTGTCCTCCCTCCCACCCTGCCCTCCCTCCCACCCCCCATCAACCCTCAGTTTGTTCTCAGTTTTTTAACAGTCTCTAATGCTTTGGCTCTCTCCCACTCTAACCTCTTTTTTTTTTTTTTTTTTTTTTTTTTTTTTTTCTTTCCTTCCCCTCCCCCATGGGTTTCTGTTATGTTTCTCAGGATCCACATAAGAGTGAAACCATATGGTATCTGTCTTTCTCTGTATGGCTTATTTCACTTAGCATCACACTCTCCAGTTCCATCCATGTTGCTACAAAAGGCCATATTTCATTTTTTCTCATTGCCACGTAGTATTCCATTGTGTATATAAACCACAGTTTCTTTATCCATTCATCAGTTGATGGACATTTAGGCTCTTTCCATAATTTGGCTATTGTTGAGAGTGCCGCTATAAACATTGGGGTACAGGTGCCCCTATGCATCAGTACTCCTGTATCCCTTGGATAAATTCCTAGCAGTGCTATTGCTGGGTCATAGGGTAGGTCTATTTTTAATTTTCTGAGGAACCTCCACACTGCTTTCCAGAGCGGCTGCACCAATTTGCATTCCCACCAACAGTGCAAGAGGGTTCCTGTTTCTCCACATCCTCTCCAGCATCTATAGTCTCCTGATTTCTTCATTTTGGCCACTCTGACTGGCGTGAGGTGGTATCTGAGTGTGGTTTTGATTTGTATTTCCCTGATAAGGAGCGACGTTGAACATCTTTTCATGTGCCTGTTGGCCATCCGGATGTCTTCTTTAGAGAAGTGTCTATTCATGTTTTCTGCCCATTTCTTCACTGGGTTATTTGTTTTTCGGGTGTGGAGTTTGATGAGCTCTTTATAGATTTTGGATACTAGCCCTTTGTCCGATGTGTCATTTGCAAATATCTTTTCCCATTCCGTTGGTTGCCTTTTAGTTTTGTTGGTTGTTTCCTTTGCTGTGCAGAAGCTTTTTATCTTCATAAGGTCCCAGTAATTCACTTTTGCTTTTAATTCCCTTGCCTTTGGGGATGTGCCGAGTAAGAGATTGCTACGGCTGAGGTCAGAGAGGTCTTTTCCTGCTTTCTCCTCTAAGGTTTTGATGGTTTCCTGTCTCACATTCAGGTCCTTTATCCATTTTGAGTTTATTTTTGTGAATGGTGTGAGAAAGTGGTCTAGTTTCAACCTTCTGCATGTTGCTGTCCAGTTCTCCCAGCACCATTTGTTAAAGAGACTGTCTTTTTTCCATTGGATGTTCTTTCCTGCTTTGTCAAAGATGAGTTGGCCATACGTTTGTGGGTCTAGTTCTGGGGTTTCTATTCTATTCCATTGGTCTATGTGTCTGTTTTTATGCCAATACCATGCTGTCTTGATGATGACAGCTTTGTAGTAGAGGCTAAAGTCTGGGATTGTGATGCCTCCTGCTTTGGTCTTCTTCTTCAAAATGACTTTGGCTATTCGGGGCCTTTTGTGGTTCCATATGAATTTTAGGATTGCTTGTTCTAGTTTCGAGAAGAATGCTGGTGCAATTTGGATTGGGATTGCATTGAATGTGTAGATAGCTTTGGGTAGTATTGACATTTTGACAATATTTATTCTTCCAATCCATGAGCAGGGAATGTCTTTCCATTTCTTTATATCTTCTTCAATTACCTGCATAAGCTTTCTATAGTTTTCAGCATACAGATCTTTTACATCTTTGGTTAGATTTATTCCTAGGTATTTTATGCTTCTTGGTGCAATTGTGAATGGGATCAGTTTCTTCATTTGTCTTTCTGTTGCTTCATTGTTAGTGTATAAGAATGCAACTGATTTCTGCACATTGATTTTGTATCCTGCAACTTTGCTGAATTCATGTATCAGTTCTAGCAGACTTTTGGTGGAGTCTATCGGATTTTCCATGTATAATATCATGTCATCTGCAAAAAGCGAAAGCTTGACTTCATCTTTGCCAATTTTGATGCCTTTGATTTCCTTTTGTTGTCTGATTGCTGATGCTAGAACTTCCAGCACTATATTAAAGAGCAGCGGTGACAGTGGGCATCCCTGTCGTGTTCCTGATCTCAGGGAAAAAGCTCTCAGTTTTTCCCCATTGAGGATGATGTTAGCTGTGGGCTTTTCATAAATGGCCTTTATGATCTTTAAGTATGTTCCTTCTATCCCGACTTTCTCAAGGGTTTTTATTAAGAAAGGGTGCTGGATTTTGTCAAACGCCTTTTCTGCATCGATTGACAGGATCATATGGTTCTTCTCTTTTTTTTTATTAATGTGATGTATCACGTTGATCGATTTGCGAATGTTGAACCAGCCCTGCATCCCAGGAATGAATCCCACTTGATCATGGTGAATAATTCTTTTTATATGCTGTTGAATTCGATTTGCTAGTATCTTATTAAGAATTTTTGCATCCATATTCATCAGGGATATTGGCCTGTAGTTCTCTTTTTTTACTGGGTCTCTGTCTGGTTTAGGAATCAAAGTAATACTGGCTTCATAGAATGAGTCTGGAAGTTTTCCTTCCCTTTCTATTTCTTGGAATAGCTTGAGAAGGATAGGTATTATCTCTGCTTTAAATGTCTGGTAGAACTCCCCTGGGAAGCCATCTGGTCCTGGACTCTTATTTGTTGGGAGATTTTTGATAACCGATTCAATTTCTTCGCTGGTTATGGGTCTGTTCAAGCTTTCTATTTCCTCCTGATTGAGTTTTGGAAGAGTGTGGGTATTTAGAAATTTGTCCATTTCTTCCAGGTTGTCCAATTTGCTGGCATATAATTTTTCATAGTATTCCCTGATAATTGTTTGTATCTCTGAGGGATTGGTTGTAATAATTCCATTTTCATTCATGATTTTATCTATTTGGGTCATCTCCCTTTTCTTTTTGAGAAGCCTGGCTAGAGGTTTGTCAATTTTGTTTATTTTTTCAAAAAACCAACTCTTGGTTTCGTTGATCTGCTCTACAGTTTTTTTAGATTCTATATTGTTTATTTCTGCTCTGATCTTTATGATTTCTCTTCTTCTGCTGGGTTTAGGCTGCCTTTGCTGTTCTGCTTCTATTTCCTTTAGGTGTGCTGTTAGATTTTGTATTTGGGATTTTTCTTGTTTCTTGAGATAGGCCTGCATTGCAATGTATTTTCCTCTCAGGACTGCCTTCGCTGCATCCCAAAGCGTTTGGATTGTTGTATTTTCATTTTCGTTTGTTTCCATATATGTTTTAATTTCTTCTCTAATTGCCTGGTTGACCCACTCATTCGTTAGTAGGGTGTTCTTTAACCTCCATGCTTTTGGAGGTTTTCCAGACTTTTTCCTGTGGTTGATTTCAAGCTTCATAGCATTGTGGTCTGAAAGTATGCATGGTATAATTTCAATTCTTGTAAACTTATGAAGGGCTGTTTTGTGACCCAGTATATGATCTATCTTGGAGAATGTTCCATGTGCACTCGAGAAGAAAGTATATTCTGTTGCTTTGGGATGCAGAGTTCTAAATATATCTGTCAAGTCCATCTGATCCAATGTATCATTCAGGGCCCTTGTTTCTTTATTGACCGTGTGTCTAGATGATCTATCCATTTCTGTAAGTGGGGTGTTAAAGTCCCCTGCAATGACCACATTCTTATCAATAAGGTTGCTTATGTTTATGAGTAATTGTTTTATATATCTGGGGGCTCGGGTATTTGGTGCATAGACATTTATAATAGTTAGCTCTTCCTGGTGGATAGACCCTGTGATTATTATATAATGCCCTTCTTCATCTCTTGTTACAGCCTTTAATTTAAAGTCTAGTTTGTCTGATATAAGTATGGCTACTCCAGCTTTCTTTTGGCTTCCAGGAGCATGATAAATAGTTCTCCATCCCCTCACTCTCAATCTAAAGGTGTCCTCAGATCTAAAATGAGTCTCTTGTAGACAGCAAATAGATGGGTCTTGTTTTTTTATCCATTCTGATACCCTATGTCTTTTAGTTGGCGCATTTAATCCATTTACATTCAGTGTTATTATAGAAAGATAAGGGTTTAGAGTCATTGTGATGTCTGTATTTTTTATGCTTGTAGTGATGTCTCTGGTACTTTGTCTCACAGGATCCCCCTTAGGATCTCTTGTAGGGCTGGTTTCGTGGTGACAAATTCCTTCAGTTTTTGTTTGTTTGGGAAGACCTTTATCTCTCCTTCTATTCTAAATGACAGACTTGCTGGATAAAGGATTCTCGGCTGCATATTTTTGCTGTTTAGCACACTGTAGATATCGTGCCAAGCCTTTCTGGCCTGCCAAGTTTCAAAGGAGAGATCAGTCACGAGTCTTATAGGTCTCCCTTTATATGTGAGGGCACGTTTATCCCTTGCTGCTTTCAGAATTTTCTCTTTATCCTTGTATTTTGCCAGTTTCACTATGATATGTCGTGCAGAAGATCGATTCAAGTTACGTCTGAAGGGAGTTCTCTGTGCCTCTTGGATTTCAATGCCTTTTTCCTTCCCCAGTTCAGGGAAGTTCTCAGCTATAATTTGTTCAAGTACCCCTTCAGCACCCTTCCCTCTCTCTTCCTCCTCTGGGATACCAATTATGCGTATATTATTTTTTTTTAGTGTATCACTTAGTTCTCTAATTTTCCCCTCATACTCCTGGATTTTTTTATCTCTCTTTCTCTCAGCTTCCTCTTTTTCCATAACTTTATCTTCTAGTTCACCTATTCTCTCCTCTGCCTCTTCAAGCCGAGCCATCGTGGATTCCATTTTGTTTTGCAATTCGTTTAAAGCGTTTTTCAACTCCTCGTGACTGTTCCTTAGTCCCTCGATCTTTGTGGCAAGAGATTCTCTGCTGTCCTGTATACTGTTTTCAAGCCCAGCGATTAATTTTATGACTATTATTCTAAATTCACTTTCTGTTATATTATTTAAATCCTTTTTGATCAGTTCATTAGCTGTTGTTATTTCCTGGAGATTCTTCTGAGGGGAATTCTTCCGTTTGGTCATTTTGGAGAGTCCCTGGCGTGGTGAGGACCTGCAGTGCACTTCCCCTGTGCTGTGGTGTATAACTGGAGTTAGTGGGCGGGGCCGCAGTCCGACCCGATGTCTGCCCCCAGCCCACTGCTGGGGCCACAGTCAGACTGGTGTGTGCCTTCTCTTCCCCTCTCCTAGGGGCGGGATTCACTGTGGGGTGGCGTGGCCCGTCTGGGCTACTTGCACACTGCCAGGCTTGTGTTGCTGGGGATCTGGCGTATTAGCTGGGGTGGGTAGGCAAGGTGCACGGGGGCTGGAGGGGCAGGCTTAGCTCACTTCTCCTTAGGTGATCCGCTTCAGGAGGAGCCCTGTGGCAGCGGGAGGGAGTCAGATCCGCTGCCGGAGGTTTGGCTCCGCAGAAACACAGAGTTGGGTGTTTGCGCGGAGCGAGCAAGTTCCCTGGCAGGAACTGGTTCCCTTTGGGATTTTGGCTGGGGGATGGGAGGGGGAGATGGCGCTGGCGCCTTTGTTCCCCGCCAAGCTGAGCTCTGCCGTCCGGGGGCTCAGCAGCTCTCCCTCCCTTTGTCCTCCAGCCTTCCCGCTTTCCGAGCAGAGCTGTTAACTTATGACCTCCCAGACGCTAAGTCGCGCTTGCTGTCGGAACACAGTCTGTCCGGCCCCTCCGCTTTTGCCAGCCAGACTCGGGGGCTCTGTTTGGCCGGCGAGCCGCCCCTCCGCCCCGGCTCCCTCCCGCCAGTCCGTGGAGCGCGCACCGCCTCGCCGCCCTTCCTACCCTCTTCCGTGGGCCTCTAGTCTGCGCTTGGCTCCGGAGACTCCGTTCTGCTAATCCTCTGGCGGTTTTCTGGGTTCTTTAGGCAGGTGTAGGTGGAATCTAAGTGATCGGCAGGACGCGCTGTGAGCCCCGCATCCTCCTACGCCGCCATCTTCTCAGCTGTGTCCCTCCAGCATATTTTTCACCTCCATTACTGTTTTTTTTTAACTCTAATTGGTTATTTTTTATATTTTCTATCTGTGGTGAAGTTCCCACTAAACTTATCTACTCTTCTCTCCAGTCTAGTGAACATCTGTATAACCATTACTTTGAACTCTATCAGGTAGATTGGTTATCTCTACTTCATTTAGTTCCTTTTCTAAAGTTTTGCCTTATTCTTTTGTTTGGAGCTTATTCCTCTGTCTCTTCATTTTGCTTGGTATTCTGTGTTTGTTCTTATGAATTAAGCAGAAGAGCCACTTCTCCTAAATTGAAAGAATTATTTTGTGTACAGCCATCCCCTGTGTAAACTGTGGGTACCTAGTGACTTTGGCTGGCTTTTGAGGCTGTAGTTGGTGTGGGCTGGGGGTCTCAAGGAACTCTGTACAGAGGGTGCCCCAGAAGGACAGCTGAAGCTGAAGTGGGTATTGAGCTGGGGTGGCCCTAGGTCATTCTGTGCACACAGCACCCAGGCAGGACAATAGAACTTTGTGTGGGCATAAGCCAGGAGGACCTGATGCTCTCTGCACAGAAAGTATTCTTGCAGGACAGCTGCAGATAAAGTTGTTTCAAACTGAGGTGTCCTGGGTTTCTCAACACAGGGCTACCTTGATGGGCCAAGACAGACATGGCCAGGGAATCCCAGATTGCTCCATGCAGGAGGCACACTAACAGTGAAGCTGGAGCCAAGGTAGGGTTTGGGTTAGGGTTCCTGAGGCACTTATTACAGAGGCAGCTCTGGCAATATGGCTTGAGCCAATGTAAGCATGAACCAGGAGGTCCCAGAGTGTTCTGTGCCCAAGGTGCCCACCCTATCAAGTCATATAACAATGAAATGGTGTGGGCCTAAAGTGTTCCTGGGTGCTTTCTGTCTCTGTTACCTTGGCAAGGTGGCTGAAACTATAATGAGCATTGACCAGAGGTGTCCTAGTATGTACTGTGCTGGGGCTGCCTCGGTAGGATGCATTGACCTGGGCTAGAGGGCTGGAGTTCACTGAGGAGGCAAACCAGATTGGGCACTCAGACTCTGCCCCTGTCTACTCTGTCAAGGTGGAAGGTGAATGTAAGCCATGATGCTCTCCAGGTCCTACAACCTGGAGAGAGTTTCAGCAACTCTACTACCATTTGGAGGAGATACAGAACTTAACTCTTTATATTCTAGTTGCTCTTTGAAATCATAGCTTTCTGTGCCCCAGGGCAGACAAATTTACTCACATTCCCTTGGTACTATTCCTCCTCACTGCAGTTTGCAGTGTCCAGGAAGGGCACGGTTGCCTTAGATACCTTTGTTATGCAGAAGTTGTTTAATCAGCCCTCAGTACTACTTTAGGAGGAATTGCTCTATAAATATGTATATAATTTGTGTGTCCATGGAAGAGGTAAGTTCAGGGTCTTCTTACATCACTATCTTGGGCCAGAAGCCTTCCTTTTAAATGTAGGCATTGATTGCTATGAAATCCCCTCTTAGAAATGCTTTTGCTTTATCCTATAAATTTTGGTATATGGTGTTTTCATTTTTATTTGTCTAGTCGTATTTTTATTATTTATATTTTTAAAGATGCTAGAAACTTTATTTCCCTATAAAACAATGAAATCCTGCCTTTATAATATAGGAGGAAAGAATAAATGATACAAACATGGCATTTATTGTGTTGAGTTCCACTTGTATGAGTCTGAAGAACAGTATCACTTCCTTAATAAAATGTATTTGTCTAGAAGTATATTTAAATTTCACTTTTGATTTCTTTGATTCAATGGTTGTTCAAGAATATGTTCTTAATTTCCATGTACTTATGAATTTTTCAGTTTTCTTCCTGCTACTTGGTTTTTTTCCACTGTAGTCAAAAGAGATATTTAGTTTGACTTCAGTCTTCTTAAATTTGTTAAGACTTGTTTTGTGACATGACTTGTGGTCTATCCTACAGAAATATCTAATATCTCTGTGCACTTGAGAAAAATGTGTACTATGCTATTGTAAGGTGGAATGTTTTGTATATGTGTGTTAGATTAATTTGATCTATGGTGTCATTCAGGTCGTATATTTTCTCATTGAGTTTCTTTTTTTTATATTAAATTTATTGTCAAATGGTTTCTATACAACACCCAGTGCTTATCCCAACAGGTGGCCTCCTCAATACCCATCACCCACCCTCCCCTCCTTCCCACCCTCCATCAACCCTCAGTTTGTTCTCAGTTTTTAAAAGTCTCTTATGTTTTGGCTCCCTTCCTAACATTTTTTTTTCCTTCCCCTCCCCCATGGTCTTCTGTTAAGTTTCTCAGGATCCACATAAGAGTGAAAACATGATATCTGTCTTTCTCATTGAGTTTCTCCCTGAATGTGCTACCCATTGCTGAGAGTGGGATACTAAAATCTCCTACTATTATTGTACTGCCATTTTTCCTTTAGTTCTGTCGATGTTTGCTATGTATAAATATATGTATATAAAAATATATATAAATGGTATATTATCTACTCATATACTTTATATGAATATATATAAATATGTGTATAATTATATACTTATATAAATACATCTACAATATATAGGTATCTAGCATGTAAGCATGTTGAGTGCATATATATTTAAAATTGTTAGTATTTCATTGTGGAAGGAGCCTTTTATAATTATATAATATCCTTTGTCTCTTGTGATAACTTTGTTTTATTTACAGTCAATTTTATTTCAGTACAGATATCCCTAATCTTTTTTGGTCACCATTTGCCTAGAATATCTTTTCACTTTTAGCTTTTTTGTGTCCTTGGATCTAAACTGAATTTTCTGTATGCATCATATAGCTGGGACTTGTGCTTTTTTTTTCACTCAGCCTCATTATATACTTTGATTAGGAGGTTTAATTTGCTTACATTTAAAGTAATGATTAATATGAAAGGAGCTACTATTGTCATTTTTGTTGTTTTCTGCTGGTCTTGTAGTCTTTTGGTCTTTCCTCTCTTGCTGTCTTCCCTTGTATTTTTTATGTTGATAAGATTTTACTCCTTTTTCTTTTGTGTAACTTCTGTAGATATTTTGTGTATGTGTGGTTACTTTGGTGCTCACAGAAAATATCTTATAGTTATAGCAATCTATTGTAAGCTAATAACTTAAATTCCATTGCACAAAAAAACTACATTTTAATTTCTACAGCCACATTTTAGGTATGGCCATAATTTACATCTATTTATATTTAAAAATTGTAATATATTATAGTAATTTTGATACTTTTGTCTTTTAACTTTGATTTTAAAATTAAAAGTTAGGGGTGCCTGGGTGGCTCAGTCACTTAAATGTCCAACTCTTGATTTTAACTCAGGTCATGATCTCACAGTTCATGACATTGAGCCGTGTCAGGCTCTATGCTGACAGTGCGGGGCCTGCTTGGGATTCTCTCTCTTCTTCTCCCTCTGCCCCTCCCCCACTCACATGCACAATCTCTCTCTCTCTCTCTCAAAATAAATAAGTAAACATTTAAAAATAATTATTAAAATTAAAAGTTATTTATCCACCATGATTTCGGTAATATAGTATCCTGTAGTATTTCTAAAAAGGCTTCTCTAGTGGTGATGAATTCCCTTACCTTTTGTTTGTCTGAGAAAGCCTTTCATGCCTTTATTTTTGAAACAGTTTGCT
Source organism: Panthera leo (assembly GCF_018350215.1). Taxonomy (NCBI): domain Eukaryota; kingdom Metazoa; phylum Chordata; class Mammalia; order Carnivora; family Felidae; genus Panthera; species Panthera leo. Next base: position 105,831,875 of record NC_056682.1, on the reverse strand, counting down.
GGATATTGTAATCTTAGTTGGCACTTGTTTCCTTTTTTCTTTCAGCCTTTGGATATATCATCCCATTCCCTTTCAGTCCATAAGGTTTCTGCTGAAAAGTTTGTTCATGGTGTTATGGAGGTCTCCTCATATGTGACAAATTGCTTTTCCCTTCTTGTCTTCAAAATTCAGTCTCTCTTTGACTTGATACTTCATAAAAATTTGTCTTCATGGATTTCTTTGGGTTCATACTATTTGGGTGCCTGTCAGCTTCTTGGATCTGGATGTCAATTTCCATTTTCAGATTTGGGAAATTTTTAGCCATTATGTTGTTGAATAAGCCTTCTGGTCATTTTCCTATTTTTCTTCTGGGATTCCTATAATTTTTTTCCTCAAAGGTGTTCCTTAACTCCCTTAAAACTTCTTCACTCTTTTTATTTTTTTTTTTCCTTTTTGCTTCTCTGACTGAATTATTTCTACTGATTTGTCTTTGAGTTTACCAATTATTTTTTTCTGCTTAATCTAGTCTGGTGTTGCAATCTTCTAGTGAAATTTTTAGTTAAGTTATTGTATTCTTTAGCTCCTTAATTGCTGTTTGGTACTTTTTAATATTTTCTGTCCATTTGTTGAAGTTCTCACTTTCTACATGCATTGTTTTCTTGACTTTGGTGAGAATCTTTATGAAAGTTATTTTTTAATTCTCCGTCAGGGAAATAATAAACTCTGTTCCACTAGAGTCCATTTTTTTTTCAAGATTTATCTTGTTTGTTTGGAACATCTTTTCCTGATTCTTCATTTTCCTTGACTGTCTCTTACTGTGTTTGCTTTAGACAAATCAGATACCACTCAGTCTTCACAGAGTGGTCTTATATAAGAGATGATCTCTGCCAATCAGCCTGGACAGAGATTCTGAGACTCTCTACCAGGTCTTTCCCTCTTATGGAGAAGTAGGACGCTGTGGTATTTGTTTGCTTGCTATTTACTGAGTTGAAGTGCAAGGACTATGGTATCTTCCATCCCAAACTGCTGCCTTTGTTCTCCCTCAGACTGCTCGATTTGCTGGACTTGACAGAGCTTCAAAAGTGATGAGAGAGATGCCAGTTTTTTGAGCAGCCCCAAAGAAGTTTGGATGCTGATACACAGATCCACTCTTTCTTCTCCACGGGGAAGCTGAAAACTAATCTTACCTGCCTACTTACTCTGTGCTGAATGAAATAGTATCTATCAGACAAAGCCACCATGTCCATCCTTCCCTGGGAAAATATATTGTGCTAGAACCATCAGAGTTCCAAGGCTGGCAAGATAGAAGATAGACCTCTGTGGAGCTCCCTTGGAAAAGTTAAGGTGCTTCTTCCATGAACCAAATTTTTCTTTTCCTGAGTGAAACAGAGAGGTAGACAGTCTCCAGCCAGAAGGTGTCCTGAATATTCCTGTTTGCTTTGATGAGTCTGGTTTTACATTTTCCTGAGAGGTGGAAGAAACTTTCTTCATTTCTGATTTTTCACAAAAGGAATTTGTCCATTAATTGTTGCTGAATCTGTGTGTTTATGGAGGAAAGAGGGTCCAGGGCTGCCTAATAGGCCATCTTGCTAATGTCATTCCTCTTTTGTTTCTTTTCTTTTTTTCTTTCTCTTTCTTTCTTTCTTTCTTTCTTTCTTTCTTTCTTTCTTTCAACCATTGTTTGACATGAGAGTCAAGGATTTTTGTTTAAGTATAGGTTTATTAATAGAAATTCTAGATAAGCCTTTCCAGTAATACATCATCTATATTCTTCAGTTTCAGTTTATTTCAATTTGTTCAAGAAATTAAATCAACCTACTAATCAATACAAGTATGTAATAAATTTTAAAAGACTTTCCAGTATTTTTTAACATTCTCCTATACATAATGCTATAATTGTTTCCAAAATATTTGACTTATTATCCATTTATTTTTTAAACCAGTGAATAAGAGCATCAATCAATGAAATCAGTAGGATAATAGAGGGCAAGAGAGGCTTTTAATGAATACATAATGTGAATTTTAACTAAATGTGTCAGATACTACTAGGTGCTTTATACACATTAATTAAATCAATATTCACCAAAATCCTATAAGGTAGTTTAGGATTCAAATTAAAACAAACAAATAGAAACAAACACTGATATACAGAATGATTAAGCAAATACTAAAGTTAACCAGCTACTAAATTATATAATCAATACTCTGAGAAGTATCTATTCTTTCCCTATGGCATGTTGACCCTTCTAAAATATAAGCTGTACCTTAACATGAAATATTATTTAATTTTAACTAAAAAAAAATAAAGTATGACTTTTCTTATTTAACAAAAAATATAGTTTTTATATTTTATCAACTGTACACTAATTTAAAAACAATGCATATTTTAATAGTAATACTTTGTTATTAAATCATATGTAAGACAATTTAATGTTCCATAATGCCAGAAAATTAGATACTTGGCACACCACTTTTCTAATTGTTCTATATTTAGTAAAGTATACACAAAGGAAATAATATATGTTTAAAAATGCAATCAAATGAAATTTTAGTATATGCTTTTAATATAATTTTTGGTAGCATAGTCATTTGATAGTTTTAACTGCAAACTAAAACTGAATTGATAGCAGTTACCAAGAAAAACACTAGTGAAGTAGTAAAAATAGGAATTTAATCATGGCAAATGAATTTGCATTAAATAAAGTACATTTCATTATAAGAAATCCTTTTTTTTCTTCTATAAGCTTTTTAAAGAACTTTACTCAATTCTTGATATATAAACATATATAAAATTTTAGATACATTTTTACATCATTTTCTTAATGTAACTTATTTTAACTTTGCTTCAAAAGTATTTTTTTTCATGCATGATTTTCTTGTGTTTGTTTTTCTGCTCCTTTTCTCATTCTTTTTTTCCTCTATGCATTGCTAAAACTTGTGTGCTATTTTTCACTTGATAAGTAACATGGGGTAATACTGCAGTGTTGATGCCAGTTCAGAAAAATTTCTTATTTCCGTTAAGAATTTGAGTCTACTCTACATGGCTTTAATTTGTGTTTTGATTTAGTTCTTTAATTTGTGTTTTGGCTTAGTTGATTTGAATTTTTAATAGATAAAAGAAGGTGTGTTACCACTTTAAAAAAATCCTACACCAGGCCCTCCCACCAACATTAAGACTTCTACAAATAGTATGTACAATTTTAGCATTTCAGTAATAAGTGTTGTCATTGGCAAATATATACGTTAAACAAATGTTGTTAAACATGTATGTGTATATTAATATTTCAGATAATACCACCAAGATTTTATATTCGCAACAGACTTTATATTAATTAACAAATACAATATTGCTTTGGTATCTCCATATTTACTACATTTCCATGTAGTTGCATGATGTGTGATAAATACTAAATTTTATAAGTGTCAATTTAATTTTGTAAACCACAAGGTATACATGATAAAATGAAGTTTTTATTAAGGATACCTGAGCGACCTCATGTCCAGCAGCCATATTTCAACATGGTTTCATTTTATGAGATTCAAGTTATGTGGAAAAAAATAATAATTAAATTACTTCTTATTGAAATAATTTATGAGAAAGCCTTCTATGATTTTTATGATATAAAATATTGAATATAGACTTTTTCTTGTTAGATTCTATACTGAATACAGCTTTTAGTGAAGATTTTGTTCATATCTTTCATCTGTACTGTTCATTTTATAATTGAATAGCAGTATGACCATCCATGAAAAAGTAAAGCATATTTTGAAATGGTTAAAGGATTAATAAATAAATAGTATTTTAGTTACCATAAAATGCAGGACTACATAGAAAAATCATTAGGCTTTTTTAGCTTACATCCAAGCAATTGTTTTTTTTAATATTATTATTATTTTATTTATTTATTTATTTATTTTTTTACAGAGAGAGAGCACAAGCAGGGGAGAGCAGCACAGAGAGAGAGAGAGAATTGTAAGCAGGCTCCATGCTCAGCACAGAGCTCAGCATGGAGCTCAATCCCACAACCCTGGGATCATGACCAGAGTTGAGTCAAATGCTCAACTGACTCAGCCATGTAGGCACCCCTAAGTAATTGTTCTTTGGATATGAGTAATTCAATCAATTTCTCTACCAAAACTTTTATACCATTATTATACCTATATCGGAAATATTTAACTTGATCAAGTTTATAAATTTTAAATACAATAATGCAACACAATGATAATTTGTACTGAATATCAAGAATTACACTATAAGCAGTCTCTGTAATTCTATTCTGAGTATTTTCTTATAGAGTATTTTAGTGTGTATTTACATGTTTTCAATATTGTTCACTTATTTATTGTATAACTTTTACATCTTATTATGAGAGGTATTTGTAATATGTATTTTCCATTCTTTTTATTATATATTTGGTCTTAGTCCAGTGTCCAACAAAAGGAGAAAATTAATATATATTTTTGAATGACTTAAAGAATTTATTTTTTCAATGGCTAGAAAATAACTTTCCAAATTTCTTGAGAAATAATGCATGGTTGTGTCATTTCTGAATGTTACATATATAACCAGATCTTTCTGTTGCTTGATGTATAAAAGAAAACTAGCCAATCTTAGTCCACTACTTTTTGTTAGGTGAAGACAACGATTTTAGCCCATTAGGTTTTTGTACATCTTGTCTGATTGTTTTTTTCCATCCATTACTTGAAAGTCTGTAATATAACTAGGATCTGTCCAGGTATTGATCATTTTATAACTTCTTCCTGTTCCGTGGTATGAGTTTCTGTTGTAGAAATTCAAGATTTTCTTCAGTTCAGAAGCTCTCTTTTGTTATATATTCAAACATCTTTTTTTTTCTTTTCTTTTCTTTTGAAATAGATTATCTATAGCTAATTATTTAAAAGTTGACCTTTTTGTCTTTTATTTGCCTTCTGTTTTAACTGACTTTCTACAGTGCTCGAAGCAGAAAGACAGAATAAGTGAGAATAACCTCCTGTGTATTTCTTCTCTCATTGCTGCTGGCTAGTGGCTGAAAATAGCTGCTGTATATATTGTCCACTTTTATGGTTGTTTATGGTTGAAAGGCAAGTAACCAATTCTAGTTACTCTGCAATGGCTAAAAGCATATATTCACCAAAAGTTATATTTTAATTCAGAGGGAAATAAAGATGTATTGTAAAATTTACTGACTGTATAAGAGAAAATGTGTTTTGATTTAAAAATGAGCTATTTGGATATAGACAGATACCATAATATACCAGAATATATTGAGGAATTTTTAAAAATAGAGAATAAATGCTTCATATATAATATACAAAGAGCTCTACAATATACAAAATAATATATATATATATATATATATATATATATATATATATATAAATATCCATAGTATACAAAGACACATAGTAAAATGACCAACATCCCCCCAAAATAAATGTGGAGTTCACTGAATATTATCTTTCAATTCTCCTTAAGATATATCAACATATATTTAAACTCCTAAAAATCAGGTAAGACAAACTAAAATAGTAATAATAATTTTAAATATATTAAATTTGGGTACTTAAAAATATAATATTCCATCTTGGTGAGAATACTGACAGAGATACCATCATATATTCTTGGGGTAGATGCAAACTCATAAAAATTTTAGAAATTCAAATTTCTTTCAATTTGAATTTCAGATTGAAATCTGAAAATTCACAGACCTCATAATCAAAACCAATTTACTCCTGGAAATATATCTCATTAGAATGAAAAAAAAAAGGAATATATAAGAATGTATGAGAAGTTTACAATAACATTAAAAATAATAAATACTTACGAACAAAATTAGGGAAGCAAATGACTTGTATACTAAAATCTACAAAATGTTACTGAAAGCAATTAAAGAACACAATGGAAAGACATAGAGTGTTCATGGATTAGGAGACTTAAGATATCAACAGTACTCAAAGTGATCTATAGGTTCAGTGTAATCCTATAAAAATCCCAACTTTTTATCTACAGAAATAGAAAATCCTAAAATTCATGTGAAACCTCAAGTGACCCTGAATAGCCAAATCAATCTTGAAAAAGAATATTAAAATTTGGAAGCCTCATTTTTTTTTACTACAAAGTAAATTTCCTTACTATGAAACTTACCACAAAGCCATCATAATTAACAGTGTGGTATTAGCATATGGACATATAAATAAATGGAATAGATTAGAGAACCCAGAAACAAACTTCACATATGTGTTTAAATGACTTTCAGCCACAGTGCCAAGGTCATTCAGTGGGAAAAAGAACAGTTTTTTTTTAAATAAATGATAGTGAAAAATTTGGATATCTGTATCTATAAAATAAATGTAAAGTGGGACTCTAACCTTATAGTACATACAAGAAGTAACTCAAGATGAGTCAAAGATCTAAATAGAAGAGCAAAAACTATAAAACATTTAAAACAGGGGGATAATTTCATGACATTGGATTTGGTAATGATTTTTTAGATATGACACCAAAAGCATAAACAACAAAAGAAAAAATAGATAAATTGTGCATCAAAGGACACGATCAATAGAGTAAATAGGAAACTCAAAGAATGGAAAAAAAATAGTTCATATAAGGAATTGATATCCAGATTGTATAAAGAACTATTCTCAAAAACAAAACCACACAATTAAAACGATGAGCAAAGCATATAAATACATTGAAACTATACCAATAACCAGAAAGCACAGAATGATGCTCAACATCACTAATCTTCAGGGAAACACAAAACCATGGACGGATATCATATCACACTACTTAGGGTGGCTATTATTAAAAACAAAACAAAACAAAAAACTGAAAATAATAAGTACTAGGACGTAGGCAAATTGAAAGCTTTGTACACTGCTAGTGAGAATGTAAAATGGTACAGCCAATGTGGACAACAGTATGACACTTCTTCAAAAATTAAACATAGTATTACCACGTGATCTAGAAATTCCACCTAAGGCTATATATCTATATGAATTTTAAGTAGGGAGTACAACAGAGGTTTGTGCACTGTGTTCATAGCAATAGCATTCACAATGGCAAAAATGTGAAAGTAACCTAACTGGCCATGAAGGAATAAACACAATATGGTGCATGTGTGCATACACGTGCGTGCGCACACACACACACACACACACACACACACACACTGGAATATTATCTAACTAAGAAAAGCTTTTTATTTCAGTTTTTTATTTAAATTCTAGTTAGTTAACATGTATGGTAAAATTGGTTTCAAGTGCAGAATTTAGTGATTCATCACTTACATATAACACCCAGTGATTATCACAAGTTCCCTCCTTGATACCCATCCCTCATTTAGGTCATCCCTTGACCCATCTCCCTCAATCAATGCTCAGTTTGTTCTCTATAGTTAAGAGTTTTTTTAGGATTTGCTTCCTTCTCTCCTTTTTTTTCTCTTCCCCTATATTCAACTGTTCTGTTTCTTAAATTCACATATGAGTGAAATCATACGCTTTTTCTCTTTCTCTGATTGATTTATTTCACTTAGCATAATATATTGCAGTTCCATCCACATCATTGCAAATAGCAAGATTTCATTCTTTTGGCGGCTGGATAATATTCCTGTGTGTGTGTGTTTGTGTGTGTGTGTGTGTGTGTGTGTGTTTGTGTATGTGTGTGTATACCACCTCTTTATGCATTCATCAGTTGATGGACATTTGGGCTCTTTCCATAATTTGGCTATTGTTGATAGTACTACTATAAATATTGGGGTATATATTCCCCTAAGAATCAGTATTTTTGTGTCCTTTGGGTATATAGTGATAAAATTGCTGAGTCATAGGGTAGTTCTATTTTTAACTTTTTGAGGAACTTCCATACTGTTTCCCAGAGTGGCTGTACCAGCTTGCATTCCCATCAATTGTGTAAGAGGGTGCCCCTATCTCTGCATCCTCACCAACAGCTTTTGTTTCCTGTGTTAATTTTAGCCATTCTGACAGGTGATATCTCATAATGGTTTTGATTTGTACTTCCCTGATGATGAGTGATGTTGAGCATCTTTTCTTGTGTCTGTTAACTATCTGTATGTCTTCTTTGGAAAAGTGTCTATTCATGTCTTCTGCCCATTTCTTAACTGATTATTTATTTTGAGTTTGATAAGTTCTTTATAGATTTTGAATACCAAGCCTTTATCAGATATGGTAT